>NC_046661.1:103968711-103987943 GCF_010883055.1 Belonocnema kinseyi | reverse complement strand
TATCATTTTTCCGCCTGGGATGATCTGTGACGAAGAGAAGGAGGGATGGGAAAAGTGTTGTTAAATTGCGTGACGTAGTTCTTGAACGTCCTGTGGATTCGTAGATTCGTGGAAAAGATTGATGATCGTATTACATAAGAAGGTAGCAATGTAGTTCTAAGTATCGTCGAAAAAGGAAAAGACAATTTAATATGTATGAGGTATTTCAGGTTACTTCGACGCAACCATCTAAGATCCATCGATGCCCATGCATTTACAAACCTAACGAACCTCAAAGTTCTGTAAGTATTTTGCCGACTATTTATTGCCTAGTTTGTCTATTTTGAATTAATCAATCACCTGCAAAAGAATGTTCATAAAAAATTAATCTCAGTTCTCTAGTTTAAAATTTGTCCATTTACAGAGAACTCGATGACAATGAGTTACTAGATATTCCAAAAGCGATTGATCTACTGCCTTTTTTAGAAGATTTGTAAGTGATTATTAATATAATAATAATAATAATAATAATAATAAGAAGAAGAAGAAGAATAAGAATGTGCATATGTGAATATTTTCGCAGCTAATATATTCCATTCGCAGCATGAACTTGGTTCGCAAAGTTTTTTTTGTTTTTTTTATTTCTATTTTTTTAATTGGTTTGATTTATCCTATTCTGTCGAAAAAATAAAGGTGGAACGTAATTATAGAAAAATTGGCACTCGTTTTTGTTGTTGACTGATTGGTTGAATACTGCATAAATATGACTTTGATTGGCTGTGTTCAGTTCGTTCTTTTGAATTTTCTCGCATCTTTTAAATCGCCATTTTTCCAAATGAGGAATTTTAATTCTAAAAATGTAGTTCTAAAAGATATCATTTGAAATGTATATAATTGTTTAATAATAAAGGTAGCGATTCTGTTATAAATTTCTTCAACAAATATTTTCACAATGACAAAAGGATTCTATTCATAACCCCTTGACTTGATGAATTTAATCAATTCAGATGATTCGGAGAATTCAGGTAAATTTGGATGTATTCGGGAATTCGATGTAATTCCAAAAATTTCAAATAAGTTAAAAGGATTTTGAAGGATTCGAAGGAATTTCAAAGCGACCCAAGTAATTCAAAAGAATGAAATAAAATGCGCAACATTCAAGGAATGAAAATGCTTTCCAAGGAATGTAACAATCGAAGTTACTAATTTCATACTGATATTCATTTGAAATTTAACCGCTTTTAAATACAATAGAATGGTCTAAAACAGCATTCAACTTTTTTCGAATTTTCATGCATATCGTCTCCAAATTCGTTCGAATCCAAAGAAAAAGTATATTTTGTTATGACATTTTGTGGTTCCGAAAGCGTCATGAAGTTTCCGCGGAAAAAATGTGTACGTAAAAAAGTCATGAACTAGTAGCTAGGTCTTGGATATGAGAAAAATTGATCGGATATTGATTTATTTTTGTAAATAATCTTTGAATTTTTGGAAAGAATTGACGAACTCGATATGACAAGTCTAAAACTGTTCATCACTTTTTCCCTTAAATGATTACAAAAATATTATGAGCGATTGGGACAAGTTTCACAGAGCACTCACGAGCGTGCCCGATATATCTGGGAACTAGGAAGTAGGTTCGCCTGCACGTGGCCCGCACACAGTCAAACGACACGCGCGGTGCGTGTGGGGACGCGTATGCATGGCTCGAGTTCGACTGATTAGTGGCTAGAAGTTTTATAATGCTTATATTGCTTAGCCTCGATAGATGCGCGTGTTTATTCACTCTTGGTTTATGTTTATAGAAATTGTTGAGTCAGCAGTTCGAGTATTCCAATCCTCAGAGTTGTGCGAATTTATAAAGAAATATAAATTAAATCACAAAAGTAACATTTTTCCTTTTTTATACATAAGTCTGCATCTTTTAGGAACTGTTTGTAGGAAATTCGAATTGTTCGTAAAAAAGTTCCAAATTTATCCATGCATTTTTCATAGAAATACGGACTCATTGTTTCCTTTTTTTATCCCATATCCGAGACCTAGCTACAAATTCGTGACTTTTTTACGAATAAATTTGTTTCGGACAACACGTATTTCCGATAAGAAAAAAAAGGAATTTCTGTAAATTTCATTCAAAATCGTCAATACTAGATAAATCGAGTTGAAACTCAAAATTTCTTTTGGCAATTGGCCATAGAATAAAAATGAAAAATTACTTTTAAAATATCACCATCATAAGTCTGTTTTATAGTGTACCATAAACCCCCATAAGCGAAAAATTGAGTTTAAAGTGTTTTGGGCGCAAAGAATGATTTTTTTCTAGTTTTTTTAAAATGAAAATTATTACTAATCATAGAATACAACTTATCACTAACAATACGGTATATTTTTTTGAAATACAAAAAATATTTGAAATTTTCTTCACATTTTCTATATGGATCATATCAAACATCCTTGAAGTAATTTTTTGCCCACTGGTCAGGTAGGGACAGGTTTGACCCAAGAAATTTTTTTCGCCAGTCGCGCTTTGTTCATCAACGCTACGTTTTTCCCAAGATGGATTGACTTTATTCAACAGAAATTGATTGTTAGACGGGATTTAGAATTTTTTGTTTTGCATTTTAATCACCGTTAGTCGAAGTGGTTAATAATGGAAGCGTCCATGGAGGGGTAGACCATCTTGGTGGCATTCCAGACTCATAAATCGCTAATATAAGAATTTAAAACAAAATTCATTTTAACTTTTTATTCACATTGATTATCCCGTCTAACCATGAACCTCTGCCGAGGAAAACCAACCCATCTCAGGAAAAACTTAGCATTGACAAATAAAGCGCGGCTGGCAAAAAAATTTCTTGGGTCAAACCTGCCCTTATCTGAAAAATGGGCACAAATTTTTCGGAACACTGCTGTAGTTGATCGGCCCGAAAATCTTCGAATCGGATCTCTCGAAGCTGTGCCTGATATACCAGGCCTGTTGTTTTTCGGTTCGGGGCTCTCGTAGACCCTATCCGAATCAGTAGATTTTTAATCTATGGTTGCGTACGAGATTCATGTCGGACTTCGGGACGTGCAGTAGACTTTTGTTTCTTTTTTGGTTGCACCCTAGGACCTAGAGTTTTGTTGCACTTTTACCTGCGCAGTAGACTTAAGTGGCATTTGTCGTTGCGCAATAGAGTTATACAGCACTACCGGCTGCGCAGTCGACTTTCGAGGCATTTGCTGTTGCGCACTAAACTTGAATTGAGCGTGTGCATTCCATAACGTCCTTAGCGCTCGTATTCTTTTTTCCAGTACCCGTTCTTCCAATACTAATAAAATATTACATTAAACATATTGTTGCTAATACCTGAAACACCTCTTCATACTCACAAGGACATGCTTACATGAATTGTTTGAACAATTCACTATTATTCTTGATAATATTCAATTTGGACAATACTAGAAAGTTGCGGTTGTTTTTGTCGGCTCTTCCTATCATTGCGAAGCAGAATTTGCCAAGCGTCGGATTATTCACCCGCCAACAGGGAACGTGAGCTGGGATTAGACCGTCGTGAGACAGGTTAGTTTTACCCTACTGATGACTCATCGTTGCGATAGTAATCCTGCTCAGTACGAGAAAAACCGCAGGTTCGGACATTTGGTTCAGGCCAAATTAACTATTACCTCACTACAATTAAAAATGAGGCAAAAGTGGCAAATTTGAGAAAAAACTGCAGCTTTCTAGAATTTTACTGAGAGGATGTTGTTATAAATAACAATAAATGGTTTAAAAAATTATTTTTGTTGAAATATTCGGAAAACCCAGGGACTTTCTAACTCTATTCTAACAGAAAATTGCTATAAACACTAATAAATTGTATAAACAATTCATTCAAACATACAATTATCAGTATAAAGTAGTATTCTATGTATTAGAGTATTTTATACATTTTCTAAACTGCACACAAATCATAATTACCGGTAAAAACTGGAAAAACTCAATTTTTCACTTATGGAGTACTTTTGGGAGCCTATAAAACATACTTCTGGGATGGATATTTCGAAAATGATATTTTATTTGTATTCTATGGTTAATTATGAAAAATAAATTTAGAGTTTTAACTATATTCACTTATTATTTCCGATTCTGCATTAAATTACAAAGACGACTGTTCTTCTTGTGGGAAAACCGAGTCTAACTTTATGGGGCTTGCGGAACCTCTAAATATCATTTTTTAAAGAATTTATTTTTTGTGGATTTGATCAAATTTGGGTGGCGCGTATTTTGCAAGTTATAAAGTAGAAAAAAAGTAAGAAAAAATATTCAATTTTCAGATCATTGTCGAATAATAGGATACAGAAGCTTGAAGCGAATTCTTTACAAAAGATTCAGTACGTCCAAACTCTCGATTTGCGTGGTAATCCCATACGAGAAATTCACGAAAACGCTTTTCATAATTTGTCAAGGCTTCGAAAACTGTAAGCAAGAGACATCTCGATATCAAGAGTTTAAAATAGACTTGACCCATAACTCTAACTTTTTAGGATTCTTTCCAACGTAAAGGAATTGATAGAATTCCCTGTCTTGAATGAGACAGGTGCCTTGGAAGTGCTGCGACTCGATCGAGCCCACCTTAGAAGAGTTCCCGAGGACCTTTGCCAAAATTGCCCGAAACTCAAAAGTTTGTAAGTTTACAATCAATTTTTCATTAAAAATAATATTTGCGAAATAACTTTTAAAATTGTCTAAAATTTAAATATTCGTTGTTCAAAATGAATTTTTTTAATGTTGATTTTTAGAATTAAACTTTTAAATAAGTATAAATTACTTAAAAGAGACTTTCAATCACTCTTCATTACTTTCAATCTTTATGGATTTAATGTAATACATATCTGAATTAAAATATTTGATATTTAACTTCGACTTTTTTAAATGTATCTTAAAGCTAAACATTTCTCATATGATGGAAAAGGAATAATTTCGGAAATAAAGAATCAAGCTTGAATAGTTTCAAATCTTTAAGATTCCAAATTAAACCAATTTTAATCTAAGCATTAAAAATTTTTAAAATTGAACAATTCAAGCTTCGAAATTGAACCAGTTTCCATTTAACAGTGTTTAATGTTATAAAAAGTTTAATTTCTCTTTACGAACGAATCGAAATGGAATAAAATAATTTAAACGGTACGCCGCGCCGGTTTAGAAAATTCAAATCCGGCATCTTTTGCCAGAAGAGACTACTAGACATAATTCAAATCTAAATTTTTTTCAATTGACCTTTTTATGTATTTGATATCTTACTTTAAATAAAACTAAAAATTTCCCAATTCAATCTTTGCAATCATTCCTCAGATCTTTGAGATTTTAAAATTACAAAAAAAAGCTTAAATTTTATAATTGAACAATTTAAAAATTACATTATGAAGATTAAAAAGACATCATAATTTTAAATCGCGCAGAAGTAAACAAAAATAAAGTATAAGATATTTAAAACCATTGAAAAATTCGAACAGTCCCGAATTTTTAAGCTTTCGAAACTGAATATGTACATTAAAAATAAATATAAGCTCTAAATACGGCACTATATTTAATTAACCATCTTTAAATTCAAAATTTTATTATTTGATTAATTGGAAAATTGTTCTAAATTAGTCAACTTGAATTTAAACGCAGTGGAAATTAAAAACAACTAAGCTTAAAATTTCAAGAAAAAAGATTCGTGCCGTGCTGAACTTTTCTCAATTTGAGATTTTCCCCAATATATTAGAAAATTTCTAATTATCATGTATCCAATTATAAAAAGGACCATTTCGCTGGCCCCATTAACCACCCAATTTAACTTATTTCCAGACAAATATTTAGTGCAGAATTTTTTCAAATTTGTACAACCAAAATTAGAATTTGGGCGTCACCCCGCCAGGGTGTTTCTCTAACTGGGGCTGGTTTTTAGGGGTTGAAGTTTGTTGCACATATTTGAAGAAATTAAGGCGAAAATAATGCACCCATATAAAGTTGATTTTGGATAATGTCGGGGCCAGCGAAACGTTTCCCTAGCCCCGCCAGTGTTTTTTGAGAAATCAGGTACTTCAGGTGATGCACAAATTCAAATTTTGGTTGTAGAATTTTGAGCAACTTCTGCACTAAATATTTGGCCATAAAAAAATTAATTTGCGTAGGTGGTGGGGCCAGCGAAATGGTCCTATTATAAAGTACTTAATTTAAAAATTGTAGATCAAAAATTTTAACGATTGGAAATATATTTATTTATAATTATTAGTATACAATTAAGCCCCAAGTCTTTTTCGGGGTTAACATAGCTCACGCAGTTTTAGCCTCGTTATACTATCGAGGATCAAGAAATTCATGTGCGAAAAGTGAGAAAGAGAAGTGTAAGAGGCGGTAAATGGGGGGGGGGGGGGGGGGGGGGGGGGGGTATATATTTTTAGAATAATCTAGAATTTTAGTGTTGCTCATTTGAAAAACGCATTCGTTCTAACAACACTGCTCCAACTGCACAGTCACCATGTAAAGCTCTTTCGAGTAGTACAGTGATTGTACAACTTTTAATAGTTTAATAATTTAAAGCTTGAGTTACATTTTTTTTACTTTTTTAACGTTTCTAATTTAAAAAATGGGACACTTTAAACCATTTGATTAGTTCAGTTTTTTACATTTTTAACGCAAAAAATGAAGGTTGTTCAATTTTCCCCGCTTTTAGGTTCTGATTTACATTAATTTTTATATTTTGTAATCTTGAAATGTTTCATATCTAGAGGTTCAAGTTTCTCTGCTATAAATGTTTCTAAATTCAGCATTAACCATTTTTTGTTTGGAATGTTGAAATTAACATTACTTAATTCCAAAATTTCTTTATTTTTGGAAGTTTAACATTTTTTTTTAATTGTTTAATTTCAAATCTTTCAAAATTTTAATTCTGTAGATTAGAGACGTTATTAGTGGTAACATTTGTCCTTCATTGACGCTTGCAAATATAATAAAAAAATAAGTAATCTTAGTAACAATAATTAATAAGCAGACTTTAATCTCTATCCTTTCAGAGACATGAAATCTAATCGTCTGACTGCCATACCAAACTTAAAAAGCTGCCATGACCTCCGGGTTTTGTAAGTATGTGAGATATATTTTATTTTCATCTTTATTTCTTCAAAAATCTCACCAATTTAAACACATCTTTAAATACATAAACTCGCGAAAATGGTTTTTATAATCAAATTAATTCTTTCAGGGACCTAACAAGCAACATGATATCCTCTTTATCAGGAAAACCTTTCGAAGGACTAGGTGGTCTCCACGATTTGCTCTTGTCGAATAACAATATACAAAGTATTCCAAATGACGCTTTCTGGGGCTTGTCTCGACTGCAAGTTTTGTGAGTTTTCAAGTTTAAAGAACAAAAGATCAAAAGTTTCCCTCTTTATTTTTTTGATATATTTTTATTTCCTTTTTTCAGAGACCTAGAGAGCAATCTTATCGAGTTTATTCATCAGGATGCATTTAAAGAAATAAGAAATTTAGAAGATTTGTGAGTTTCTTTTATATTTAAATGTGTGACGTCTTTTCTGAAAAATCCAATTTATAACTGAATTACATTTTTGCAGAAATCTGGGGAACAATATATTTCCAACATTGCCAATTACAGGTCTCTCAGGATTGTTACATTTAAAAACATTCAATAATCCGGCCTTAAGGGAATTTCCAGCTCCGGAAAAATTTCCCAGAGTAAAGACTATGATTTTGTCCTACGCCTATCATTGTTGCTCATTTTTATCATTGGATTTGGGAGAGACCGTAACTAAAGTCCCAGTAGAAGAATCAGTTTTGTTTCCCACTGACAACGAATTTGACATCGGTCTTTGGAACTCGAGTTTATCCGATGTTTGGCCACAACTCCGTAAGTAATTTTAGAATTAGTATAAACAAATTTTAACTACTTATTAGGAATGCTTAATAAAATATGCACAATAAACAATCTTAAAACAATGAATGTGCTTTTCTATTTTCTGTCGCCCTTTTTTGATTTATAGTCCTAGATACTCATTAGCTAAATTATACATCTAAACTAAGAATGCTTGCCTTCACTTCTAAACACTTAAATGCTGCAAATAACCTAGTACTTAAAATAGAAACTGATAATCTGAGAAATTCAAATACTCAAACTTAAAGAGAAGACATTCCTTGTTTTCTTTTCCTATACGAAGATATGATGTTCATTTAACTTACAAATCCTTATAAAAACCGACCGAGATTTTGCAGCACTGAAGTGAAAAAATTTTCTAGATAACTTGAGCAGCAAATTTGGGAATCAAATAAATGAACTTCTGGATAACTTTGGTTCAGATTTTACATACCCTGGAAACTTGCCATCCTACGTTGATGATTACTTCGAGGAACATGATGGAAGAACAACCCTCTCAGGCCAACCTTCAAACTTTCGTATACAATGTTTACCCCAGCCTGGTTTGTACTTTTTTTTTAATTCAAGCAATATAAATTCGCTTTCCTAATACCATTTATTTTCTAGGTCCTTTTCTACCCTGTGAAGATTTGTTCGACTGGTGGACTTTAAGATGTGGTGTCTGGATTGTTTTTCTTCTCGCCATGCTTGGAAACGGAACAGTTGTCTTTGTGTTAATATTTTCAAGGAGCAAGATGGATGTCCCCAGATTCTTGGTCTGTAACTTAGCAGCCGCTGATTTCTTCATGGGAATCTACCTTGGTCTATTGGCTGTTGTTGACGCCTCAACTCTTGGAGAATTTAGGAAATACGCCATTCCCTGGCAGATGTCTGCAGGTTGCCAACTCGCAGGATTCTTAGGTGTCCTCAGTTCAGAATTAAGTGTCTACACCCTGGCAGTGATAACCCTTGAGAGGAACTACGCAATCACTCATGCAATGCATCTGAACAAACGTCTTTCTTTAAAGCATGCAGGTTACATAATGACAATTGGTTGGGGGTTTGCCCTTTCGATGGCAACTCTCCCTTTGCTGGGCATATCCGACTACCGAAAATTCGCCATATGCCTTCCATTCGAAACAACTGGAACCATATCTCTCAGTTACGTTGTATTTTTGATGCTGATCAACGGAGTCGCCTTTCTGATCCTGATGGGCTGTTACCTGAAAATGTATTGTGCAATTCGCGGCTCCCAGGCCTGGAACTCGAACGACTCGAGGATAGCGAAGAGAATGGCTCTTTTGGTCTTTACAGACTTTCTTTGCTGGTCCCCAATCGCATTTTTCTCTCTCACGGCAGCCTTTGGGCTCCAGCTGGTCTCACTGGAACAAGCCAAGGTCTTTGCTGTTTTCGTACTTCCACTCAATTCCTGCTGCAATCCCTTCCTCTATGCTATTCTCACCAAACAGTTTAAGAAGGATTGCGTGCTGATCTGCAAAGCTATTGAGGAGTCGAGAGTCACGAGGGGAATTGGGAGGTGTAGACATAGCTCGAATTTCAGCAATCGTCAGACTCCAGCCAATACGAATAGTCTTGTGGATAGATCTTCTAGAGAAAACCAACCGCAGTGTGCTTGCAATGCTAGGCTTTTAGATAATACACAATGTGCTAACAGATGGTGGGGCGCAAAGCTTTTATTCCCCTGTGCTAGGGATCAGAGACAACGGCATGTTCGAAGTGATCAGTATGCTTATCAGATTGCAGAGATTCAGCAGAAGCAACATAAGAGAGCTTGTTCGGTTTCTTCGAGCGAGAACTTCTCATCTTCAAGGTCTGATTCGTGGAAGCAGGCTCATCACTGCGGAATTCCTCTCAGGTGAGATTTTTTGTTTTCAAATTAATGCGATTTGAAAACATAATTAGTAACGTGCGATAACAATCTTCTTAGGAACGATGTCTAACAAACTTCTTTGATCTCGTCAGTAAAATGTATATAGCAACGGACGCCAACTAACTTCTTAACAGGGGAACTTTACGAACTTCTTAGCAAGGAAAATTAACAAAGTTCTTAGCAACGGAACTTAAAAACTGCATAGGAACCATCAATATCAAACTTCAAAGAATAACCCGCAACAAACACCGTCATGACAACTTCTAACAATTTGACTTAGGTACGGTCCTAAAAAGCAACCCTAGTAACAGATCTTTTCACAGCTTGTAGAAACTGAACTTAAAAATCATACTAAACTCCAATAGATTTTTTATTATGGACACTAACAACTTGCTTAGCAATCATAAATAACAACCACCCTTTAACTTATTCGAACTACGTTCCTAGTGAAGGCTTCTAAGACCATTTCTAAAAACTATTCCTTACAAAATTGTTTTCAACGGACCTTAGAAATGTTTTAAGCAGTCCAATTCATCATGGTCCTCAGCAAGAGATACTAACAACTTCCCTACCAACAACCTTATCAATTTCCATAGCAATTACCGATAACAGCTTCTCAAAGAAAGGCTTCTAAAAAAATCCTCGGGGTCACGTCCAAGACAAAACAACTAGCAAAAGCTCTAACACCACTGAATGAAATAGTCCCAAGTAACGAACATTGAAATCTTCTCTATTAAACAACAAATTGTCGAAAAGCCAACCAATAATTTTATCAGCAATTATCTTTCACAATCTTACTGGTGAATCGTAATAATAAATTCTACAAATTGCAATCATCTTAGGGAGCCTTCGCATAGTAAGTAACGTTTTTATCAATGATGCATGCATCATCCCACTCTAACCCCCTAAGTAACACTTTTGTCTGTAGAAGAAGTTGATGAAACTTTACATGGGCTTAACAAAAATTGACCTCTTCGCCGTGTTTTTTTAATGCGTAATATGTGAACGTTACCTTAAAAACTGTTCTTAGAAATTATTAGTAACAACTTTCAATGTTACTCACGTACTTAATGGAAATATTTATGGAAAATCTGCGTAAGAACCATTACCAGAAGTAGAAGCAAATAATTGGTCGGAAACGAAAAACAATTCTAAGAAAGGTGTGGTTCTTAAGGTACTAAAAGAATTTTAGTAGAAGGAAATAAGACATTCCTATCTATAAATTCTTTTCGTTGGTTAATTACTATCAATTCTTATCAAGAGCATATCACAATCTCTCTAAGAATCTTTTTCAGACTCACAAATAACTACTTCCAAAACAAGGTATATTAAGCTTATCTCTAGCAACTATTGATGATTAATTAAGACCTCCTAAACAATTCTCCATAGAAACTGATACTAAGCACTTCCCTATAACGACTAACGAACTCACGGAAAAACTTGTTTAGAAACATAGAACACACAACAATCAAAACCTCCTTAAAATCATTACTGGAATACAGCAACCATCCTTGCACCATACAAAATTTTTGAAACAACCTCCATGTACTCAGTAATATAAAAAGTCCATAACATTCTTAGTAGAAACATCTAAATAAAAATTCTTTAGATGCAGATAGAAATCTTTCTTGGAACCGTTCCTGACACCAGTTTTAACTAACTTATAAGTAACCAGCAATTACAGCGAATTGCTAGATTGGTACTATAACCAATAACCTGTAGAAAGAATCCGTATTCCACAACTTACTTAGTGACTTAATTCAAGCTTCTTTCTTGAATCATCTATAATTTAATCCTTAATAACCAAAGCCTATGAAAGGTGCTACAAACCCCTTTTGATAAGTTCATTATTTTTAGCAATCACCAGTTAGAACCCCTCCAGCCAAAAAATCTTGCAATTTCTTGAAACAACTCCTAAAAGCAGTTTTGAGGAACCCTCTATGATAATATCCTTAACAATGGATCCTACAAATCTCCCTAACAATATCATTTTTAACAAACACCCTGATAACAACATCAAGAACTTTCTTATCATATCCAAGATAAAAAATCCAATACAGACGAAACAAAAAAGCTTAATTAAATACTCAAGGATGCCCTACAATAAATGTTGCGTTTCAAAAATCTTGATATTCTGAAGAAATCCATAAGACCTACTGGTTATATTTTAATGTAGACAGTTTCTTCGTAAAATCAATATTTCCGCTCTCTCTCTCTTCTTAGAATATCAATATATATATATATAACCGTACAACATTGCCGATATTCTTTCCTACATAAGAATAGAAACTCTAACAGCATGTCCACCAAGATCGGCACTTCCTATCGTAATTTCTCTCGTAGCGCCCCGTAAGAATATTTCTACCAATTCTAAGTAAGAAATTCCTTTACACCCAAAAATCCTCCCTATCTGTTGGTCTAGTCGTTTCTTAAATTCCCTCCTTAAATATAATAATCCAACTCGTGAATCACAGATTTTTACTAATAACCTCATTATCTCTTCCTATCTAGGTTACTGGATCCAAAGAGACGAGCATCATCATGGCTGATCACAAGAAAGCCCTCCCAGGATTCTAATCTTAGTTCCTCTCGGAACGATTCTTCCGGATCTGGAACAACAGCCAGTACCAGCACCTGGAGGATGTCTAGATCTAGTGCTTCCCTTGAAATGAATTCCAGAACGGCCCCAAGACCCCCCAGACCCAAACCCAGACTGACGAGGCAACTCGCTATCCAGGAACCAGATCCACCTGGTTCTCCCGGAAGACTTGCTGTCAGACTTCTTGCCACTATTCCCTCTGCAGCTGAAATGAGCGAGCAACAAGACGAGGAAAATGCCCTCACAACCGAGAAAACGGAATCCTAAAGCTTTAGTTTCTCATCAGTGAAGAACTCTAAGACTGCTGCTGTTGGAATCGATAATACGCGAATGCTCAACAGTGTTCCTATTGTTAATTTTAGAGGAAGGATTGATATTTATCTGAAAAGTCAAAGCGATCTTAGAAAATTAAAATCTAATTTACTATGATGTTCCATAAACGTTCTTCGGCTGAATTTCTACTATAGAAGCAAATCTTTGGCTGGAAATCTAGATATAAACCCTCAATTTTATAATCTTTGAAAAGAAGCTTCCAAACGCTGTTTCTTAATCTCGAAAATTCTTCATTCGATACAAAGTACTCTAGTAAAATAAGTCAAGTTCGTACGAGGGGTTACTCACTGATGAATTTTAAAGTAAACTTGCTTATAAATTATTTAAATTTCTTTGCATTTCTCTTAGATTTACCTTGAGTTATTTCATATTCTCTTGATTTATTCTAATTATAATGAATTCTTTGATTTCTCTTAAATTATCTGGAAGTCCACCAATTCCCTTGAGTTCTTTGAATTTCCTTGATTCCCTTCAATTCCTTGCATTCCATGAACACCTTGAATTCCTTGAAATCTTACATTCTTTCATTTTCTTCAATATTTGGATGTTTTCCATGTTTTTAATTTTCTCAATTCCTTCATTAATTTCAATTCCTTCAATTCTGCGAATTCCTCGAATTCTTTGGATACCACGAATTAATTAAATTCATTAAATTCCTCGAATTCGTAAAATTTATTAAATTCTTTGTTCTCTGAATGTATTGAATTTCTTGAATTCTTTGAATTCTTTGAATTAATTGAATTCCTTGCATTTGCTTAATTACTTAAATTCAATAAATTCCTTGACTTTCTTGTATTCTATCAAGTTCTTTGAATAACCTTATATTATTTAATTCTTCGAATTCCCTTAAATTGTCTTGAATTCTCTTGAATTATTGCATTCTTGAGTTCTTGAATTTTCGCGAATTCTTTTGGATTCTCTTGAAACCTTTCGACCTCTTGAATTTTTTTGAATTCTACAATTCTCTTAAACTGCAGAATTCTTTTAAAGTCAAGAATTCTCTTGAAATATAGAATTCTTGAACTCATCTAAATTTTCGAATTCTTTAATTCTCTTCAATTATTTTAATTCTTCTGAATTTTTTTAATTCTTTGAATTACCTGGAATTCTTAAAATACACTGGAATTCTTCTAATTTTTTTGAATTCCGTGAATTTTCTTTAATTCCTTGAATAACATAAAATTATTTGAATTCCCTTGAATTTTTGAAGTCTTCCAATTCTTTTGAATTCTCCTAAATTTGTTGGATTGTTTTGAATGCTTTTGAATTCTTTTAAAAATTACAATTTTTTAATGTGGGTGTACTTTAACGTTTCTAGTAGTTAACCCCTCGTGTTCGTACAAACGCTTTTAAGCATTGATCTGAAATTAGCAGTTGCTATATTTATAAAGTTTTACATTTTTGTATAAGCGAGCTAACCATCCATGTCCAAATACAAAAAAATCCTCCTTTTTAGAAATAACGATAAGAACGGAATATTTTTCGAAGGACCGATGCAATTTCCTTTCAGAGAGGAATCAATAAGGTACCAAAGACCATAAACAAATTAATCGTTCTTTAAATACAACTAAATGCTGATGCAGTATTCAGTTTACACTGCCTCTCTATTTTTAAACTATTTTTTTATTTTCAAAATAACAAGAATTTTTCTACGCACTCATTTTTTTACAAATTTTTGACAATTTTTATTTTCAGGTATGTTTGGGGTAAATTTTCCTTGAGCATTTCCTGTGTTACGTTGCATTTATGAATCTACTTAAGTCATTAGAGTAAGAATTGTAATATAATTATATTTATATCATAGTAATTTATGAGAAATCTGTGACTAGCCCACCTCCTTTAAAATTCACAATAAATTATGTTTAGATCATAATATGGCACTATAATTTACATAAAAGTGTAAATAAGGAGGAAGGATCTTAGTATTTTTGAAAGACAAGACTGAAAATTGTGACACTTTAGATTGAATCATCATTCCAAAATGAATTTCAACCCGAATTTGAGAATTTTCATAAAATATTTATATTCTGTTGTTAACAAATTTGGAGGTGGATTACTTCCAGATAAAAGGAAGTGATGCTCTCTTTAATAATATAATTTCAGTAAAATTTGATATTTATTTTACACTTAGTCAACGGAAAATACGTAAAATTTTAAGTGTAATAATAAAAGGCTGTTATTTTTAATTTATCACAGCTCAATTTTTCATGTTCATTAGTTAATTAGCAAATCAGTTGCATTTTATTTATTACTTGATTATTAAATATTTAAGAAATTGAAGCCTCGGTTCAAATAACGTTGTATCAACACATATTTTGTATCCATCGAGTTCTATGCATATAAGTTTTTCTTTTAACTGCCTCTCTATTACACGGAAGCGCGGCGATCGAAAATTCGAAAATTGAATTGGGAAAGAAATGTCAAAATAGTGAGGGTTATATGCTTCGAAAATGTACCCTTCTATAATTCTAACATTAAAGTTTTGAATAAAGGTGAAAAAAGAAAAGAAAATTTATTAAAATGAGACACAGGAAAAAATAAAAGGGCTAGAGAGGCTGGAGTAAAATGTCCACAACCAGTAATAGCAAATACAATATTAAAAAATAATTAAATAAATAAATGATTAATAAATAATAATCAGAAATTGTAAGGAAAAATACTGTTCAAATTATTTTTATAATAAAATGAAACTTTAAATTACAATTACGCGAATAATTAAGTTCTTTTTCTTTCCTTTCTTTTAATAAAAAGACGATAAATTATATTTGTATTTTTTACAATATGTATAGGACCAAATTTTAAAATGATCTTACCTAATTATTTTCATTTTTATTAATTGAAATTTGCCGAATTCATCTTTGAAATTTTTTGTCGACACTCTTAAACGAATGTAATTTTCTATTCCTAACCTTAAAAAATTCTAAATTAGACTAAGATATGTACACTTACGAGGTTAATTGAAATAGATGCGGAGGAAATGGAAGCAAATAACGTCGACTATTTTGACATTTCATTCCGAATTAAATTTTTTAATTTTCGATCGCAGCGCTTCCGCGGAATAGAGAAACAGTTTAAAGAAAAAATCATATACATAGAAGTCCATGGAAACAAAATATGTGTTGACACAACGTTATTTCAGCCGAGGCTTCAATTATTAAATAAAATTTGAGTTTTGTAAATATTTGAGATTCGCTATTTTACGTGCCTTGTATTTAAGCTTGTAAAATATTTATTTAGGGTCAATATGCACTTATTATTTTATTTAAATCAAAATCCTTCTGTTTAATATAAAACTCAAACCATAAAATCTATTTATTAGACGAAAAAACAGATTTAAAAATAGTTATCTAAATTATCTAAACATATAAATACTTGTCTGTATATCAAATAAATTAAGTCTTAGAATGAAGAGTGCAAAAGAGATATAGACGATTAAAAATTATTATTGTATATACAGTATATCGAATAAGAAAGTTTATTAAAATATAAAAAACCTCCAAGTACTACTTTTCATGGCGTTAATTTATAAATTAGATAATATGCTGTACATCATTATAAGTGGATGCTGAGTAGAGTGCCCTCCACTAAATGTCTTATAGAAGCGTATATAAATGGAAAAAAATTTCTATAAGGCATTTAATATAGGGCGGTACACATTTTTTTCCTTACAATTTTTACGTATGTCGCCGTCATATTGGTTGGAATCCACATAAAAAATTCGTTTTTAAAAATAAAATTATGTTCAGAGGTTTTTTTAAAATTTTATTTAGAATCGTGAATATCAGGTGAATCGAATTGCAACTCAACATTTTTGTTGTTTTTTATGAGTTTTTGGCGCGCTAATTAAGATTTTATGCGGTTTCTAAATACACATTATTTATATTACATAAACTACTTTTTTCTACTTATATCTCGGTATTTCCAGAAATTATTTCAATAATTTATAATTGTCTTTAGTAATTTTCTTTTAGATTATAGTTAGAAAGTTGCTTTCTTTTGTTAAATTTTATACTTCTGGTCCACTTTTCAATTACATTCAGGTAATAATTAATTCAAGTTAGATCTGTTATAATTGCTTAAAAAATTTATTATTATTTTTCATAATATTCTCTTTAAATAATGTTAGAAACTTGCGTATTTTATTTTCTTCAAATTTTCCATTCACTGTCAACTTTTTACTTAGAGCGTGGTAATAATTAATGCAATTGAACAAAAAGACTGTTTTAAACAATCTATAACAATCTATTAAACTATCTATAACTATCTTCTCTTAGAGTAATGCTAGAAAGTTGCAGGTTTTCCTGAAATTTCTAGCTTTTCTTTAACTTTTGAGTAAGAAGCAAACAATAAATATAAATATTAATTTAAACGAAAAGACTCAGTCAATTCTTTAGAAAAATCCACACTTAATATGATCCATACACAAAATTTGAAGAATATTTCCAATCTTTGTTTTATTCCAGAAAAATATATTCCCAAAAAAAGAGAGATTGATCAAAGAATGATTCTCTCTATCGTTTATTTGTAATTCGTTTACAACTAAATAGTTCTGAACAATATTAAATTGTTTAAAGAATTATTTCTATTAACTTGCATTACTTATTACCTCATTAAGTAAAAGGTTGACAAAAGGCTAAAAATTGTAGAAAAACATGCAACCATCTACCATTACCATTGGATAGGATGGTGAGAAACAATAAAAATTAGTTTAAACAATTATCATTGGTGACTATTAGATTTTAGCTCGCTCTAAGTGATAAGTGGACAAAAACTCGAACTGCTTAGAAAAATCGCAACTTCATACCATTATTCAAAGATAATATTATTTAAAATAGTAAAAAATTGTTTTTACAATTATTTTTGTATTACTATAGGTATATTAGAGTTATTACTAGAGGATAAGATAAACAATAAGAATTTATTTAAATAATTTATTTTTAAATGCATTATTTTTACCTCGGTCTAATTGAAAATTGGACAAGAAGTTGAAATTTTTATAAAATACTGCAACTTTATAGTATTATTCTGAGAGAATATTAATAAAAATAATAATAAGTTGTTTGAACCATTATTTCTGTTAAATTAAATTAATTTTTCCCTCGCCATAGTCGTTAAGTTAAAAGTAAGTTAAAAAATTTGGAAGAATCGCGACTTTCTAACTCTATTCTAAAGAAAAATTCTAAAAACAATAATCACTTGTTAGAAAAATGTATGTAAATATTTAATTATCTGTAGAAAGTAGTATATGTATTAGTATTCATTTGTGTTGAAAAAGTGCAGAAAAATCAAAGTTCGTGCCAGAAACTCGCAAAACGCAATTTTTCACTATGGAGAGTGATCTTTCAAAATTAAATATTTAATTTTATTCTATAACTAATTATGAAGAGAAATGTTGAGCTTTAACTCGATTTAACAAATATTCAAGATTCTGAATAAAATTGATAAAAACCTCTTTTTTCTAATGGAAAATACTTATTAAATTTCATGCGGCTTGCAGAACATATAAATATCATTTATTAAGCATTTATTTTTATATGGATTTATACAAACTTGAGGGCATTATGCATGGAAATTCCAAACAAAAGTTTTCCAATTATTTTTTGGACCACTCTAATGTACAGTGGAGAAGGAGACCCGATTCCGTGGCCAAGAGTCCAATTTTCAAATTTAAAAATTGTACAAAAGAATGAAGTTATTGTCATTAGGGACAATTAAGGTCTGTATAGATTCCGTACATTATTTGTTATTTAATATAATCCTGCTTCGTTGTTAGCTACGCCAACTAGAACATTATTTTTTAATTCATCTTGTGCTTTCCACTCAAATAATGCATTTAAAGCACGTAAAAAATGTATTCAAGATTTTACTTTATGACGATATACAGTTCATTTAAACTAATTATCCAGTGTATCAATTTGTTGTCAAATGAAATTTAATTATATTAAAATAGTTCTGCCGTGATTTCAGAAAACACCCTTAACTGCAAAATGAACCAAGCTTTTCATTTTTGCAAAAAAATGGTTAAACAATGTCAATTAATTATCTAAAATGCAGTTAACGGTGTTGATTTAGATGGTGAAATTCAGAAAACGGCGTAACGGATAGCTACGACTCTCTTCGAATCAAGGACCTCAGAAATAGGCCTGTCGTGATTTGAGAAATCACCGTTCACGGCAAAAGAATTTTGCAGCTCAAAATAAATGCAGTTACGGCGTTTCTCGAATTACAGACCTTTTTTCTCGAGGTTCAATGATTCCGGAGAAAGTACGAGGGTGGTTCAATAAGTCCTTAGAATGAAGTATAAAAACAATTTTTTTTGGTAAATTTTTTTTTATTTTTCAACATAATCTCCTTGGAGCTCTTTACACTTGGTCAATCGCTTTTCAAGTTTTATTAATCCTTCAGAAAAGTGCGTTTTCGGAAGTTCTTTAAAATAAGCAATTACAGAGGCAATGACGTCTTCGTTGTCTGGAAATCTCTGTCCACCGAGCCATTTTTTCAAGTTTGGAAATAAGAAAAAGTCACTGGGGGC
>NC_046661.1:103941277-103968611 GCF_010883055.1 Belonocnema kinseyi | reverse complement strand
ATCTAGTCGGGAGTGGTGCTGACTGAAAACAGATGATTTGGAGCGATTCGCGCGCCATCTGTTGGTCATTCTAAGGACTTATTGAACTACCCTCGTAGTAAACACCTACGAACCTCTTCGAAATCTCGAAGGCTCGAGATAATTAGGTGCATCTTTTCTTCACAATTCCATCGATATAAAAAACTCATTTTTCGATTTTTTGCAATTAACGATGTTTTCTCGAGTCACGGCAGAGTTCTTTTTTTATTAGAATAGTAATTAGTAATACAACATTGTCATAACTTAAAAATTTAGAAAAAATTTATAAAGTTATAAACAATTTTTTAAACTATTAACGCAGACCAACACACATAACAAAGAAGTGTATATTAAGACAAGAAAATTTCAATAGAAGATGATTTTTTATTGAAAAAAAAATCTGATCTTTCAATTGTTTAAATAATTTGCTTAAAGGTGTCAGTGACAGAAAAAGTCAATACGCTATTCGCTTCTGTGGAAAAAAATACGTTCAGTTAATGTGTTGGAGGATTTTTTCGTTCACCTAATTTATTTTTTAGTATAAATAAACAATTGTATAGTATGATACTCTCCTTAGGATTTATTTGTATTATGTACGTAACAAATGAGGTGGATAAAAAAATTATCCAACACATGAATCTTATGTAATTTGTCCGTAGAATCAAATAGCATAATCAGTTTTACATTAACTAACAAGCATAAATATATTATTTAAATTAAAAAAATTGTATGTTTAATTTTAAAACCAGATTATTTTTATAAAAAAATTATCTCGCAATGAAATGCATATTAATTTTTTATTCGTGATAAATACTTTGTAACTTAATAGAAAATAATTTTTCTCTGCAATAAACTGATTCGCTGGATTATTTGCTTAAATAAATTGTTTATAACAATCAGGCCTTTTAGTTTTGACTTCAGATTCAAAATGAGAAACCAAAAAAAAACTTATATAGGGGTAATTCTAATTCATTTTTGTACATTTGAATGGGTTTCCCGACGTTTGGCCACGGAATCGGGCTTCCTGGTCCACTGGATTCAAAATTATTTTAGAAATCTATTTTAGAATTTTGTAATTTAATACCGAATAAATACTCGAGTCTGATATTTTCAGCGAATGCATCACTTAATTTTTACAGATTTTTAATCTCTATGTACATTATATGTATGATCTGTACAGAACAATTTACATAATTGTAAATAAATATTCTGCTAAGATCTAAATTGACTCTATTCTTTTCATAAAAAGTAATATTATTATATTTGAGCTGATAAAATAATATATATTTTGGATCCCATTTTCCCTGATAGTTGTTTGCAAATTTGTAAAATTTATAACCTAAAGTATAATTATTAGCGTGGGTCGAAAAACCAAAATTTTTGAAATCGAATTTGGAAATACGTGGAAAAGCAGTGTATTAGGACTCGAAAAAGTATAAATTATTTGCTGAGCTCAAATTTTGAAAATGTGTTTAAAAAAATTATCGTTTTCATAGATATGTTCTTATTGTGTTTTGCAATTTCTTGTATGTTCTTCCCCGTCTTAAAAAATTCTAACAGTTCTTAAATGAATGCTTGAAACATGCTTGAAACTAGATAATTTGAAGAAACACGAACTCAGTTTTTCAAAAATGTACTGTGTTTACATTTATTAATTTTCAAGTATGTCAATTTTTACATTCTCATCAGAGAAGGTATTAGATTTGTGTAAAATTTGCACCCCCCCCCCCTTCCGTTTTTGTCAAATTTCCACGTTTCAGACCTCCTGAATCCGAAAAACAGGTTTTTACGAATGTGTCCGCCTGTATGTCTGTTTTCACAATAACTTTTGAAAAAATTAATCTATTAGATTGGTCTTTGGTACACTCTTTAAGTGTCGTAAACTAAAGGTCAAAATCGCTAGCCAGCCATTTTTGATAAAAATTCAAAAAGTAAGCGCGTTTTGAATATTTTTGAGACCACTTTTTTTCAAAATTCAGAAATTGTCTTTGCGGATATTCACTGTATTCATATATACGAACAATTTATCTTAATGACTTTTTTCTCCAAACCTATAATTACCAGAGTTATAGCATTTACAATATTCCAAAAACACACAAAAATGAACATTTCGAGCCAAGTAACGCACGATATGAAAAAAAACCAAGGGAAGAAAAAGGTTGACTTTTCAATGCCTTACAAGATTATTATAACAACTTAATGAGTTTAATTCAAAAATCGAAAATTTGACAGCAGAGATATTATTCTCGGCCCTAAAGGAGGGCCGAGAACGTGAAAATGAGACCATATGAATTCCCATCTAACGCAACACTGCTGACCCCCGTCCCCCATTAATCGTAATTTCTTTGGACTGCTGTTGTAACTAGACTTTCGATCCTAGACACGTGGAGAAACCCTTTTTGTAAATGAGTAGAAGATAATGCAATAGGGCACCACAACTGCGATGTAGAACACAATGCAATAGAAAATGCAATTGAAAAAGTCTGGGTCATGAGGTTAGGGAAATAATTTAGAAGTTAAAAAACTGTCAGGTTGCAAATGCATGTTATTAATTGTAATAAAATACATTTATGAAAATGATATACAATTTGAGGGACAAACTCGAGTGCGAAGCACGAGACATGTGATGAGAATGTGTTTGTTTAAGGTGAAGGAGCTTTAACAAAAGAGAATTAACAATCACCGAATTACTGTTTTCGATGCTTTAACCTTTAGTTAAAAAAATTATGTGCATAAGTGTGAAAATATACAAAGACCGAGTGCGTAATGCGAGATAAATATATTATCGAGTGCGAAGCGTGAGAACGAACAGTCACGTGCCCTTGTTGCGCACGAACTTGCGAGCGAAGGGAGCCGCGCACGATCAGAATGTGCCCGCGATGCGGAGAGATTTTTTGGGTATAATTTGTATTTTTGAAACTCAAAAGTGAAAATTGAGATTATTGTTTTACAATTAGACGCTTATAAAGTCCAAATTTCTAATACACTGAAACCCCGTTTAAGTATACGCCCGGACAAGTTCACTCTCGTTTAACGCGTTGCTTTTCGTTTAGGTTTACTTTCACCTCCCCAACAAGTTCTCCGTGCTCCGTCCATTCAAGCTTCCCATATATATGTCAACCAATCGCATCAACATATGGTGGGGTCTCCTCGTGGTGAGAACGATGGTGGGAGCGGTTCCCACTATTTAAGTAAACTTAAACGGGGTTTCAGTGTATTGTAATTAAGTTCATTGATATTAGTTTAATTTCATTAAGTAAAAAAATACACATTTGTATGTGTAGTATGAGTACTAGGTATTCAGTGCGTGCGTGACACGCTCTGCACCTATCGCTGGAAACTTCTTGATGTAAAATGGGATAATGTTATACTAAGGTAGAAATGACACCGTTCTGGCATGTGAAAATGAAACCTTCTGTACCTGAATTAAGTCTTGATGATATAAGGAAAGATAAAGTTTGCTTCTTTGACTAGGACTGATCTACATTTTTGTGAAAAATAACGTTCGTTTTCTTGCCAAGTAGTTGTTGGCGAACTTTTTTATCTTCTTCTTTCTTTAATTGATTTTTCAGAAGCCTATATGGAGTAATGCTCTTTCCTCAGTTCTGATGTTGAAATTCAGCCCAAGGGCCGTCTGCTCCGCGTCTTTGTAAAGGAACACTCCTTTGCCAATCATCTCGTGTTTCCTAACCATTTTGGAAGAGGATCTCTGTCCTTTGCAACGATGTAAGCTTGAGGCTACACTCAGAACAATTCGGTTAAGAAAACATTGTAGATTCGGAAATAGTTAGCGTCCACCTTGACGGCGTGAGATGTATAATCGCGGAACGGACGAATTGATAAGCAAGCTCTTATACATCACTGATGCTGCGTCCTGAATACGCATTTGAGGCACGCCGAAGTATTGATAGGTCTCTACACTATCAAAAGGTCTAGTATTACTTATATCCAGAAGCTCAGGGTCCACGGGAACGCCAGTAATCTTTCCTTTTCTCAGGTTAATCTATATTTAAAGCAAGTTGAAGTTTGCTTGTACCAAAAGCATAAATATTCAGGCCATCCATATAAAATACATGAGTAATCTTATGCTCACACTAAATATGTTGTCAACACAAAGGTATCCAGGAGAATTGCATAGTGTGGGAAATATGAGCAGAAGTGTGATGCTAATACGATACTTTCCAGATGAGATACTACATCTAGTTTTTCAAAGGGGCCTCTTTCTATGCATTTCATTATGTCTAGATGAACCTTTAACTTTTCTAAACGACAGATCATAAGTCTATGATAGGCTGCATCGAAAGTTTTTCGGTAGTTAATCGAAGCCATTGACAGGACGCGCTTATGGGCTGTTGCGTCTTTGCAGACGCACCTGTCAATTAGCAAGTTCTCTCTGGGGCCTGCTAAAACTTTTTTTGACTCACGTTGTCCGTGCGTTCTCTCCACATAAACACAATTCTTTGAATAATTCTGTGGTTCAGGACAGCTGTAAACATCATATACAGTACAGTTTAACAATTTATTGGCCTGTTATCCTCTGGGTTAAGAAAATGAGGGTTTCCGACTTTAAATATTTATGGACATTCCTCCTCATATGTTATGAGGCGATGATACAGAGAGAAACTGTTAATTCTCTTGAACCCATTCCTCCTTTTATTTGTATTCTTTTCCTTAGGTCAGATAGCACCCGTATTTTGTTAAAAACATGCTCATTGATTGTCAGCAGCTTTGACTTGTTCAGTGTGTTATCGTAGATCATCAATACTTGGGCGAACTTGCGAACCCTCTCCGTAAACGGTCTGCCAACTTTTATGTAGTCAACCACACATTGTACACTGGAAGAATTCTGTCTTGTCCATCCAATCTTCTTGTTCACTTGATGCAAGCGTCTTATGATTTTTTTGATTCGTCGTCAGTTTTAGCCTTTAATTTAAATCAGACAAAGCTCTCGCCGCAACATAAGCTGGACAATTGGTGGTCTAGAGGTTGGACTCCTCCGAGATATCCACACGAAGGGAGGCACCCATTTCTGGTAGATCTTGAAGCTTAGAAGGAACCTTTAATATTCCTCTTTTTACTGAAATCGCAATCATTTCTCAGAGCTACCTGCTTTCCGCGGTTAGTATTATTTAGCTTCGTCATATTCATTTTCAGTTTGTCCATGCAACAGTTGGGGAAGCGCTCCGCGTACATATAGCCTACCGATAACAAGCTTGCATTAAAAGGTATTACACATGTTGAATCCTTAATAATGCCTTCTATGGCCTCAGTTTTCTTAGTCCTCATTAGGCGGCGAAAATAATAAGATTCCAATCCCTTTCAAAGCCGATCGGAGCAGCTCCAGTAAATTAAAAGCACAATTTTCGTTTCAAGCATTATAACGCGCTCCAAAAGCATGCAAGTTGCAAAATCTAGTATGACATCTCAAGACAAAAAATTCATAAAATTATTTTTCAATAGATCCAGCCATCTGTGTGGAAATTAATCCTGATATCGAAGAATAAAAGATGCTATGTTTTAAAACGCTTTTTACCTTCTTATTATTTGAAAACCAGTCAATAAAAGTAGCTAAATATGGTCAATTAAATGGGATTCAAATTTTTTTATTTCTTGGTTGCTTTGTGGTATCAAAAAATATTCAAACAAATATTGCTGCCGCTGCGTACAAAAGGGATTCAAATTACGATATAACTTCTACTGCTGTGGAGATTCAAAACGAAAGGACAAAAAGGGCATCCAGAATTATTTAATATTTCTCACGTTACGACTGTATGTATGAATTTTATAATGGTTTTTAATGCAAACCTTCCAACCGGGCTCCGTGAACAGGGATAATTCTGGCATTGTAGCAGTCCAGCAAGTCACCCTTGAGTTGATTCGTCCAGTTAATTTGAGCGTTTTATCGTTGTGTTTCCATTTAAATTATGTTCAATTACTCGAACTCTAGGGTGATTGGCACTATTTGCCCACCCGTTGTCGTGTGCTCTGCACGTTCAATCGTTTTGAAACGCTATTACATCTTTTAAGAAGTTTGGTAGTGTCTTTGTTGTTCTCACGAGCAGGTAGAAAAAGGTTTCGTCCATCTTTGCAGAGCCCCGAATGCACCTAACACATATTTCATTAGGCTTTTGGCTCGGTTATTACGTCCCTGCTTGGGGGTTAATTCCTTCAGGACTATCCCTAGAAAATTTTTCGCGACCGTCTATTAATTATTGTAACTATATTTAGCAGAAAGCCTTAGTACAGGGACAATTTATTCGCAACTCGAGGACGCGCCCGGTGGCTTTATCATAGATTGAATTTAGAATTTCTTACTGAACATAATTTGAGAAATTTAATCAACATAATTACAAAACTTCGGTTCGAGCCTCGTTATAGTGTCGGGGATCAACGAATTTATAGGAGAAAAGTTGGAGTCGGGAAATTAGGGGGGTATAAGTATTAGGTATAAGTAGGGGGGTGGGGGTATAGGTTCTTAAATAACTATAAAAATCCCGTGTTGCTCATTTAAAAAATGCGTTCGTTCTGCAAGACTGATCTGACCCAAGTTGCTGATAAATCTCTCAAGCAATCACCCCAAGTGAAGAGTTTCACAAAGTAATAATGTAAGGCTCCCCAATCGGGCCCATCAGTATCCAAGGTCTTTTGTTTCAAGCGTCATTCACGCTGCTAAAATGCTTTTTTATAAACTATTTATCCCCACAGTTTTCAGTCCATGCATTAATTTTACTCTTATGCTTCTCTTGGTAGGTCCAGATCTTGCTACCATACAACACAGTGGGTGCAAGTACAGAGTTATAAATTGTAATATTAGCTTTATTTGTTATGTTTTGACTACTGGTAATGGCTATGTCTCCATAGATATTTCAGTCAGTAATAAATTAACTACAAAGATCTACGTACTTATCAACTAGTTCTTTTGTCTTATTTTCTAAGAAAATGTTGTATGCTGTTTTTCACTTTTTCCTTAAATAATAAATAAACGCCATGACTTTTGTTTGATTCACGCAAATAACCGTATAGTCTGCATAATAATAACCGTGTAATAACCGTACAATAACCGTATAATCTACAAACGAAACCTTACAGACCAAAAGAGGTCCCTAGAATTTACATCTATGCCTTGTGACTTGATGTCTTCAGGAGATCCTTTTGATCTTTTCGTGTCTTTAAGAGGTCCTCAGAGCGTCATAATGACGTCCATCAAAAGACGTTTAGCTGACAAATTTAGGACTTGTATGTCCACTGGACACTGTCTTGAAATCCACACCTTTTTCGTCTAAGAGGGCCATTGTTAAACACTTATCCATGAATGTAATAAATAACTAAAAGGACATAGCGCGTCCTTGCGTAACCGCAAGGTTACGCGTTCGATTCTCACTATCCTTACTTTTTGAAATATTAAAAAAAAAAATGCTTGTTTATTCCATTTCTTAATAACATTTAATATACTTATATCATTTAATGAATACTTATTCCTTACTGTCAATAAAAACTCTGTTTATCATATTTTTATTATCACCCGTTTATTTAGTACAATATAAAAATAACATTTAAAAATAATAATGGTCATTTAAAATAATTTCAAACGACTCTCAATGAATATAATTCTCAAGATATTAAAACGAATTGCCTTAATTAACGCAAAAATATATTTAACATTCTGTCTTATACCTACGGGTTCGCTCCAACGCCAATCCTGATACTAGCCACGGCTATCTCATGCAGCCTTGCACTGAAGCATTATAATTTGGCGTTCTTAGAAATACGGATAGGGAGTACGAGGATCTGGTGACAGCTATCTAAATCATACTTGTTGCCAGTATAATTTTTTTCCGTATAATCCCCACATTATAGAAAATATATGTAACTGTTTTGTCGGAGAGATTGAAGAAAGAATTTGAGGAAAAAAAGATAGTCACCGAATCAGACAGGATTTAGAAAAGGAATGGGGGTGATGGCCGACGTATATGTTCTGTATTATCTGATAAATAAAAGGATTAAAAAGAAGAAAGAGGCAATAATAGCAACATTCGTGGACTTAAAGGCTGCGTTTAACTTCTTAAACAGAGTACAGATAGAAACAGTTATGGTGCAAAAGGGTTTACGAAAGGGCTTAATTAAAAGAGTCTCGGAAATTTTCAGAGACAAAAAGCAGGGTAAGGGTAGGCAAGATTTTCCTCCCAGCCCAGTTTTATTTAATATATTGATCTCAGACCTAGACACGGTGTGCTTGAAAGGATTCTTAATCGAAAGTCTACCAATCTGTGGGTTTCTTAATGGATTTGATTCCCAGACATCTCGGGAGTATTTTAAACTCGGAACCAATATCGGCGACCGGGGGCTTTTTAAAAAAATCGATTTCAGTATTTTAATTTGCAAAACTTGGTGATTTTTCCGCTGACGGGAAAATCTCTATTGTCACAATTAATGACTTGCGCATGTCCGCAACTCGCGGATCTGGAATCATGTGAAAGTGCCCTCAGCATTAATTAAACCATATTATTCCGCCATCTTGGATTTTAAAAGTACAACAATTTATTCGTAACGGAAATACCCAGTTTTGCAAATTTAAATACTAAAATCGATTTTTTTCAAAAAGCCCCTGCTCGCCGAGTTTGGTTTTGTTCTTAAAATAGTCGTACGATGTCTAGGAATCAAATTCATCAAGAAAACCCCAGGTTGGCAGACTTTCGATTAAGACCCCTTTCAAGCACAGCGTGAGAAGAAGAAATGAGGAGAAACGGATGGGGAGGAGTTATGGTGGGAGCGGAAAAGATATATATGCTAGCATACGCGGACGATATATTGTTGATGGAAGAGCATGAAGAAGGGATGAAGGTCCTAGAAAGAAAAAATGGGCTGGAAGATGGAAGGGAGTAAAGTTGGAAGAAGTTAAGGAAATAACATATTCGGGACATACCTTGCAAACGAATGGAGATCATAGAGCTGATAATAGCTGATACTTTGATCAAAATATAGACATTTTTATAAAAAATCATAAAATTTTCATTTTTTTCATGATATAAATGTTAAAAAAAGAGAAAAAAATAATACATGTGAACATATGAATGTGTTAAAGGATAAATATACATATAACATTTAATATAACTTTGTATTGTTATATATTTACAATACAGTAAAATAATTTTGGAACCAATAAATACAATATATTGAAAATTATTTTTTACTGTCTTCGAAATATTATTATTCATCGCCTTTTCAGGAAAAAAACAATTAACAACATGTAAAAATAAATAACTAAGTTTTATAACAAATTCTTAATAAATTTAAATGAGTTCAGATAAATATTCCACAGCAGGACTCAGCAATCGTTTTGAGTAAGTTGAATGATCTAGAGGTCTTACATTGTAACCTTGCCAATATTTCAAAAACTCATGGTGAATAGCCCTACCAGCCTGCTCCGAACAATGACTTAATCCTCTTAAAGTATTTAATATTTTTAAGCATTGTTCCAAATAACCTACTAGTACATGAACTTTTAATGTTTCCGATATTCCGGTTGATAAATAAGCTGTTTTAAATCTTTCGATATGCTCATGTAAATTTTTACCGATCATTTTTATTAAAAAACAGCATTCAACTATTTTATTTAATGCTTTGAATGTTTCCATATTCGGAATGAATCGAAGCTTATCACCATTTTTACTTATCTCAGATTCAAATATTTTATCAGCACTTTCAAAAAGTCGTCTGCAACCGTTTCCATCAAATACTTCGCCATGGTAATTCTCAGTAACAATATCTAGACTTTTAGGTCAAGATAATGCCTTTTCCCGATCAACCATGCGTACTAAAGAATTTTAAAAAAGACGGTTGAATATATCTTGCATTATGTGTAGTTTTGAAATCACAAATTTTTGTAGGACGCTTGTGCTAATACTTTTAGAGCAGGGAAAGCTCATTTTCAATGTATTTTATTATTAATTTGATGTAAATTTATCTAGGATTATTGTAAAAATATATAGAGATAATAAGTTATATAGCAAAAATTATATAGCAAGATATAAAGTTATTAAGCATTTGTATAATATACTTATCAATTGTGTTCACATATATTATTTTTTTTACATTTATATAAAGAAAAAAAAATTAAAATTTTCTGGTTTTTAATCAAAATTTCTACATTTCGATAAAAGGATCAGCTAGGATTTTCGTTTTCCCGGATTTTGTTTCTAAAAAATAATAACTAACAAAACCCCTTATCCAGATTTTTGTGCGTTTTCAAGTCAACTATTTCCCCTTCCCGGACAACGTGAGGGAAAAGTAGGTTCAAGAAAGATTAGAGAAGGAGAATGTGGTTATTTAATACGCTGGTATGGTCGGTATTCGGTTATGGAGCGGAGATATGGAAATGGAAGGAAAGAAAAGAGATTGAGAATTTACAAGAAAGGTATATAAGGTGGACGCTAAGGGTAGATTGAAGGACACAAGGATATATGGTGAAAGAATAAGGGCAAAGAAATAAATTAAGTACTAGAGCGGATAGGAGGGTATGGCAATTTGAGACGAAGTTAAGGGAAGAAAGAGGAGGGGAGTAAGCGAAAAAGTGTTTGAAAGAGGTGGAATAAAGGAGAGGGAGAGCGGTAGAACTAAAAAATGGGAAGAAGGAACGAGGGAGTTTTTTAGTGAAAGAGATATAGGAAAGAGGAATGGAGTAAGCTATGAAGACTTGGTGGCGAAGGACAGGGAAAGACGATTAATGAAAAAATAGGGAATGATTAAGGAATCAGAACTCAATAAAGGCTATAAGATGATAAAAAAGGAAAGAGTATCAAACTATTTAGGGAAGGGATGAGGTGAGTGAAGATGGAGCAGAATAGCAAGATTAAGATTGGGAAACGAGGTCAGGGAGGGGATGTATTGAGAAAAGGAAGAGCACAGACAGAGCAGAATATGAAAATGGGAGGAGAAAATGGAAGCGTGTGTGGTAAGGATATAGGAGAGGAATAGAAGATAAGGAAAGCCGGCAAAAGAATTTAGTAAAGATGCTAGGGGTGAATGGTTTGGGGGAAGAGTGTATGAAGGAGTTGGAGAGGGCTAGAGGGGCGAATGAGAAAGAATGAAAATGAAAAAATGGCAAGATGAGCATGAGACAAAAGAGAAGTGAAAGTGAAGGAAAAACGAAACGGAAGCCACCTAGATTAAAAGCATAAAGATTTGTAAATAGTTCTTATTATATATTAGTATAAGTAGATTAAGATGCGCTCGCTCTCACTCGTTCGCTCTCTCGTTTCGATCGCTCGGTCACTTTTCCGTCAACTACGAATCTTGCCGACGTTTCGTGAACATTTTGGTCCACTCATTCAGCGTTTAGCTGCACTTATTTCTCAGAGTCACTTCTAGAGGTTAGCCCTGAAGAAGTGAACTGCAATGTTCACGAAATGTCGGCAAAATTCGTAGTTTTGAACACGATTGAAACCAGAAACACCTCCTTTTTATTATAAAGCTTTACTAAGTCGCCTGATTATATTTTAGACAGACGCATTAATTAAAATAATAAAATGCTATCTCCGATACTGGCGCACACAAGAGCAGCATATGCATGTACACGTGTACTAAAACATGGATACTGTAAGCATTTCTGTACGAAAAACACTTAGATAAACCTGCTCTACATAACATGTAGGAATACTTCTTAATTTTTTAATCCAGATTTATAATTATGTTATTTTCATCATCAGCACTAGATTGAACAGCCTCATGCATACTCATCACTTTCTGTCGGGGACCTATAGGTTGCTGTAAAGGGGGACCTTCAGGGGGCCGATTAAAGGCACATGCCCTATACCCACCCGACATTGATCACCTTCCGTCGACGACCTATTGTTTGCCGTAAAGGGTACCTCTAGGGTGTCGATTGAAGGTGCACAGTTCAATATTTACACAATACACATCACACTCCGTCGGGGACCTACTGGTTGCCTTTAAGGGGGGCATTTAGGGTGCCGGTTAAGGATGCATGTGACAACACCTGCACACACACGCTGGACTGATCACTGGACGTCAAGGACCTACTGGTTGCCTTCAAGGGGGCCTCCAGGGTGCCGATGAAGGGTACATGTGTCTTCACCCACACACTTGTAACGTACATATCCGCCTTGGTCGGGGACCTAATGTACGTGACTCTATCCATCCCCTTTCACCCACTCAGTGATGCAAGTCAAAAAAGGTTTGACGTGGTGACTACAATTTTCTGGCGCCCAACGTGAGGCAACCTATTTTCATTGGTTGTCGCTGGATAGTGGCACTGGCCCATCCACGCCGACGGCCGAAAAAATCTCTTCCTTCTTCAGAATAACAGCCCGCACTCCAGAAACCTGAATATTGAGAAGTCGAATATTTCCAAGAGGAAGCCCATCCACTTCCGGGAGTGTAAACCAACACTTAGTGGCACGCAATCAAACCACGCCTAGGCTGAACTCCATATCCGACCTCACCAGCTGGAGTCCCTCCCCACCGGGTAGTACTTCCCCCCGTCGTAGGTCCACCTCGAACGTTCTAATCAGCATAACCCCGACTCTTAGCAAACCGGTGGACCGAGTTCTCAAACAAGGACTGATAAGAGTTTCACCGATGTCAGGAAATTCAGGGATTGATATCGAGCAACACGACATGGGTCTCAGGACATAATCCCTGGTGACCCTAAAAATCCCGCCTCGCACACTACCCCACTGAGAATCAGGTTTTAGACACTGATAAAACCAGGACCCTATTCGGATTAACCGCGGTAACCAAAAACAAAACCCTGTTCCGGGCTGTAGCCCAAACGCTCTTCAATGCAGCCAGCTGACACGAGTGGAATTTAAAATCTAATTCAGAACGGTTTGCAAGCACCGACCTTTCGCGGAGCTTGAATCTCCACTTATCATAATGTTTAAGCCTCTACCGCCCACAGTGACATATATGTAACTTTTGGAACACTTGAGTTTTTTTAAATATGAGTTTGAGACGAACAGCAATTTTTAACGCAAGGATTTACATGAAAGTCAGGACGGTAATGAGCTAGAATTTTAGTTTTGTATGCACTCCGTCATAGGAATAATAGGCCTAAATATCTCAAAATTCAGAAAAAAAGAAAGTTTTAAGGGCGGTAGGGGGTTAAACTAACAATTACATTGGGGTTCACGCACCCTTCCAAAACGAACCCCGGGCTCTCAATCTTCAGGATGCCCAGGAACCCAATTTCCATAGTGCCACTGTGCCTACTCTCCACGGGACCACTGCAACCAATCTTTTCAACAGTGCACAACCGCCTATCCACCACGATGTCCAGTAGGGTGTTTTAAAAAATACCATGTTTTCTTTTGAACACGCACCCCCTGAACTTGTTCTATTTAGTAAAAAATAAATGCGTCTTTTTCTTTTATTTTTTAAATAATTTTAAACCGTGGTCATGGGGCCTTAAAGTGTCTCGAAATAATTAAAATGTTTTTACATTGAAATGTAATTATTTGCCAGATAATACAACTGAAAGTTACATATGATCAGGAAAAAATGACTCAATTAGCCCAAAATACTACCCCTTGGCTTTAAAAACTTGGCTTCATAGGGGTTAAAATATTATATTTTGAATTTTAAGGAGTTGATGCGTAATTCATTGGATTTCTTGGTATGTAAATGACTTAACAAGATACAGGAAAGCGACAAATTATTTTTTTTCACAGAAAAATACCTATATTATAAAAAGAGAATCCTTCTTAATTTCAAAAACATGATGAACTGTTAAGAAACTAAGTGTACTTAATTTGTGTAGGCTTGAAAGAAATTCATTCAGAAAAAAAATTATATGGTTTCACTTGTACATATTTTTGCTATTTTTCGACATAGTCGGCAATGATTTCGATGCAAGTGGTGAGCCACCTCCCTCCTCACCTCCTTGTCCGTTGAAAAAGTTTTTCCACCCATGTGCATCTTCAGGGAAGTGAAAAGATAGAAATCTGAAGGGGCCAGGTCAGGTGAATACGAGGGGTGGTTCAAATCGTCCCATCCAAAAAAGTCCAGGAGTTGCTTCGTGGCATTGACCACGTGAGGTCTGGCATTGTCGTGCAGAAAATTATGCCTTTATGGTCCCAAAATACGGATTTCATGATTTTTTTCGGTGTTCGCACTTGGCGTGAGATTGAATCGACTTTTTTCGCGAGAAATGCTCCTGCGTCAAGAGTTCTCAAAACACAAACTTCGAATCGGACTCATTTTGAAGGGGAGGAGTCAGACTATAGGGCAGTGTTGCCAACATGTCGCAAAAGAATTTCCTACAGCCGTGAGAGCCCCAGTACACTTACTTTCTGGACGTGCCTCGTATATCGTTTTCAAACTTAACTTTCATTTTCGAAGTAAAAAATTGTGAATCGTACCTGAAGTTAAATATTTATTGCATATGCGATTAGTACTTATTTCGCAGCTGACAGTATTTCGATAAACATGGCTCAGAACCATCTATCTTTATGGGAAACAACACATGAAAGTGCCATGTAAGTATAGTTTGTGCGAAAATATGTTAAGAGAAAATGTTAAATAAACGACAAAACATCTACGTATTTTGAATAATTGACCCCAATATGTAGATGCATTGTCGATCAAGCAATGGAGTTCGGGGATAAGGCGAAATTCCTGTGCGAGAAATACATTGTTGTGTTGAAAAATTGACTGAAATACATCGTAAATGAGTTATCGAGGAGGTAAATGATAACTCAATAGAAAGTGTGAAGAAATTCGTGAAGCGCAAAGCATTTTCTGATATATCCTTTCCTTATTCCGCACATTCATCACTTTCTTCAATGTCATTTAAAAGCTACAGTGATAATGAAGGAATGTATAACGATAAAGAAAATGGTAACTTCGATAAATAGCTTAGTAATTCTCAGTTTAAATATCAAAAACATTGGATTCTTCCACGGTTTTCGAAAAAGGAACCATTTTTTCTTTAGCGGAAAAAATTATATTGGTATGATAAAGATAATAATTTAAGCTCTATAAATGGTATTTTTTTAATATAAGGGGTAGTATTTTTGTTTAAATTGGGTAAACATTTTTTCTGAGCATATAGTACCAATAGTTACATTCCCTAACGAAAATTAACAATAATGAATCATTTTAATCATTTTGGGACACTTTAAGGTCCCAGGACCTAGGTTTAAAATTATTTTAAAAAGAAAAGAATGCATTTATTTTTTCAATAAATACACGGAAAGAAATTTCGGTACGCCACTCTCTCGAGGAGTCGCTCTGTTGCGCTGAATGAAGGAACGTTGCATGACCTCTCAGAGAAACAACTGATTTATTGTTTTGGGTGAGCTGCTGTTCCAGCGTGGCGCGGGCGTTATCCCGACGTGTGAATGCAACGTCTTACCCTCTGGCGGAGAGAGCAGCAATACCACTCTGAGGCGATGCTTCAACGCTTTTTTCTGCAGGTGCTCACGAGCTGTACGAGCGCTAGCCTTTGTACATTTTCGTTTATGATTTTATTGTTTTAAACTTAAAATGGACATATTACTTTAATAGTACAAGTTTGACAACATATAAGACACCTTTATAATTTACTATCTTTCTTTTTTCTATTTATATTTGCTTGCTTGAATGACATAACCAAAAGTTTTACCAAAGCAATAGTATTATTCTTCCAAGTGCTGATTGTAAATATATATATATATATATAAGATAACATTAATATAAATGTAGCTTGAATAATCTTAGTAATATAGATGTTTGAGGTAATCAAATCAGAATTATAAAAATCATTTTACAAAGATCTAGAGTGCAAGTTCATCCGGGGCGGCTACCTTTTCTTTTCTAAAGCAACAGCGCTCCTTCTACTCGGAGCAAGGAGTCTCCGCCAGTTCGGGTGAGTTGTTCTCCCAAAACCGGCGCGCTATTTACCCACACGAAGCATGCCGCTGTACTAGGCTTATGGTGGCTTTGCGTACTCGGTCGTAGTAAAGTAGCTTTCCGAAATTTCTTTCAGTGTAGAATAAGTTTAGGAGGAGTGTCATCAAAAAAAAGAACATTGCGTTCTTTTGAAACACTATAATATCCAAACACCCAGCATCTAAGGTGACAGGCATAGAACTTCAACAAGGCATAAGCACCTACCCATCACGGTGTTCAAGCACTCCGCTCCCAAGGTCCCCCAGCAAAAAACTTCAATAATACCCAGGCATTCAGCTTTCAAGATTCCTCGGCATACAACTTCAACGATGCACACGCACATAACAACCACGATGCCCAGGTGCGTAGTATCTGAGATCGCCTGGCATACAACTTTAACGGTGCACATGCACCTAACCACTACGATGTCTAGGCACTCAGCTCCCAAGGTACCCCTGCATACAATTTCAACCGTGCATAAGCACCTAACGATCACTATGTTCAAGCACTTAGTTTACAAAGTGCCCCAGCATACAATTTCAACGGTGCAAAAGCACCTACCCACCACGATGTCGAAGCAACTAGCTCCTGAGGTGCCCCGGTATACAAATTCAATGGGGCACAGGCACCCAGCTTCCAAAGTGCCCAGGCACCTAATTTTAATGGTTTCCATGTATATATTTTCAACAATGCACAAGCACCTACCATCCAAACCGTCCAGACACCCATCTTCCAAGGTGCCCAGGCATATCATTTCAACCGCGTGCAAGTACCAAGCTTTAGTGAAAGGCAATTATCATTCAATCATGTGGCCCAAGCATCATGCCACAGCCATTAAATTCGTTCTACTGTATAAAACTTGTTTCATTTAAATCATTTTCAATGCGCTTAAACTTCATGGCATTACAGTGATATGCCTGTAGTGCCTATTAGTTTATGCCATTTAATGCCATTCAATTATATTCGACGAACCGCTTAATTGTATGCCATGCAATGCCTTTCATGTACCAAATATCGAACTGTATCAATGCCATTAAATGCTGTTGACAAATTATTGAATAGAATCACTGCCGGTCAATGCGATTTAATTATTTTTCAGACAAAAATGCAATTGGTACGCATTCAAATGCATTGCAATGTCCGTTTTTTCGAAGCCAATCTTGCTATCGCAATCAACTCGTTCTTACCGGGAAGCCTTACCTGTCAATGGCTCCGCAGTGAATCCCTATCAAACGCAGCAAACGTTCATAGCGAATGATGATGGCCTAAAGTGCCATCGCGAACACGATTATCGGCACGCTCTTTGCAAGTAGACACGGCCCGGTGGTGAGAACCGTACAAAGGTCTGAACTTTAAGTGGAACTGTTTTCATGATCCATCGCTTCGACAGTCCAGCCACGCATCGCCGTCTAGTGTTCACTCTCTATTCATAGACACATGGCGTAAGAGAACCGTTTATCGTCTTTCTACAAAAAAATATGTCCTTAAACCAGCACTTGAGAAGAACTGAACCCTAGGAGGCTCTGATGGCATCTTTTTTGGAGCAACTTCGGTAAACCCTCCACCAGGGTGTTCGAGTAGCTAACGTGCGCAACTTTCGAGACCTGGTTACATCCTCCAACAATTCCGAGGCAGATGAGATGGAACCCCAGAAATTCGCAGGCCGCAAAAGCGACATTAGGATCAAATCGCGTCAGATGGTCAAGCAAGTCGACGCCAAGGATGCACCTCCAGAATGTTGGTACTTCCTAGGCTGGCAATTGAACCGGGTATGTACGGAAAAAATTAGGCCTGGAGAGTAATCAAGTAAAAGGAATTACCACCCAGCCCGAAAACTGGCAAAACCCCTTAACATCTGGGAAAGACCCTCTCTCATGTCTCACCACTAACTCCCAAATCCACAGAAAACTATCGCGCATCCTGATACTGTTGGCAGGTTACGATATTCCAACGCTCTACGGCAGCGAAGCATCAGGTAACGTTATTAATGCCCGCCATCTGTCCAAACCAAATCGGTCATTTAATAGAGTGCACAGGACAGCACACCTCCGCGTTCCTGGTAAGTGGCGAAATGAGAGTTCCCATGATCTTAAGCATCCCTTGGAATGGCGAAAAAGACGTTATCTACACTCACATATGCCATTGCAATTATGCCGCGAAAAACAATTGAGTTTTAATCTACTTGATCGATCGAGCACCCGCAAGCCCAAAGTCTGAGTTTAAAGTCAGTACAGCAGCCCTGGAATAATATTTAGCTAAGAATTTTCTGGTTTCTTAACGAAAATACCAGGGAATAGGTCACTTCCCACCCCTGAAGCTGTAAGTTCTCAGTTCCGACCTGAGGACCTCCCACAGAAGGTGAGGAATTACGAAAAAGCCTAAAATCAATAAAAATAACAGTCACAACCCAGACAACCATCACGTTACAAGGTGGGTTATTTGGTGATTGTCAAGAAGCACGTGCTGCTAAATGAAGCTCGTGAAATTAACACAGGCCTCGCACCGAAATGACACGGGTCCTTTTCGGCGACTAAGATACTTATTGGTGAAGTATACGTCGTCCAGACGAAGGATAGAACCTGCGCCCAAGCCCCCGATTCTGTAGCGATCAACTACAACGCATCGTCGGCTCAATCGCTTGAACAAGGTGCCCTCCTCGGCCAAAGCACACGCAAAAAAGTCCAGAATTCGCATACCTGACGATGATCATAAGCCTAATTACTTGAACCGGGATTCAACATCAGTCATGCTAACCGCTAATCTAGCCAGGATTCATCCATTCCTGCACTTTCAACCTCCCAACCGAGCGAAACCTCTGTAGTTGAGGATAATGATGGAACCGGCGCCAGTACGTGTACACTCCTGTTGCAGGAAACTCACTATGTTCCCGAAAACAATCAACATAAAGTGAAAAAGTCCTCTTAGTCAAGGACGACACAAGGATTAAACGTAATCTACGCCTAGGATACGAGAATCGCAGGAAGCCCGAAGAATCCGGCGGCCAGGAGCAGGAACCTTATCAGCAGAGCGGAGCCCAGCCTCGTTACAATCTCCACCCTAGGAGAGGTAGATCGATTTAAATCTGCCGTCAAGGACTTCGAAGAATTGAATTGTATTTTTTTTAACTCTTTTAATTATTTAACTTTTTTCTTTCTTTTAATACTCATTACTCTTCGTCAGGGACCTACTGGTTGCCTTCAAGAGTACATCTAGGGTGCCGATTAAGGGTGCATGTGTCTTAACCCACACACTTACACCGTTGACATCCCCTTTCGTTAGGTACCTACTGGTTTCTTGAAGGGGACCAGTAGGGTGCCGATTAAGAGTGCATGGATCACCACCCACAACCTCACCCCACGCTCATCACCATTTGCCGGGGACCTATTGGTTGCCTGCAAGGGGGGGTCTCTAGGGTCCTGATTAAGGATGCATATGTAACGTGTGCCGAAAAAGGGGGCTTACTTTGAAAAGTGAGATTTTTCAGGTTTAGCGGTCGAAGTCGAAGTGGAGATGTAGTGGTTGGTGGCGGGAAGTGTTTCACGGGATCTCGAGCTCTCGAGCAAAAAGCCGATTTCTCGAGTAACTAATAACTCAATTGTTAGCAATAATCAGGTTCGGATTTTTTTTATTGTTTCATTGAAAAGAGCCTGTACTAATCACCCTTTATCGCGGACCCACAGTTACCTTCAAAGGGGCCTCTATGATGCCGATTAAAGATGCATGTGTCGTCAGCCTCACAGTAAACTGAGTCCCTTGCACGTAACTCCCGCATGAAGTAACCTGGTCCTTAAAGCGATTTCTGGTTTTCCAATTCTCAATCTTGGTAAAAAGTTGTACGTCACCCTAACCACCTTCTTTCACCCGCTAAATGAAACTACTCAAAGAAATTTCTTCGTTCTGACTACAACTTGAGGCAAAAAAATATCCTAGTGATTCAAACAAGTATTTCTTCAGCCTAAACGATGCGCAAGTTTAATAAAGCAGTTCGTACTTCAATTGTAGTACATATTTTCTTAAATAAACAACTGGATTCTTTCAGATTAAATTATAATTTACATTGTTATTATTTTACATATTGAATTTGAACGAATCACGCAATTTAAAATCTTGATGAACCTGAAACAGAAAAATTCGAGGAAAAATCCACATCCAGTAGGAGTCCAACTCGGGTCCGTCTAGCGTAAAGTCGATGACCACGACGCTGCCGTAACATGGATATTCTAAGGCGGAAAGCCAAATTTAACCCTCACTACTAATGCCAAAGAAATATATCTTCAAATCGAAAACATGTATATTGAATCTAACAATATATTTCTTTAATTAAAAGAAGTATTCAATTGAAACAAATTAATCCAAATCAATAAATGTTTATTTGTTATGAATAATTTAATTCTATTAATCAAATTAAATATTCCCTTTAACTAAAGAAATAAATATGTAAACACACTATCTGCTTCGTCTAATTGGTATAAATGCATGAACTCCTTGTAAAAATAAATATATTTTTAATTTAATTAATATTTTGTATTGAATCCTTATTTCTTTGATTTGAATACACCTAAAGACTCGATTTAAGTATGGACAAATTAATTGATTAAAATGCGTCCAAATAAATTCAACAAATCAAACTCATTCAATCAAATAAATATTTCTTTAAACGACTAATTAGAATTTAACGTAACTATATCTTTTGAAACAAGGACATATTTTTTTCAAGCAAAAATGCGGGATCGAAAGCATCAAACGACACTTGGCGAAAGTTTTCTGTCCTTTCTTCCGCTCGAAAAACGAATCCTCCTATGGGATTACATTATGATTTTGAGTATTTCTTTCCAGCCCAGGCATAATTATTATTTTCAATTTCTAGAACAGATGCTACACAATTATTAATAATTATTATATTTCAAAAATGAGTTTATATACTATTCAATAATGATGACACATGTAAAAAAATGTAATTTACAGGAGTTTTCGACGGTTTTATACTGCTTTCGACGTATATTACGTCAAATGCGTATTATACGTAGAAAATAATTGAGTTACGCGTAACTGCCTAAACATGTATATGTATAATACACTGGATACAGAATTCAACAGAACGATCTGCGCCTACTTGAAGGCTGCCGATCCGCCATTTTTTATGGATGTTTTGTTTTGGGTCCATTCGAGACAGTTCGGGATAAGCGAAAGATTCAAATGTAGTATGGAAGAGAACCTAAAAATGTTAATAGAAGTCATGTAAAATTCAGTTTATTGTTAATGAGTGAATGGGCTGAAACTGGAAATTTAATCAAAAGTAATTTACATTGATAAAAATAATCGAAAAGTAAAAAAAAAACAAAAAGTCGATGAGATTTACATTTGGTGGAATGAAACACTTATTGGAATCTTAAAAGACTACAAAGTTGAATACAATAATTTTGCTGCAGATAAAAAAGTAATATGAAATTGTAAAGATTACTAATAGATTTCATAATTACAAAATGAATCTAAATTACACCATAAATATAATTATGAAAGTCCTGCACGAGTTTTCATATATTATAATGATTAAAAAGAGCAAAAGAAATCAAACTTGTGTCGCATGTGCGTAAGTTAAATAATTAATCATATTAACACTATGCCAATAATAGGGAGATTTTGCATAGCTTTTCGTAGGATACGGTAAACGCTAAGTAATACGCCAACGAGCGTCGGATAGTGGAAAACGGTAACGCTTAACTCGCAGAGCATGCGCTTAAACGTCATCACGTGACTTTAGCATTTACCGTAAGCAACGGAACGATATGCAAAATTTCCTTAATACTACGAACTTTAAATTATTATTCCATAAAAATGAACATAGAAATAATTATAAGGTATAAATATATAAGATAAAAATATATATTGTAAAAAGAACATAGAGTATACAATTTATTCTTTAATATTTACAACTTAAAATTACTTTTTATTTCAAACGTTTTTTTCTAGAATGTTTTAATTTTAAAGGTTAAGGGCATATGATACTTCGTCGTGTGGTCTATCAGGTACAGTTCCGACGGCTTTTTTCCACAAAAATGAAAATTTTTAAAAACTGAATTCACAGATGCTATAAAATATCATAACGGACGTCCCCGGACTCTTTTTTCAGGGATAATAACAAAAAAATGTTATTGTGCTAATTACCAAATTTTATGCATGTGTATTATTTTGTGGTTAGGGTGATTTTTAGCTCTCTGTCATTCCGATAATGTAGGTCTCTATCGTACCGATTCTGTCGGTAAGCACTCTAGAATAATTATGGTGTAATAAACTATCTTACCAGGCTAGCTGGTAATGTAGATCGATAAATTTTGGAATTTTAATGTTCAATTTTTCGCCACTGGGAAATTATTTATGAAATAAACTTTTTTGATTGCCTGAAAACAAGGTTAGTCCCGGGATATAGTTACTATGTTTATTTTCAAGTCCAAAGTTTTCGGCCAAAAATATTGTGTAGTTTGGAAGTAACGCACAGGAGAATTGTACCATACATAACCTCCAGATATACACACGTTGTTAGCAATATCAAAAAAAATTTTGAAAAAAACACAAATTAAGTGTGCGGGGACGTCCGTGAGTATGTTCGCTATCATTTTCCAAATTTTTAAGACAAAATATTGATTATTCTAGAAAAAAAGCCTTCGGAACCTAAAACTGGTAAAATCGATACTAATTCCTAAGCGCTATGCAAATAAATCAGATTTCACTAAATTAAAACTTTTTTGAATTAAACCAAAAAAAATGTGTGCGGGGACGTCCGTTAGCACGGTCGCTATCATGTCCCAATATTTTAAGACAAAATATTGATTATTAAAGAAAAAAAGCCGTCGGAACCTAAAACTGGTAAAACCTAATTTTATTAAGTTTCCAGTATCAATCCCTAACAATAAACTAAATTTTCATAATTTTTATCAATATTTTGAAGTTTTCTTGCATAGAACATTTGAATCCCCCGTACAGTAAAAAAAGTGTTCAACATGATACCGAAATCAATATCATTTTGATATGCACCAAAAATTATAATGAATTTAAGAGCATTTTGATCGGCCGGAGTGAATGATCGACTTTTTTGAGATCATAATGATCCGATTCGGGATCATGTATAAAGTAAAACCAAGATGGCTGACGTTTTTAGAGTACTTCATCTCATGTGCAAGATTTTTGTAGTTTCTGATCGTGCAGTGTACTTAAAAAGTTAAAACAATAATAAAATCTGATATTAGAACATAAAACCTGTTAAGTATAGTTGTCACTTGCGTGTGGTTAGATACAATTTTTAGGTTATGTTTTTATGACCCAGGCGCCAAGAATTTGCGGCCATTTTGTTTAGTCTGTCAAATGAATGAAAAAATAAGATCAAATTGATCTAAATGGACAGATAATTATGATCCCGAAAGTTAAATGATCGTTGACGTAAAATGCTCTGCAACCAAATTTATCCTTTTTTTACTGTGCACTGTCACGAATGGTCCCGAACCAAAACATCCATAAAAAATGGCGGAATCCGTGCCTTCAAGTTAAACAGATCAAAGATATTGTCCTTGACCAGCCCCATGTATCGCCCCCACTTTTCTGTTTTCTTACGATCCGGAGGGGAAATTGGTGAAACTAATCCAACAGGCGACGCTCTGATCAGATGGTCTGACTATTGAATTGACATCCAGTGCACAGATTGGGAAAATGATAAAAAAATTATTAGTTTGAGAAATTTACAAAAAGGATATTGAAAACTGTGTGGTCTAGTGACCCTTTTAATTTTGATAAAAGATTTTTTGTCGTTAATAAGTGCGGAAAGCAAGGTTCGTAAATGTGTAGCTCTTGAGTTCAAAAGTCAGGTTATGACAGCGACGTAGAAAATGTTTATGTGTTCCTCGAATATCCTCCAAGCTTGCAATTATTTATGGTTTTTAAAATTTTTGAAGTTTATTTGAAGTTTTGAATATTATTCATTTTATTTATCAGCTGCAATTATAATTTTAACAAAAAATAATTTTTCAACTCTTAACAAGTAATAAAAAAATAAAAAAATATATATGTGAGTGTGTGTGCGTGTGTTTTTCCATAATTTCCATATAGTTTTCATAGTTTCGTTTCCTTAATTTTCATTCATTGTATCGTTCTGTAATAAAGGGTCCTCTATATTGAGGGTCAAGTTTAGAAATCGAAGGTTCTTTTAAAAGGTAGGCGAAGTCTCCTTCTTTGCAATTTTTTGGGTTTAATTTTTGATCAGAAAAGTGCTTTCACCTAATTTTTATCGGCTATCGAATTTTCTGCTGCATTATCTTGAATATTGACGATTCTACGAAAGAGCTCAGACACATTGGATAAATATTCGTGGTATTTCTTCACTAAAGAGGCTAGTGGGAAATCGTGCCCCTCGTCCAGTGTACCCAATCTTGGAAAATTTTTGAACTGCGCTTGCGTAGCGCCGACAACCCGATTAGCCATTGTTAACGCGCTAATTTTGGATTAACAAATGAAAAAGAATGCGCTTTTGTATGCAAAGAACGTTATTAATTTTGACTTCAAAAAGAAATAAATTTCTGTAATTTAACAATTTCAAAATTTCAAAATGTCAATAAAAAGGTAATAAGACGTTTTAGTCTTAAGCAAAAAATATTAGGACAGAAAAAATGTACCAAATAACATTCATCAGTGCAGTAATTAATTATCGTTAATTCATTTTTGGTAATTTTAGTGATTTAATTGTAAGTCACATTGTCGAAAGTAAACACTAGGAAAATTCCATTGGGCATTTCTCAATCATTATTTATTAAAAATATTAAATCTAAATATTTATATAATTTAAAATCATTACGCTAACAGTAACTAGTGGATTCGTGAACGGAGGTATTGTATGAGAATATTGCGTCCCTAAGCCACTGGTCCCAGCTTATTTTGTTGCGGAATGTTTTTAAATACTCGACTAGACTATGGTGCCTTCTCTGCAGAGAGCTAAGGGATAAAAAGATGTGGAGGTAATTCTTTCGTTCTTGAATGTTTGACATAACGTTTTCATGGTATTTGACGTGAAGATGCTACCATGGTCAATGTGTATTACGTTGGGACAGCCTTATCGAGAGATGAACTCTTCCGCGAACGTATAGGTGGCAGAGGTAGAAGTTACTGATGACAAAGGGATCACTTTTGAGTATTTCAAAAATTGTCCTGAATAGTTAGGATGTATTTATTTCCATATGAGGTTTCTGGAAGAAGTTCAACAATGTCGATTTGTACTTTTTCGAAAGCCTGGAACGAGTGTCAGTAATTTTCATTGGTTGCCGAGCGTTCACTCTCACCAATTTATTTTCTTGCCATTTCCGGTAAAGTCTCACGAAATTCTTAACGTAATTCTGGAGACTCTTCCAATAATAACACGGGCCGACAAAACCTCTTTTTTCTCAAAACCCAGAAACCAGATTATACTTTTCTGAAGAGTTTTCACGCTGTTTTGCTAATGATCCAGAAACTAGACTGTACTTTTCTGAATTTCTCAAATTCTGGTTTTTCTCGAGATATTCAAACTTAAATGTTCATAAAATGCTGTTTTTCTCTATATTGGTAAGTAGATTACATGGCCGAATGAGTTTTCTCGTAAAATATATACAAAGTATCTAAGGATTTTAAGAATACTAATTTCGAGAGTGTGGTCAGAATTTCCAAATTCAAGATGGTAGATCCAATATAGTTGGCTAGAACTGACATGCTTCATAGCGAGTTCCTGAAAAATCCAAAAAGTGCTTGAAAATAGTCGCGGGTTTTTGGGGTCGCTAATCTCAAATCTGGCGTCAGAATTTCTGAATTAAAAATGGTGGATCCAATATGGCGGCTACAGCGGCCACACTTTATAGCGAGTTACTAAAGTTTCAAAAATGTGCTTGAAAATGGTTACTTATTGGTTTTTGGGGTCATTGATCTCGAATCTGCGACTATGGAGTGTGACAGCTGTAGCCGCCATATTGAATTCGCCATCTTGAATTTGGAAATATTGACCGCAGATTCGTGATTAGCACCCCAAACACCCGCGACTCACCAAACATGGTTATAGAATAGATCTGTATATGTTCTAGATCATAGAAGAACGTTTTCTAGAACAGGTTAGTAACAGTTTACGAGCATGAGAGTAACTATGTCATCCCTTATACACTAGAACAATTCTCTAATAGTTCTAGAACGCTGTAACATACGATCTGTCACATTTCTAGAACTCGGTTGCCAGTGTTATGTAACAATTCTGTAACAGATCTAGAAATCTGTGACAACCGATCCTTAAACATTTCTAGAACAATTCTAGGACTCAATTTCAAATGTTTTATAACAAATGTGTAACAGATATAGAACGCTGTGACAATCGATGTGTAACATTTCTAGAACAATTCTAGAACTTTGGTACCCTGCGTCGTGAAAAATCTAGGACAATTCTATAACAATTCTATAACAGTTCGAGAACTTTTATGTATCAAATATGGGCCAGTGTTATGTATCCCTCATAGGAATAGGATATCCTGGAATATTCGATTTGACCCGATTTATGTCCTGGGTTATTCCAGGGATAACAAGTCGGAATATTCTGCAAAGCTGAAATTTCGATACCCTCATAGATATACGAGGGTAGTTCAATAAGTCGTTAGAATGACCAACAGATGGCGCGCGAATCGCTCCAAATCATCTGTTTTCAGTCAGCACAACTCCCGACTAGATATATGGTGCAGTCACAGTCCACATCTTCTGAGTTTACGTGTTTTTATAACCAATTGAAAAAAAATTGTTCGTTAAGAAAAATGGAAAAAAACGAGTTCAGAGCGGTAATCAAACATTTTCATTTAAAGGGTTTAACTCCATATGAGATAAAAAATGAATTGGACTCAGTTCATGGCACATTTGCCCCTGCCTTAGCAACGGTTTATAACTGGGTAAATGAATTTAAGCGTGGTCGTACATCAATAAGTGACGACCACGTTCAGGAAGGCCCGTAGAAGCAAAAACTCCCGAAATCATCAATAAAATTCACGATATGGTGTTGAAGGATAGAAGATTAAAAGTGCGTGAGTTAGCTGAGGCCACAAGGATATCTATAGGTGCAGTTGTTTCAATTCTACATGAAAAATTAGGCATGAAAAAGCTATCGGCAAGATGGTTGCAGCGTTTGCTCTCAGCTGAGAATAAACGCAATTGAGTGGTCGCCTCTGAGGCTCTTTTGGCGCGCATAAGTCGGAATCGTGAGGAATTTTTTCGTTGACTTGTGACTGTGGATGAAACATGGATACACCATTACACTCCTGAGACAAAGGAACAATCCAAACACTGGATTTCCACAGGCAAACCAGCTCCAAAGAAGGCAAAGACCGTAAAGTCAGCTGGTAAGATTATGGCTACAGTTTTTTGGGATGCACGTGGAATTATACTT
>NC_046661.1:103925038-103941177 GCF_010883055.1 Belonocnema kinseyi | reverse complement strand
GTCATTGCCTCTGTAAGTGCTTATTTTGAGGAACTTCCGAAAACGCACTTTTCTGAAGGATTAAAAAAACTTGAAAAGCGATTGACCAAATGTATAGAGCTCTAAGGAGATTATGTTGAAAAATAAAAAAAAAATTACCCAAAAAAAAATTGTTTTTATACTTCATTCTAAGGACTTATTGAACTACCCTCGTATTTTGATCCAGGACAGAGCATACGCAGTCCCGACTAACAAAAATATTTCCGAGACATTCGCATTACGGATATTCGCAAGGGTCAGTAAGACCGTAGTGCAATGGAAGTGCCTCGCCCTCGAGGAACTGTCTTCTTGATCACGGTAGCCTCTACGCCAGGCAAGTATGCTTTTCGCTACCTCGACTACTCTCTAGAACACTTGAACCTTTATTTCAATCGCGAGAAAGGCAAATCGCTGCGCTCTCTGATGCACTACGGCCGTACCACGGTTTACGGCGACAAGATTCAAATCTTCAAATAATAAGTACGATATCAGAATTTGATTAAGTTTCCATGGAGTTTTGGATTAAGTCAGTGTTTTTTGTCAGAAATTTCTATTTTTAATTTTTTGTAAATTATATTTTGAAGAAGATTCACAACTTTTTTACAACTTTAGTTAATTTTAGTCATTTACAGCGGAAATAGTTATTTTTAATAAAAAACCATTAGACTACAAAGAAGATAAAATATAGTTTTACAATTCGAGATAAAAGTAACGGGTTTCACTGAAAATGTTGATTAAGATACTTTAAAATTTTTTTAAGTTTTATTTTTCTTTATTACTTTTTTTCAGCGTAGTTTATAGCCAAATTATTTTAAATGTGTCAAAATAATTCAAAAATCTCGAAAAATGCCCCGTGTCCTTACAAAGACTGAAAAAGCTACATCATACGTTCAAATTATAACTTTAGTATTGTGATTGTGAGATAACTTTTCGCACTTTATTTATACGTGATTTTTTACAATCTTGAACATCAAAATAACTTGGGTTAAAACTGACCTCAGTGTGTCAAAGTATATGAAAATATTTGAGGCAAAATATCAAAATTGTGTTTCTTCAAAACTCCATTATTTCTCGGTATTTAAAATTTTGTTAATTCTTCTTTTTCTTTCTTACTTTCTTCAACGCAATTTTTAACCAAATTATTTTCCCATGCGGAAAAATTGGAGAACGTCCTTACGACATCTTTACAATGTCTTCATGACGACGTATGTCCGTATCGTAAAGTTATATTTAAATGTCTTCAACATATTTTAATGCGGCAAATATGTCTTAACAGCACGGACATAGACCGTCTTGCCCACCCTCGTAATGATATCGTGAAGATGCGGTTCATTTATTTTCCCTCTGAATTTTCACACTTCGTTACTTAAAACTCAGTGCACATGCTCTTAAGGCGCCTCCTTAGGCTTGAAAATTAACCCATGTATTACTTTGCCAAGATTTTCACCTACAATTCTGAATTTTTGATTCTCGCTATGAAACTGCAGGTGGTCTAGAGTGTTATTTTTTCGACGATACTTTCAACATCGTAAACCCAGGATCGAGCCCAGGATTTAGACTAAGTGCCTGTCATCCCGAGTCGAAATATAGCCCCTACTTTCAGACTCTTCACGCTAATATTTGTAGGGCTTAAAGTTGTAAAGTAGAGGATATTGCCATACGATTTTTTCCCTACTTTAGCGCTCTTATGGGCACAAATTTCTGAATCATCCATTGGGGGCGTCAAAGTAGAGGCTTAGTTTTCATTTCTAATTTATCGCTCCACACTCTACCTTCCTGTACAGAATAAAATTACTTGACGACAAATTATCCATTAAATTGTATAGAACTAATCCTATAGCAGAGGATACACTGGGTTGTTTATTAAAAGTTAAAATCGTCTTTGTTTTCCCGAGTCGAAACATAGCCCCTACTTTGAGACTCTTCGCGCTAATATTTGTAGGGGCTAAGATTGTAAAGTAGAGGATATTGCCATACGATTTTTGTCCCTACTTTAGCGCTCTTATGGGCACAAATTTCCAAATCTTCCATTTAGGGCGTCAAAATAGAGGCTTAGTTTTTGTTTCTAATTTATCGCTCCACGCTCCACCTTCCTGTATAGAATAACTAGTCCCGAAACTATAGAGAACAGTTCTATAAAATCATAACCGATTTTTCGCCACAAAAAAATAATCTTCTGTATTATTACATTATTACTATTATACTCTAATATTTGTTCACATGTTTAAGGACACAATTATTTACTATCACACAATCACTACACTATTTATAATCGCACTCTATGAAAGTTTTTATTCGCCGCGGGGGTTCAAACCCTGTAAGTTTCGCATTCCTAACGCCTAAAGCCTCTCGGCTAGCCTAGCTTAAAGTATGCAAACAAAAATCTGAAATATAACCTACAGCTGTGCAAGGCCATCTGCAAATTTTTGTGACCCATTCTGTAACAAATATTACTACGCTCATAATAATATATGTACTAAGATTTTAGATTATAGAAATATTAAAGATATTTAATTTAAGCAGACACATTTAAAATTTTTTAAATAATTACTTGTACCATTAACACCTAGCTAAAAATTAGCGTTATGTTCTTGAATTAAGAATTCTTATTCTGATCCCTCTAATAGCTTAATTGGAAAAGCACCTAACCGGAAATCAGAAGTTTTGTGGTTCGATTCCCAATGGAGTGAAGATGGAGTAGGATCTTTTTTTCGAGAAATAATTTTAATTTAAAAATATTATTTTCCATCTAGTCTTATTAAGACGTTAAGCATTTTCTGTTATTGAAGATTCTTAACTTGATCGATATTGTGTAGATTTTCTTCCTTCATGATTTGGAGGGTTGATCTACTGTCGGTAAGGTACAATCTCTGATGATATAGCAGATAAATTAAAACAATTTTAAATATTAAAAGTTATTATTGTATATTTTATGTGCTTAATCAAGATCTAAACTTAATACAAAAATATTTGAAGATATTTTAAAAGGTTAAAAAAATCCAATATATATTTTCAGAAATTTAATAGATTTTAAAGCATTTCCACAAATCTCCGAAGATTTCAAAAGATTTAACAGACTTCAAAGAATTCAAGAATATTATTCATATTTTAGAATTACCTTAAAATCTTAAAACTCGTTTAAATTCTACCGAAATTCGTTAAAAATTCTTGAAAATTACTTAAAATCCCTTAAATTCATTAAAAATATCTTAAACTCTTTTAAATAATTCGAAAACTTTGGAATTCGATTATAAACATAAAACATTTTTAAATCAAATAACTCCCATTAAATCCCTTGAAACTCCTCAAAATCTCTTTAAATACATAAAAGAATTTTTAAAATACATGAAGATCCTTGAACTTTTTTGAATTTTTGAAAAATTATTGAAAATTTTGAACTATATTAAATCGATTGAAATGCCAGAAAAAGCCCTCAAAACGACTAAAAATCTCTTGAACTCATACAAAGTATTTTAAAGTCCTTAAAATCTCTTGAAATTTCTTGTACTTTTTGGGATTCATCTAAAATCTTTTGAAATTCTTTAAAATTACTTGAAATCTTTTGAAATTCATTTATAAATTTTAATCTTTTTTAATTCGAAAGAATTGTTAAATCCCTTTGAATTATTTTGAAATTAATTAAAATCCTTTTAAACACTTGAACATATTTTGTAATTACACAATAATACATCAACTTTTTTAAAATTTCTTGAAATTTTTTAGAATAATTTTAAATAATTTGGAATTTTTAAAAACGTGTAGAGCACAAAGGGAAATTGAGGAATATGTCAGAATATTTGTGAATATGTCAGAATATTTTTTGAATATTTCGGGACATTTCGGAATATTTTGAAATATCAAAAATATCTGAGATTAGAAAGAATATTCAGAATGCCAAGAATATTGAAAGAATGCATGTATGGGAATATTTAGTGAATTTATCAGGAATATTGGAGTGATCGACCCCTCGGAAAATAGAAATAAAATGATTTAAAAATATGATATTTTGAAGAAGAATTTACTAATTTGAGTAAATGTTACATCCAAATCTTTGGTGTACATTTATAACATTTGAAATAGCAGAATTTCCCGAGAGGGAAATATGGTGTTTTTAAAGGAAATTATACTTTTTTTCATGTTTTTAAAATTTGAATAAAATTGGTGGAATTGGGAAAGTTTAATTAGCAATTTAAAAATGATTAGTTTTTATGTGATTTGAATGAAACACAAATATTTGAAATTTTACAGGCTTTGATTAAAAGAAAAATCTTCGGTGAATATAAATTTTGTCAGTTTAAAATAAAATTCGAATTCTTTAAGTTTCAAAGTTCTAGAGTCAATTTTTTTAATTTTTAATTTTTCCCATTTAAAATTATTATTCAGTTTTAAAGTTTGTTTAGTATAATTAAATTCATTCTTCGATTTTATAACAATTCGCCTAATTATGTTGAAGGCCAAATTATAATTTTGTTCTGTAATAACAATTTCAAATTCTAGAATTTCAGAAGCTTCAACTTTGAATGATTAAATTTAGTTTTCAATATAAAATTGTCAAATCTTGATCGCTTTGAATTTATAATTGTTCAAATTCAAAAGTTTGCAATTTTTAATTACCTAATTTTGAACGCTTTTAAGTATAAATAATTTCCAATGATCTGATCTTAAAATATTCAATTTGTAAGTTTTTGACATTGCCCTATTTTCTGAATATTTAATTTGAAATCATTCAATTTCGTGATTCTTCAATTCAAAAGAAAATTGCGTGAAAGGAAAATATATTTCTTCAGAATCTGTGGTAACTAATTTGGAATTATTTTTTGTGGTACAGAAAAAACTCAATACAAAAGATTTGTATCTTTCTTACCTTTTTCTTTTTGCGTTTCTTCTCGTGTGTTTGTTCCTGATGAAGGGGGGGGGGTGGCTCTGGGCTTAGTGCTGGTTTGCATTTTTCCTTTTGCTTGCAGCCATCAGATTGGGGCAAACTTCTTTCCTCTTGAACCCATTTCGATGTTATCACTTTAATATTTATTATATAAACCCAATTTAACTATTGCTTCCGCAAACTGTGATGCCGGAATTTTAGAGAAAACAACAAATTATCTGTCACGATGGCGCAGGCGTCGAGGCAACGACGCCACATATTTTGTGCGTTAAGATTTAAGAGTGTTAAAAGAAAATTTAAAAATTCTACGGAGAATATGGAGCTTTAAAGAAGACATAAGTAAAACTCAAGAATATGGAGTCAAGACCTTCATTGTAGGGGCTGAAGCTTATACAGAAGCAAAATAGAATGAAAATATCTTTAGGAGTGGCTACGTAGGAGCTAGTAGAATAAAAAAACCGCAAAGTAGGGACAATGCTTCCACTTAAAGCGTCAAAGTAGGGCCTATATTTCGACTCGGGATGCCTCTCTTAACTTTCCTATGGTTAGAGATTACAGCCGGTTTAAAGAAATAAAAAATGATTAAATATTAAGGAATTTATTTTTAATATCCTGCATTCGGTTCATTACATAACGACAAGACGATTAAAAAAAGATAGAAGAAAATCGGTTAATCCGTTTTATTTCTGGATATACGTTTTTTCTCTCTTCTCTGATTGTACGACCAAAAATACTGAAAAAAGATGCTGCGCTCATAAATGAAAATTTTTGAATCGGAAAGGTATGGAATTTCCATATATTTTATTTTTAAGATTGAAAATTGTTGGGTTATGCAATTCGCAGCCTTTTCTTGAGCAATTCCTGTTCCACAATTTTCGATTGAAAACTCTCCAATCATAGACGTTCATAATTCTTCTATCTTTTTGTCAATCTTTACTTGTTTCAAATACAACTGGTTGCGTCACAATGAATGTGCTCTTGGTCAGAATTGATTGAATATTTTGCTTCAAGATTCATATTTTGTGATTCAATTTCATTGCTTTTCATTCTAAAAATCAGAATATTATTCACAGAAAGCGGGGGAGCCTACTTTTTGGAGGTGGGGACCGAGCCATAGAATTACAATATTAAATGGCACAATGAGTACAGTTTATACTATGCTAAAATTTTACAAAAATTATTATCAATATATTCCGAATCGATTTACAAGGAAAAAACTACATTCTTACGTTCATTATTATTACTTTTTAGCAAATATTTGTCGCCTTTTTTATAAAAATAATTACTACTGGACAATTTGAATATTTCCCATTACTTTTTAAATATTTTTTAATTGTTTAAAGAAATGTAAATTATTTAAACAATTATTTAATCCCAAAATATGTAAAAAATAATCGTATTTTCTTATTGAAATGTAATTGTTTGTTATTATTTGCAGGACATTTTTCTAAAAACATTATGTAATCATTTAACGAATTATTTATTATCCATTTTCCAAATTTATAAACATTGAGCTAGAGATGTCTACTTTTTCTAAATTGGTAAATTATGCTATATTTTGTTGAATAATTACATAATTTTGATGCATTTCTTTTAATCTTCAATAAATATCTATTTGCTTAAACAATCTTCATTCGCCTAATCATTTTTTTTTCAATAATTAAATAGTGTATTACATGACTGTATAGTTTATACAAAGAATAGATGAACTACTTTTTAATTGCTTCAACAAATATAATTTGTTTAAATAATTACTTTTGGAAAAATACTTTTTAAATAGTATTTTCTGAGTTAAACATAATATTCAATGCTTTCGAGGACTAATAAATTCTGCTAAAATCTTAATTTTATTGTTTATACAATCAATTATTGTTTTTTCTTGAAATTCCGTCAAATTAAGTATGAATGGCTTACATCAAGAAAAGAACGTCAAAAACAAACAGAAAACAACATCATCAACAAAAAGTAGCTTAGGATAACAATTTAGAAAAAGTGGACATCTCTGCCTGACTTTTTAGTAATTTCGAAAATAAGCAATAAAGAATTATTCAAATAATTATATAATTTGAATTTGCTTAAACCATTGAAAATTGTTTTAAAAATTATGGAAAACTCCATACTATTCCGATTTAACAATTCCCAATTCTTGGCGCATGATATTTTTCAGGATTTTTGTCGTGGAATCTGAGAAGAGAGAAGAAACGTATATCCATCATTTGTACGGCCATATATTTAAGTTCCTCGAATTTTCTTATGTCTTTTGACAAAGACCACACTAAGTCACCCGTCAATAATGATCACCTCTTACAATTAACATTAGTGTGTTATTAGAGTGTTATTTTTCGACGATATTTTAAACATCGTAAACCCAGGATCGAGCCTCGGATTTAGACTAAGTTCCTGTCATGCCTCTCTCAACTTTCCTATTGTTAGAGATTACAGCTGTTCGAGAAAAATTAAAAGTAATAAAAATATTCAGAAATTTAATTTTAATATTCTGCATTATGTTCATTACATAACGACGAGACGATTAAAAAAAGATAGAAGAAAAGAAGTTATACCGTTTAATTTCTGATGAGAGTTTTGGTAATTTTGCATAAGATTAATTGTAAGAGGTGATCATTATTGACGGGTCATGTATTATGGTCTTTATCAAAAGACAGAAGTAAATGCAAGGAAAAGTTAAAAGTATGGCCCGTGAACATGATGGAAATGCCTGAAGGGCGTAACCGTTACTAAATCACAAAATAGGCTTAAATCTAAATTGACAAGAAAAGGAAAACTCTGAACGAACGAGAAAGATAGGCTTACATATTAATTATTTTGCTCCAAAACACGTCACACAACTGCCCAATAGTGGCGTTACTCATACTTATTATCCCGTTCAAATTACGCGAAAAGGAACTGACTCAAAAAAAGAAAAAAGAAAATCAACACTAAAACAGACGCATAATCGAAGCTCTGGAGGCAAAAAATAAAGTATATTTTGCTGACGCTTACCTCAATCAGACGGAGCTTCCCCAATCCTCAATCTCTCTATGCCAAGCCTGGCAGAAATTAGTGGACAAAGACGATTTTATTTGAACAAGAGACTTCACCTTATCTCGCCAGAAACTACTGGCGTAAGGTGCTGCCCTCTTTAATTTAGTATCCGGTTGCCACTTCATTAAAGTTGATTGGAGTTTATTTGTTAGTATTCCGGCTTTAATATTTGGAAAGAAGGCTGCGCCAGTTTGTTTTGGCCGATGCCGAATACAGTATGGCCCGTCACGTCGTGAGTGATTTCCTTTAATCCCTGGTGTCATAGATTAATTTTCGAACCGGGAATCATCGGAGGACGAGCCCATCATTATGTGACAGTACAACGGGTAGTGAATTTTCTGTTGGTGCGTTGTGCGGTGGCACGTGCTATCTGTTGTGGAGATTTTGAGGAAGCGAGGCATACTTCCGTCGATCGAGACGTCAGATCCCTAAATAGAATACACCTCCGGTTTTCTTATTAAACTTGGATATAAATAACAAATGAAAGGTAATCTAAATCATTTTCTACAGCGTACAAAAGAATGTGCTAACCTAACCTATAATTGTTTTATTCACACTCATTCTGCATCCTTCCACACTCATTCCGCGATATTGGATGTTTTTGATAATTCGATAAATCTGGGGAAGGATCCGTAACGAGTGGCAAGCCACAACATCACTATACCTTTCTCCTAAATATTCTTCTAGTAATTATTTGTATGAAAAAGACGACGGGTATTTGTTAAAAAATAACAATAATTAACGTAAAAATGTAGTTTTTTATTTGTGGGTCATATTTTGTGACGCTGTTGTGGGGGGGGGGGGGATAAAAAAATTTAGTATGGATTTATTTCATAGACACCCCATCTTGTAAGTCGATTGGAAATGTATTTATAATTTTTATAAAATTTTAACATAGTATAAACTGTATACATGGTGCCATTTAATATGATAATTCTATGGCAAAATATTTAATAATTTCTGACCAAGAGCATGTTCATTGTAACGCAAGCAGTTGTATTTGAAACAAATAAAGATTCAAGAAAAAAGATAGCAAAATTATGAAGGTCTATGATTGCAAAGTTTTCAATTGAAAATTGTCACCATGAAACGAAAATAATAATATGAAAATAAAAAAATGAAATGAAATAAATAAATGCAGCATCTTTTTTCAATCGAAGAAGAGACTAAAAAAGGTATATCAAAAAGCTTAACGGATTAACCGATTTTCTTCCATCTTTTTTAATCGTCTCGTTTTTATGTAATGAACCGAATGCAGAATATTAAAATTAAATTCCTTAATATTCAATCATTTTTAATTTCTTGAAACCGACGGTAATCTCTGACAATAGGAAGGTTGAGGGAGGCATGACAGGCACTAAATCTAAATCCTGGGCTCGATCCGAACTTTCACGATGTTTAAAGTTTCGTCAAAAAAATAACACTCTAGGCCACCATCTCCGGTCACCATGAGTACACAAGAATAAGACCATTTTTTGAAAAAAGCTCTCTGTTTGATTCTCTATTTAGGTATTTAAATTCTGTGGTTGAAATATGAATCAAACAATTCAGAATTGTATGAGAAAAGCTTGGCAGAGTAATACGTGGGCTAATTTTCAAGTCTGAGGAAGCGCCTTAATGTGTTCCAGTATGTTATTCTATGATCTTCGATACAAAAATATATTTTTGTTTGTATTAATACAACTTTATCATTAAAAACCTATTAATTCTTTCATAAATGTTTATCTGTGTTCTGATAAGGAATATTAATATTCTTCTATTATCATTGCAAAACTGCGTTGCTTCTTTTTAAGCAAATTTCATTTAGAAAAGACATAACGGTAGTAAAATTCTTTCTTCTCATTATTACATATGAAAATAGTTATATAATTATTTAATTGAAGGAATTCAATGTAATGGTTTTCCACAGAACGTCGAAGTAGCATTCGGACGGCACAATACAGAAAATAAAGTTAATAATAATACTAAATGGTCCCTACCGAAGGTGTTCCGCGTTGATTTCGCGGTAGGACTTGAGCATTCCTCTCATGACTTTGATGGCTATGTTGGCGGTAGCATTGTTAATAACAGTGTTTTCCATGCCAAATAGGCTGATGAAGAAGAGGAGAGGGTTTAAGAGTAACACCAAAATCCATAAATGAAAAATGGAGAGTATATTACAAATTTTTAAACGCTAGTCGCTTTCCGGGGATCGTCGGGGCGCCCCTGGAGCCACAGCTGGGGGCCATAGCATGTGGGACGGTGGCGATGGTGAGCTGCGAGATGGTTAAGCAGATCTCACTAATCAAACAGTTGGCCAGCCAGAACATCTGCGACAAACGGTAAGCAGTGGAACATCAAGTGTGCCTGCTGAGGATGATTTGGCTAGCGTTAGCTATTTGCAGCCAACCAACTCGACAGAAATACCGTGAGAGAGCATCAATTGGGATACCACAATGAAAGAGGAATTGGTGCGTATCTATTGAGAAAGTGCGAAGTTTGAAACAAAAATGGAAAAAGAATACAATTTGAGAACAAAATTTGCTGCAAAGACCGAGCAATCGAGATTAAACAACAGGTTGATTTGGTGCGGGAAAACAACGGCAATGAACATCAGTTAAAGGGAGCCACGTCAAACGGTCAAGCAGAAGCAATTGATGTTCTTCCTTAACCTATGGATGATCCAACACCATCACATCCTCCAGAGGTGGCTGGCCTTATTCAACCAGAGGCAGAAGCAGAGGTTCAGCAAACAAAAAAGCGACGAAAATGGACATACCATATGAACAGAGATGTTATGCGCCTTTTTTTGGTAGAGAAATGTGGGCAAAGAGTAAAGATAGAACATCATAGACTCTTCCTACTCAAATACCCACAGCTAGCCACAAAAATAAATGAGCAGAATCTGGCTGATCAAAAACGCTCAATATCTGTAAACAGACTGCTTTCGGCTATTGAAACAGCTGCTATCAAAATGGAAGTGGAACAGCAGCTTTTTATTGCTGAAATCGCCTTGGAAGATGTGGATAACCAAGACCTGATTGAGGCTGAAGGCATAGGTGCTAGGGATAATGAACATCATGTGCCGGACCCATTAAAACCACATCCGGATATTAATAACGATGATGTGGATAGGGAAATCCCAGAAAAACTACAGTACCTTGAAAGGAATTTGGTCATGCTTTACTGGAGTTCAGATATGTAGAACCAATACTAAGGCATTCTCTGGCCAAATTGAACATCACAAATGATCTGCGTGCACTAATAGTACATCTCGACAGAAAGGTTTTATCTACGTATTTAAACGTAGTACAGCCTGCGTTAGAGGTGCAAACTCTTGTTTACTGTGCAGCTGTGGCAACCGTTAGAACGTTGAACTGGAAAACTAGGCCTGCAAATGCAGTTTTTGTCCCAGCAAGGGATCGAGATCCACCATGGTAGATCAGGTTGGATATGGATATCCGGAAAATAAGGTCCAAATTGGGTCGATTAACTCGAAATAAAAAAGCAAATAGAACCAGAAAGCTGATTAACCATGTTACCAAAATCATCCAACCTCGGCACATCGAGACATTAACACCAGCAATATTGGATGAGATTATAGACTCTCAGCGACAGAGACTTGATGCTCTTATTAAAAAACTGCGTCGGCACAAGAAAAGTAGTGCACAAAGGCAAAAAAATCGAGACTTTTAGACAGATGAAATAAGATTCTATCGTGAACTGGGAGTAGAGCCAAATAACCAGCAAGATACCGAAGTCCCTCAATTGAAAGATATGACTAACTACTGCTCGGGTGATTGTGTAAAAAAGAACAGATGCAATTTGGACACTGCGTGGTTCAAACTGGAGAAAGCAAAGGCAAGCAATAAACCTGAAATGCAACTGAAAAACATCACAACTTTAGTTTTTTCAGCGGTCTTGAAAAGGGCAAGTATTTGGAAAGCTCCAGGTCCAATCATAGTACACAAGTTCTGGTACAAGTACCTGACGAATGTGCATCTTGCGTTGGCAAGGTGTTTTCAGAAGATCATTGAACACCTAGATCTGATGCCAGGTTTAATGCTCCCAGGTACTACGTACATGATACCAAACAAACCAGACGCTCAAAATCCATCTGACTTTCGATTGATAGCCTGTCTTCCAACAATTTATAAATGTCTTGCAGCTATCATTGCAGATTAGGTATATTCTCATTGCGACGAGAATGACATTCTTACAGAAGAACAAAAAGGATGTTCTAAAAACTCACGAGGCTGTAAAGATCTAGTCACTATAGACGCTGTTACTATGACTCAAGCTCGTAAGCATCAACGGAACTTACACATGGCATACATTGACTACATGCAAGCGTTTCTTTCCGTGCCGCTCTGGGGTACAAGAATCAAGTATTTTGATCATGGACAACCAAGGATGTCTAGATCAATACGCTTTACGACGGGTATATTTCAAGGAGACTCCTTCAGCGCACTATGGTTCTGCTTAGCGTTGAATCCATTGAGCAAAACACCAAACATCATTTCTCATGGGTTCAGTATTCATGATAATGAGGATGGTCATCAAATGACCCATCTCTAGCACATGCATGGCCTGAAGCTGTACGCTAGTTAAGCCTAGAAACTGCAGCAAGTGATTCATGTTACAAAGCAGTTTTCCAATGACATCCGCATGCAGTTCGGACTAGCTAAATGTAGAACAGTGCATTTAATCAGAGGGGAATTAGGGACCGCAAAGTCAGAGGACGATTTCGAAAATGACATCGAGGCAATGGCTGCAGGCGAATCATATAAATATCTGGGTATTCTTGAATCTAAGGGTATTCAGCATACGATAGTTAAGACAAGCGTAACGACTACCTTCACTACGAGACGCAGATTGATTATAAAGAGTTTTCTCAACTCGGCAAACAAAATCAGTGTTATAAACACATATGCCATCCCTGTCCTCACGTACTCCTTCGGGCTCATAAAATAATCTAACAGCGACCTTGAGAAGTTAAACAGAATTGTTCGCGTAGAAATGACAAAGCACCGAATGCACCACAGAAATTCAGCGATTGAAAGGGTAGTTCTACCACGACATTTAGGGGGTAGGGGGGTTGTAGATGTCAAAAAACTGTGTGAATCACAAGTTAGACAGTTGCAAGACTGTTTTAACAGCAAAAGAAATGTTACGCTTTACAGTAGCATCTGTAAAACGGATCTTGCCTATACGCCCTTAAATTTGTTCTCAGAAGGGTCCTTGAATATCAGGACAGAAATCGCAGAGGAATTAGAAATACAATAGACGCAGAAAGCCATCCATGGCTAGCACCCCAAAACGTTAGATCAAAATGAAGTGGATAGTGAGGTATCCAATACTTGGCTCAGAAAGTGTGTTCTGTATCCAGAGACGGAAGAATTCGTCATTGCGATGCAGGACAAGGTTGTCAGCACCTGGAATTATCCCAAAAGTGTGTTGAATCAAGACATGGTTGACCGGTGCCGATTATGTGGAAATACCAACGAATCCATCAAACACATTATTGATGGCTGTCGCGTAATGACTCAGATAGAATATACGCAGAGACATAATGATGTAGAGGGCATTATACACCAACAACTTGCCCTAAACCTAGGACTCTTAAAAGAATGGATGCCTTTCTATAGATACATTCCAATGCCCGTTTTAGTAAGCGAAGAATACACTTTTTATTGGGATGTTACTATCCAAACGGATCCTTACATCCTGGCCAATCGACCTGACATCTTGATGCGAGAAAAAAAGGTAGAAGCGTCTACATCATCGACATTGCTTGTCCGCTTAACCGAAATTTTCAGTCAACCTATACAACCAAGATCCTCAAGTATAGCGAGTTAATGCATGAATTAAAGACGATATGGAGGAATGTGAAGAATACATCTATTCATCCCATTGTGCTTTTGGTTAGAGTAAATGTGCACCCAAGATGCACTGAACATCTTTGAACATTTAGGAGTCAGTATAGTATTGGCAGCAGTTCAGAAGGCGGTTTTATTAAACACCTGTCGCATTGTAAGAAACTGTCTGGACCATCAGAAAGCGAGCGAGTAACAACCCGTGTTGTTAGATGGTAGCTCTAAGAAAGCATCTAGAGGTAACTGTTGTCACCTCCGACGCTCGTGGCCGCTCGTAATTATATACCTACAACATCATCGCATGAGGTTTCAAGCATCATATTAAATTAGTTGAATTAACTTATAACATTCTAATCTCATCTGTCACTTGACATGGTCCGTGGCTATGATGTAAACAGGGTTTACTCGGATAAAAGTTTAATAATAATACACCGAAGGTGTTCCCCCTACCAAAGGTGTTACCCCTGCCGAAGGTATTCACCCTACCGAAGGTGTCCGCATTGATGTCGCCGTAGGGCTTGAGCGTTCCTCTTATGACTTTGACGGCTATTTTGGTGGTAACATTGCTACTGACAGGGTTTCTCATGCCAAATAGGCTAATAACGAAGAGAAGAGGAACTAAGTAGGACACCAAAACACATAAATGGAAAATGGATAGTATATTCAAGATATTGAAAAGCCTGTCGCTTCCCGAGGATCGTCGGGGCCCCCTGGAGCCATAGCTGGGGCCACAGCATGCAGAACGATGGCGATGGTGAGCTGCGAGATGGTCAAGCAGATCTGACTAATCAAACCGCTGGTCAGCAAGAACATCTGCGACAAACAGTAAGCAGTGAAATATCAACTGTGCCTGCTGAGAATGATTTGGCTAGCGTTAGCTATTTGCAGCCAACCACCTCGACAGAAATACCGTGGGAGAGCATCAATTGGGTTACCACAATGAAAGAGGAATTGGTGCGTCTCTATTACGAAAGTGCGAAGTTTGAAACGAAAATGGAAAAAGGATACAATTTAAGAACGAAATTTGTTGCAAAGTATCCTAATATACAAAAAGTCGGACTAAGAGATCTTATCGCTAAGGTGAAGGGCATCAGGACTAAGCTACACGTGACAGAAGACCAAGCAATGGAGATTAAACAACAGGTTGGTTTGGCGTGGAAAAGCGAAGACAATGAACATCAGTTAGAGGAAACCGCGTCAAATGGTCAAGCAGGAGCAATTGATATTCGTAGAGCTCTGATGCGATAGCTCAGGGCTCTCGGTCAATCCGGAAAAAACCAGTATGCTCATTTTCACCAAGAATTACAAGATGCCGAAAGTTGAGGCTACTGTTTTTTTTTTATGGCGGGAGGCTGACGTTTTCAGACTCGGTTAATTATCAGGGAGTAGTCCTAGATAGAAAAAGTGGGAGTAGGGCCTGCATGGTTCTGCTTCTATGTCCTCAAGCCGAGGCTCCCTAATTCGGCTGTGGTCTGGTGGCCACAGGCAGAATTTCCAACGATGCAGAACAGGCTACGACGATTTCAAACGCTAGCCCGGCAACAGGCAACGTTAGCCCGTTGTTGGCTAGACTCAGTCATCAAACCCTTGGCTCCCACTTCATAGAACCTGAGGAAGCTACAAGGCTGTAGGTGATTGACTTACTGGGCTTCATCAAGAGGTCTGAGGTCAAATACTGATAGCGATAGTTAAGGGTGTGCCACAATAGGCTTTATAGCTTGAGCACCAGAGGACCTTCGTAGGGGGCTCCCTGCCCATGATACAACTAACTACCTGTCCCTGACTCTATCTCTAAGGATCACGAGTGTCTATCTTTTTCTATGCATGGTTTTCACACCTGTCTATGTGCCTCTATTACTGACACTATCCCTTGTGGTCCTATGAGCCTATCTTTTTCTATCTATGTTGTTCACAAATGCCAATCTTTATCTATCCCAGATTGCCCACTATCAATGACATATCATTTTAATTTCTATCTATTTAAATCCACTAAAGAATGTAGTATTCTTATGCCTTTCGAAAATAATAATAAATTTCGAATTTTAAACACCCGCAAAATAGTGTTAAACCATCAAGGGATTATATACCTGACAACAGAATTCCCTAGCTTAACGACTTACGAGTCGAAGTTCGAACTCTGCAAAGGCGTCTGCCTACCCTCCATTTATAGACGGTTAACATTATTTCACTTTTGTCTTTTATATTCAGGCACCTACTGGGAAACTGCCGGTACTAAGTCAGGGATGTACAGTCTGTCAAGTTAAAGCGTGGGTGGCTTTACTCGCAGTCGGTAAGGTGTATCGACATGATTTTGGTGTCAAAATATTAAGAAGAGCTCCCTC
>NC_046661.1:103900277-103924938 GCF_010883055.1 Belonocnema kinseyi | reverse complement strand
TTGCAGCTTGATTGTGAGACAATTTGGGGCCTTTTGGGTGGGAACAAAGGAACACAGCCTCGAAGCGCGAAGCGTATACGGAACTCATTTTTTGTAACGTGGATAGACGTGGATAAGCGGAGGATTTGTTTGGATAGAACGACTTGGATTCAAGAAGATAAGGCTATCTCATATTTAAAAAAATACATAAATAGATTCACTTGGATAGGAAAATAGGTATTCAAAAAGATAGAAAAATTTTAGTTTGCTCAACGAATAGAAAAGGATAGAGGTGAATAAATAAGGATTCATTTTAATAAAAAGACTGGGATGCGAGAAGATAGGGCTATCTTATATTTTTAAAAAAGCTGGAAATGCATTTACTTGGATAGGAAAATAGATATTAAAAAAGATAGCGGAAATTTAAGATTGCGCAACGGATAGAAAAGGATAGAGGTACATAAGCTGTGGATTCATACAGATAAAAAGACTGAGATTCAAGAAGCTAGGGCTATCTTATATTTCAGAAAAGGTGGAAATGAATTCACTTGGATTAGAAAATAGAGATTAAAAATGATAGACGAAATTTGTTGTTGCCTAACGGATAGAAAAGGATAAAGGTGGATAAGTGGAGGATTCATTTAGACAGAAAGACTGGGATGCAAGAAGATAGGGCTGTCTTTTATTTCAGAAAAAATATAAATGGATTTACATAGACAGGAAAATAGGGATTCAAAAGAATAGACGAAATTTAAGATTGGTTAATAGATAGAATAGGATATAGGTGGATAAGCTATGGATTTATTTAGATAGCGTGGATAAGCAAAGGACTTATTTGGGAAGAAACACAAGAATAGGGATAGGGATTGAAAAGAAAAGCATACATGTGGGTAAGTGGCCAATAGACATTGACAGGAAGATTGGCATTCAAAAGAATAGAGGTGATTTTAAATTGGAAGAAAGATAGAAAATGATCCAAGGGAACAAATTTGTAACAAATGTTATCGAACGTCTGTGATTAGTCAGTTCTATAACAATAACATGAAAACTGTTCTGCAATAGGTCTTGTAATAAGGTTCTAGAACTTCGATATAACACCCTTACGGTACAGTTCTAGAACAAACTTGAAACAAATATTATAGAACGTCTGTGATCAGTTTGCTATAGAACTATTCCATAGAAACTGTTATAGAACAGTGCTATCACATAGTTCGAGAACAGATTTGTCATAATTTTGACACAGTGCTCTAGAACACTGTCACCTTTTTGTTATAGAACAGTTCGGTCACAGTTTTGTTACCGTTTTCTATAACAATGTTACCTTTTTGTCCTAGAACAGTTCTGTCTCCATCTTGTAACAAGTGCTGTAGAACACAGTTCCTCTTTTGATCTGGAACAGTTACAAAACGTGTTTGCTGGGGAGTAAACACTTTCAAGCACTTTTTGGAATTTTTAGTAACTCGCTTTGGCGTATGACAGCTGTAGCCATCATATTGGAACCGCCATATTGAATTTGGAAATTCTGACCACAGAATCAAGATTAGTATCGCCAACATACTTAGATGCTTTGACTAGACTTTACGACAAAAAAAATCAGCCCGCCGCACAGTGGTCCCAAACTCCCAAAAAGCTGGCCAAAAATCAAAAAATCTATTATAGATTTCGAGGTTTAATTTATGTTTCTTTTATGTTCGTTTTCTGATTTTTTTGGTTTAAAGGGTGGTCAGGTTCGATGGCACCTGGACGATGAAGACAAGGTACCCGGAGCAGCGACTGGTCCTCCTCGGAGATGATGCTCTCTGGCGACAGGGCTGATGGCTGGAGATTTTTCCGGGCGGATGGCGTGGCGTTGTGGTTGGTACCAAGGGGTCAGGAATGGAACGAGCGAACCGAAGGCTGACCAAGTTTATGGACAGGGAACACAGTACTGGTTTCTTGGTGCCCAGATTTTGGGTATCAGGACTAGGAAGTGGTATTCTCCCATTCCTAGTCCTGGGTTCGCAGGGTCGTATGATTTAGGGGTGAATATAACTTTTTTTAACCTCCCCCCCCCCCCCGTTTGGGACAAGGTTTATTTTTGAAGGATTGCCTGGCACCATTTCAATTCCATGTTGAACATAAGACCATCTTCTTCATTGGCGTTGAATTCAGAAAAATTAAGAATTTGAATTCCTATGAATACGCGATTTTTCCTCTGTCTAAAAATCTCCCAATGGGAACAGAAAAAGTGCAAATCCTATCTCTCTCAATCGACTTAGTGAAATTTAACGAAAGTATTTATTTAACCTATTTTTCACCATTAAAACTATTTATAACTTATAAATTCGAAATATATTCAAATTTATATTAATTTATATTTTGATCATTTATTTAAACGTCTTAAAAAATACAACAAAGAAATCTATGCAAATGTGTGAATTTAAATAATTTTAACTCTAGAGAGGCAAAGTTGAATTGGTGATAATTAAAATTTCAGAATTTACATTCCGCATGAAGAAATTAAATAAAATCAAAATATGACCACTTTTGAGGAATAAAAAATATCTCTGGGAGGTGTGTTACCGGTACAATTCGAAGGAATTAAAATTATTGAAAATACGTTTTCTTTGGGAGAACAGAAAACTGTGAGGCGACCGCTATGGAAACAGAAGTAAATAAGTTTAGGAGGTATTTTATTCTTATGGTGAAATTTAAGGCAGATGGAAAAATCGTGCATTCAAAATAATAGAATCAACTTCACTTTTGCGCTGAAATCTGAAAATATTAATTTTTCTTTATTCTACGCTTATTACCGGGTATTTCCTTGTCCTCTATTTGTGCTAGTTCCTCTTTTCTAAATTTAATTTTTATGATTTTATTTAATTCTTTCCTTGTTTCGAACCAATCTCCTTTTATATATTCTGTTCTAGTCGAATCCAAAACCGTGTGATAGTTTTTTGTCCGGTTTCACATTTTACCATAGTACGTGTCGTGAAAGATGTAGATTTCCACAGTAACCATCCTCTCGCAGTGATATTTCCACACTTCGATGTCTTCCATTTTTTCTTTCTGAAACAATTTTTTTTAAATCCTACCTCTAAAAAAATAATAACAAATAAATCATTTTTTCTTAATTCTTTTCTTTTTATTTTATTTTACTGAACCTTATAGATGTATTTACTTTATTTTTTCTTTATCTAATCATTTTCAAAAGTAAAATTACTTTAGATAGCAATTTAAATGTAATAGAAATTCTTTTTTATCTTCAAAAATTTTAATTAATTATTACTGTTATGTCTGTGAAGATTGTAAAATGAATTGTTCTGTGGTGTATGTGGTTACGCAGGAAAAAGTATTCATTTTAATGTTCTTATTAATTATATTTCTCGTTAGGCTTTGAATTTCTTTCTTTCTTGTTTCTTCCCTTCTGCTTCTTTTTTCTTCTTTGTTTTCAGATAGCGTGGGTTGATTTTGAACTCGACTCAATGCTCGGCAAATGTGGTTAAGGAGTTCTTCCCTTCCAAGTAAGTCCACATGGTAGTTCAAATATAGTTTTTTACTCTTATATTTTTTAATATCTTTAACATTTCGATTACCTGATGATTTTTTTTTATTTTATACTTTATAAACTGTCGGTGAAATTTTTACCTTTATAAAGAATGGTCCTTCGAAAATTTTGTTAAATTTTTCAGCTACTCCTTCTCCTTTGTATGATAATGTTTTATTACTTTTTAGAATTTGTTCGCCAATTTCGAAACTTATTGGCCTACTCTAAGATTATAATACCCAGATTTTGTTTCATTTGTGGTATCTAAATTTTTAATTACTTCTTCCCTAATTACTTTTGATCTTTTCATTCTATCTGCCCATTTTTCGGATTCTTGAAATTCGATTTCGCTTTTATTATCTAAATCTTTATTTAACGCTTGTATTGGTTGGAGTTCTCTACCTAAATTTAAAAATGATGATGTTAGTCCTGTTAAAGAATGTTTATTTTTATTTAACGCAAATCGTAAATCAGCCAAATTTTCATCGCATGATTTATGATCTTTTTATAAATACGCTTTTATTGCCGTTTTAATTGATCTAATGCATCTTTTAGTTGGATTCGCTTTTGCATGATATTTAGCAGTTTTTGAGTCTCTAGTACCAAATGTTTTAGTTAGATTAATTATTAATGTATTTACATATTCTTTACCGTTATCTGTAAATAAAATTCAAGGTGTTTCCCATTTTGAAAGTATACATTTGTGAAATTCTTTTTCAAATGTTGGCGCTAGTTTATTTTTAACTGGTATTATCTCCACCCATTTATTAAATATGTCAAAAAATACTAGAATGTATTGATTTCTCGACTTTGACATTGGCAATGGACCCATCATATCTGATGCTTCTAATGTCCACGGTTCTTCAATTATAATTTTCCCTCTAAAACCTATTTGATTATTTATATCCGGTTTTATTCTCTGACAAATTTCACATTCTTTTATGTATTTTAATGTTTCAGAGTACATTTCGGTCCAAGAATATTTTTCTGAAATTTTTGCATAATTTTTTTCAATGCCTACGTGTCCTGCTTGATTATTATCGTGATTTTCAATTAAAGCTTGTTCTCTTAATTCTTTTGGTATTGTTGGTTTCCACAGGTTGCTATCTAAATTTAATCTTGAATTTAAAGGGTCGGGTCTATAAAAATGTTAATGATCATTGTGTATTCTCCAATTTTGATTTTCTTCTGGCTTATTTTTAACACGCATCATTTTAGTTTTGTACCAACTATCCTCAACTTCTTTAAAATCTTTTTTTTTTGTTTCTATAACGCTGGCTAAAATACTAGAAGCTTTTATTTCATTTTCATTCGACCTTGATAAGGCACCTGGGACATGATTTGAACTTCCTTTCCTATATACAATTTCATAATCACACTCTAGTAATTCTAAGGCCCAGCTTGATAATCTAACAGTTAGATTTTTTAAATTATAAAGCCATTTCAAGGCAATAAGACCTGTAATGACTTTAAATGAGTATCCCTATAGGTACGGTCTAAACTTTTTTATCGCCCAGACTACTGCTGAACATTATTTCTCTGAAGCTTAATATTTAAGTTCTGCTTCATTAAGACCTCTACTTGCAAAAGCTATTGCATAATTTTCGCCGTTCGATTTTTTCTTTATCTACGTAGTACCCTGGAGCATAAAACCTGGCATCAGATCTGGGTGTTCAATGATCTTCTGAAAACACCTTGCCAACGCAAGGTGCACACTTGTCAGGTACTTGTACCAGAATTTGTGCACCATGGCCGGACCTGGAGCTTTCCAATTAATTGCCCTTTTCAGGACCGTTGAACCATCTAAAGCTGTAATGTTTGTCAGGTGCATTTCAGGGCTATTACTTGTACTTGCTTCCTCTAGTTTGAACCATGCAGTGTCCAAATTGCATCTGTTCATTTTTCCCCAAACACCCGACCAGTAGTTAGTCATATTTTTCAATTGAGTTACTTCTGTGCCTTGGTGGTTATTTGGCTTTACTTTCAGTTCACGATAGAACCTTCTTTCATCTGTCTGAAAGTTTTGATTTTGTTGCCTACGTGCATTACTTTTCTTCTACCGACGCAGTCTGTCAGTAAGAACATCAGTTCTCTGTTGTTGAGCATCTAAAATGTCATCCAATATTGCTGGTGTTAATGTCTCGATGTGCCGAGGGTGGATGATTTTAGTAACATGGTTCATCAGCTTTTTGGTTCTAATTCCTTTTTTATGTTGAAGTAATCGACCCAATTTGCACCTTACTTTCCTGAAATCCATATCCAACCTGATCTTTCATGGTGGATGTCGATCCCTTGCTGGGACAAAAACTGCATTTGCAGGCCTAGTTTTCCGGCCCAACGTTCTAACGGTTGCCACAGCTGCACAGTATAAAAGAGTTTGCACCTCTAACGCAGTTTGTGCTACGTTCAAATACGTAGATAAAACTTTGCTGTCGAGATGTGCTATTAGTGCACACAGATCATTTGTGATGTTAATTTTGGCCAGAGAATGCCTTATTGTTAGTTCTACATATCTGAACTCTAGTAAAGCATGACCAAGACTCCTTTCAAGATGCTGTAGATTTTCTGGGATTTCGCTATCCACATCATCGTTAGTAATATCCGGATGTGGTTCTAATGGATCCAGCACATGATGTTCATTATTCCTAGCACCTATGCCTTCAGCATCAATCAGGTCTTCGTTATCCACATCTTTCAAGGCGAGCTCATCAATAGGAAGCTGCCGTTCCACTTTCATTTTGATAGCAGCTATTTCAACAGCCGAAAGCAGTCTGTTTACAGATATTGAGCGTTCTTGATCTGCCAGATTCTGCTCATTTATTTTTGTAGCTAGCTCTGGGTATTAAATTAAGAAGAGTCTATGATGTTCTCTCCTCACACTTTTCCCGCATTTCTTGGCCAAAAATAAAGGCGCATAACATCTCTGTTCATATGGTATGTCCATTTTCGTCGCTCTTTTGGTTGCTAAGCCTCTGCTTCTGCGTCTGATTCTATAAGGTCATCCACCTTTGGAGGATATGGTGGTGTTGGATCAACAATAGGTATATTGTCATCGTTTTTCCACGCCAAATCAACCTGTTGTTTAATCTCCATTGCTGGGTCTTCTGTCACGTGTAGCTTAGTCCTGATGCCCTTCACCTTAGCGATAAGATCTCTTAGTGCGACTTTTTGTATATGAGGATACTTTGCAGCAAATTTTGTTCTTAAATTGTATCATTTTTCCATTTTCTTTTCAAACGTCGCACTTTCGTAATAAAGACGCATTAATTCCTCTCTCATTGTGGTATCCCAATTGATGCTCTCCCACGGTATTTCTGTCGAGGTGGTTGGCTTCAAATAGCTAGCGCTAGCCAAAGCATCCTCAGCAGGCAAAGTTGATGTCCCACTGCTTACCGTTTGTCGCAGATGTTCTTGCTGGTCAGCTGTTTGATCAGTGAGATCTGCCTGAACGTCTCGCAGCTCACTATCGCCACCATCGTATCGATTCGTATTTTCAATATTATTTTGAATTTTATCATTTCCTTGATCATTTTTATTGACTTTATTATCATCTTTATCTAAAATGCTCAATTGTTGACCTCTAATTTTAGATTCTGCCAATTCTGTTTCCCATTCTCATCCTAAAAATTTCTAATTCTGAAAAATTGGAAAAAACATTTCTCGAAATATAAACTTTATTTTACAATTCTCAGATTTTTATAAGTCTTTTTCAATTCCCATTCTAGGCTTGGACGTCGTTCGTTCAAATATGCACATTCAAATTCTTCGACAAATTGGTCCAAATTTGGCCAATTATTTCCATTACCTGGTACCAATTTAATGGTTCCTCATCAAAACCGCGCCTAAATTTTCTAAAAGTTCGCGCTCGTTAATTGTGTATCCTCTTTTAAACCTGATTAAACTATTAAAGAAAGAACTCGGTCAATCTTAGGTATTTTTCTCAAATTTAATGGGACAATTTGAAATTAATCTAAAGGGTGTCTGAATCATTCTGAAAGGAAACAGAGTGACTGAAAATTCTTGCAAATAATGTAATATTATTTCCTCTCTTTCTCTATCGGTGTTTCTGCTTCTATCCATTCTACCTTGCAAGTCTCTTTGAAATTGAAGCAAATTTGATTTTTTTCATAATTGATTGCCTTTGCACCAGTCTCGGTAAGGAGTATCCGTCCCCTTGACCGCTTCTATTATTCTATTCTATTATTTGTTATTTTTTTTCTTGCACCTATTAGCGCGTCTCTCTGCTCGTTAAATTCTAAATCTGTTTCTTCAAAATGAACCGTATTTTATATATTTCAAAACTTATTACTTTGATTGAATAAATTTTGAGTTGTATTTAAAATTCTATCCATTTTAGAATTAAATTTTTTAATTTCTTCGGAAAGCTGTTTTTCTTTATATTTTGGTCGAAAATGTGCCTCCCGCATCGTTTTTGGTGCAGGATGTCTAAGATTTACGCATCGGTAAAGATACACGCGCGCCCTCTTTAATAGATTTGTTGCTAGCGGTAGCAAATTGTACAAACTTCATTTTCATTTGTATACCCGTGTATCGGTTGCCTGTCGTGCAAGTTTGTTGAACTTTAAAGTTCTTGTAACGCATCCATTTTTTTAATGTCACTTTTTGCTTTAATCGAGTTTTCTTGTGTTTACAAGATGATGCCCGAGTCGCTTTTGTTTTCTTCAAAATTAATGAACTCCTCTGCATCATTCCAAAATTCATTATTACTTTCTAAGAAAGAATCAATTTCAAAAGTTCTGTTATTGATTTTCACGTTTTCTCTTTTCTGCTTTTCTATCTCTATTCGCAGTCTTTCGCAGCCTAATCTTGCTCCTATTATCTAACATATTATCGGTATTTGGGGACAGTATTAAAATTGCACGTCTATGTGGGGTACGGTTTAGTCTGCTTAAGTTTGGGGTACTTTCTGTCTGTGATTGTGTTTGTATTATCGTTCTTGGGATTGCACCACTCGCTTGACCCGGTTTTACCTCCCCCATTCTAATTCTCCATTTCGTACCGTTACGAATTCTAGGTTTGTATTTATTTCTTCTCTTCTATTTTCTCCCTCGTCCGATTGATTATCAATATTTTCGTTTTCGAAACTACTCGCATTTGCTTGTGCGCTACTTTCTTCAAGTATAATTTGCGGAATTTCATTATTTTTTCTACTTTCTTTTACATTCTCTGCCGGATTTTCCATTCTCGGAATAACTTTTATTTTTCCAGATCTTAAACGCATTCGATTTCACCTATTCTTTCTTTTATTTTTACCGTTTATCGACTAGCTCTGGGGTTCTTATGGCTGATTAAAAACCGGCACGCTTGCACAAGTGAGCGTCTCGGTTTTTACTACTGGGGGATGCGCGTGGCCTGACCACGTAGCAGAAGTATCCACTGAGGGCGGGAAAGCTTGGGATCGCTTGAATTACGTCACTCACTGTGATTTCGCGCACCAATTTCTGTGACTGATGCCGCTTTCTTTTATTTTGTACGATTTATGTATTATTTTTGTCTAGTTTTTTTCCTGCCAGTTACTTTTATTCTTATTTTTCAAAATTAATTTTCGTTTTTATTTATCCCTAATTGTTATTTTTTAATTTAATTCATTTATTTAAATCACTTACTTATCTAATCCTGCTACAAGGAGTACAGATAAGGCGTTTTTTCTCAGGGTAATTTTTTTAATTTGTTAAAGGTGGCAGAGCTTGCGAGCATGCGAATTATTCTAACTATTTTAACGTACATATATCACAGTCTACCCGTACTTTTTCGGTCTAAATTATATATCTACCCGCACTTTTTTCTATAATATCAATAAAAAATTCTCAAACAACAACAATATCAACAAAAATCTTTTAAAAAACAATTTATTCTTGAAAATCACCAAAATTTACGTATTTTACATCTGATAACACCTACCATGGCACACATGCATTGTTCACTTTGTCTTTTTTAATTCATCATTAAAATAACTTCCGTTCTTGACTTAGGAAATTTGTGGGGATTGTGGATTTTTCAAGGAGGGCGCAAAATTTGTGAGGGATCTCGCAAAATAAGGGATAGGTGAGGGATTTGGATAGTCGAGAGAACGGGGGAAGTCAATGAAGGGTAATTTATTTAAATTTAAAAGGGCCGAAAGCGGGCGAGTCAGGTTTGATGACACCCAGGCGATGAAGCCAAGGTACCCGGAGCAGCGATTGATCCTCCTATGTGCTATAAGTGCTACAAGGCTCGCAGAAATGTTAGTGATGTTTGAATTTAAGGTAATGGGCTGGTAAGGACTGAGCATTAAAGTGACAAATATTTGGAGTTTAGATTGCGAGATAGATAGGTTAAATTGAAATATAGTTAAATATATAAGTGTCTGAAATACGTAATCAAGTTGAAAAGCCTTCCCGTGAAGCTAAAGTAACAGAGAGTAATAACCAACCTAATCTAGCTCACATGATTGCAATTAAAAATAGGGAATACAGCATGTTTGAAACTTGGCTGGAATATACGAGGGGTGTCCAAGAAGTAAGTTTCCCTAGTCTGCCGTTTTGCCCCAGCACCATCTAGCCAGCTGTGATCGAACATAGTTTTAGTTTTGGGATATACCCATAAGAGTGGAACCGGTCTTAGCTGCCGAAAATATTGTTTTCAACAGTACCGGCTCGGAAACAATGGAGCTACCTGTGAAAAACGTGTCCACTTGTGAATTGCGTGCAGTTATTCGCTTTTTAACTGCAAAAGGGCTTAATGGCAACGAAATTCACACTCACAAATATCGATTTCAGGAGGCATTGAATCCAAAATTCTGTCAATTGTAAAGCGCCTATCCGCCTAAATAATTTTTTCGACTGCTGCGACTTCGTCATCTGTAATGGCAGTTTTTGGCCTGCCTGCACGCTACTCATCCTGAACTTCTCAGCGTCCCTCTAGAAAATATGTACGCCACCGACGCACCATTTGCACGCTCATGCATTTATCACGATAAATATGCACTAATTCAGTGTGAATTTCGTTGCCATTAAACCCTTTTGCAGTTAAAAAGCGAATAACTGCACGCAACTCACAAGTGGACACGTTTTTCACAGGTAGCTCAATGGTTTCCAGGCCGGTACTGATGAAAAAAATTTTTTCGGCAGTTAAGACCGGTTCCGCTCTTATCGGTATATCCTAAACTAAAACTATGTTCGGTCCCAGCTCGCTAGATGGCGCTGGGACAAAACGGCAGACTAGGGAAACTTACTTTTTGAACACCCCTCGTAGTCCCAGTGGACCTACAATAATCCATTAAACCATATGTTTATTTATCAATTGGCCGTCAATATACAGGGCCTGAAGTTTTCACTTTTTCACGCGTTTTTTCACCTTCACGTTAGTGTAACTTCTTTTAGGATGATCCGATGGGATTTTTGTTATATGTTTTGGAAAGATCTTTCCATGTATGTATGTATGTATGTTTAAAAAAATAGCTTTTTCATACTCTTTTAAATCATGCACAAAAAAGTGCACCGAAAATTTGTTCTTGGTCAAATTTAGATTTTTACGTTCATTCTGAATAAAATAAAAGGTTTGAAATGAAATATATAACGTAATTTATATATTTCTGCACAGATAATGATCTCAAAAAAGTTAAATAGAATTTTAGAGCACATTACACATGGCAGTGAGCATGCCCGGGCGCTGAGGAAGCTTAACGTGGTACCCTCGAGCGTAAAAATCTAAATTTGCACAAGAAAAATTTGCGGACCACTTTTTATTCTACATGATTTCAAAGGGTATACAAACCATATATTTTTTAAAATGAAAAATGGTTGTTGCAAAGGACCCCGCACTAAATGTATGGGAAAATGGCTTTCGGTGGATTTAGCTGAAACTTTGTAATTTTTAAGGTTATAAGTGACGGATGAAATATCCGTAAAAAAATCGCTCAAGATCAGTGAATACAAAGAATTACAACAGATTTTGTTACAAAAGCGATGTCAACATAGAAATCACGGTTCAGATCGTGGTCTGTCATATTTTCGCCTACACCGTTGACTCATATGGTGCGCTTCTCAAAACGATCAAACGCTAAGCGCCCAAGATTTTAACTTAACTAATTAATCACTTCTTTAAAATCAGAAATGGTACCCAAAGTAACATTAGTAACTAGTGCACACATACCGATAATAACATGCTACCCTTCGCAAGAGGGTTTAACACTAAGAGCTCAAGATCAGTGAATAAAACCAATCCTAGTAACTTTAGCGACAAAAGCCATGCCACTATAAGTATCACGCATCAGAAAGTAGTCAGTAATATGTTTAGTCAAACCAATGAGTTATATTGCGCGCTTCTCGAGACGATCAAACGCTAAGCGCCCGAAATTTGAACTTGACTAAGTAAATACTTTTTTAAAGACAGAAATGGTATCCAAAGTAACATTAATAACTAGTGCGCACATCGATAATAACAGTGTACCCTTCGCCAGAGGGTCGAACGCTAAGCGCACATGATCAGCGAATAGAAGATATCCTAGTAGCTTTAGCGACACAGGCGATGTCTGTATACGAAACACGCATCAAGAAGTGGTCAGTAACATGATTAGCCAGACCAATGACAATATGAGTCAACATTGTTGACTCATATAGCGCGCTTCTCAGAACGGGCAAACGCTAAGCGCAGAAGATTGGAACTTGACTAAGAAATCACTTTTTCAAAGGCCTTTCTCAAAGAAATGACAGACAAACATACCGTCGTCGATGGAAGTAATGAGTGAATGCTGCATGATGAACGAATGTCACTTTTTGAAACAAAAAGCGAACGACTTTAGAATGAGCAACGATTGGTTCTATTCGCTAATCATGGGTGCTTAGCGTTCGGCCCTCTTGCGAAGGTTACACTGTTATTATCGGAATGTGCGCACTAGCTACTAAGGTTACTTTGAATACCATTTCTGCCTTTAAACAAGTGAATTATTAGTCAAATTAAAATCTTGGGCGCTTAGCATTTGATCGTTTTGAGAAGCGCGCTATATGAGTCAACGGTGTGGGCGAAAATATGACAGACCACGATCTGAACCGTAATTTCAATGTTGACATCGCTTTTGTAACTAAATCTATTGTAATTCGTTCTATTCACTGATCATGAGCGCTTAGCGTTCGGCACTCTTGAGAACAGTACAATGTAATTATCGGAATGTACGCACTAGTTACTAATGTTACTTTGGGTAACATTTCTGCCTTTAAAAATGTGATGAATTAGTCAAGTTAAAATGTTGGGTGCTTAGCGTTTGATCGTTTTGATAAACGCGCTATATGAGTCAGCGGTGTAGGCGAAAATATGACAGGCCACGATCTGAACCGTGATTTCTATGTTGACATCGCTTTTGTAACAAAATGTGTTGTAATCCGTTTTAGTCACTGATCTTGAACGCTTAGCGCCGCATAGCGCTAAATCCACCGAAAGCCATTTTCCCATACATTTAGTGCGGGGTCCTTTGTTTTTTTATTCAAAAAGCAATGTCAATTTTGATTTACAAAAAAAATGGTTTTTATAAATATATCTTTATAATAGTCTTAAAGTAAATAAGAAGAGCTTTCCAAAACACCATAATAAAAGTCCAATCGGATCATACTAGAAGAAGTTACACTAATGTGAAAGTGAAGAAACGCCTGAGAAAATGAAAGTTTCAGGACCCTGTGTATTGACAACAAGTTTATAAATCTACCTATGGTTTGGTGAAATAATGTAGTTCTATATTTCAGCCAAGTTTCAACCTAATCAAAAAAATAATAATTTTAGGTGGGAACACTTGACGTATGCTGCCCCAAAAGAAATATAAGACATTAAATATAAAATATCAGATATTTACCTACTCTCTAAATCTGAATCAGCGATAATCACTAATTAAAATCAGAGTATACACGCTGCTAAACAGCGAAACTTAGCTGACGTACAGTGAAATTTCACTGATTAACAGCTAAATTTCGCTGATTTGCCAGCGTATTTACGCTGATTTGAATCAGCGACATACTTATAGCTGATTAAGATTTAGAGAGTATGTAGCAGTAGCATAAACGATAAAGTACTGATAATGATCGAATAGAAAAAATCCAATACATAATGGTCTTAGAGATCAGTTGCTGTTGTAGTCCTTCAAGAGATTACATGTTACACAAATGTATTCTAGGCGAACCATCCGCCTTAAGGCAGAACATTCTTCCAACAGCAATCCAAAAGTATTTGATGTTTGTTTCTCTACGAAGACCGAGAGCAATAGCATCGATCTTCCTATTCAGTGGTATTAATGCCGCACGAAGGTAAACAAAATGCATTCCGTAACAAAAAGCCCAAACGACAAAAGTGCTCGCCTAATGAGAGTCGCGCTCCGTGAAAAAGGCCCGCGAATCAGAGAGCGATTAGAGGCTTGCTCATATATACATCCATCGCGATGAAGCGAGTCACTCTCAGATTCGCGGATCCACAAAATGGTTTTGGTTGTCAGTCCATCCCATATTCAAGGTAGAGAAGTCCCTCTTCACGTTACGTCTTGCTATAAGTTCATCTCGTAGATCTTGTCTACCGAATTTGGCTATAATGATCGGGGGGTTGGGCGTGAGAAGTTAGTCATTGAAGGAGCTTTTATGATTCGATACAGTTTTACTACGTCATCCTTACGAATATTGACATCTAGAACCCTGGCGGCAGATTCTATGGAGGCCATGAGGTCTTCTTTCGGCTTTATGGAAAGACTATGCATTTCCTGCGTCGTATGGAGAGCCGCTTCCTCGTTAACATTGAACGCATGCTAGAGAGTTACCACTTTGGCTTTCAAAATTTGCACTTTGGAGCTGGATTCCAAAGAGTGAATACGCCTGGTGTTGTTAATTAGTTCATGTTTAATTTCCGACAAGGTGGAATCAAGTTATTCATTAAATTGTAATTATCTTGTTACAAATTCGCTAAATCTTGCCAGAATATCACGTGACGACGTAACCGCTTTGCTTTGGCTGTCAAAGACCACTTTGCGCAAGAGTTCAGCGAGTCCCGTGTGTAGAATGTCAGAATTTCACGATGCAGTGGTGGAGGAGGGAGTGTGAGTTACAATACCTGCACCATCAACATCCATTAGAATAGTGGTCTCAGGGTTCCCGTTTGGGTTGACAGAAACTACCGTAGAGGTTTCAGTCGCGGGGAATGGAGAACATACCTTGCAAACATAGTGCGTTGGAGCTTTTTTATGTTTTCATAAGTTTTTCTCGAAATTCCGTAGTCAGGACATGCTTAAATGCACCGGATTGCCACACTTAACACAAGCGAGAACTTCAGACACTCCTCTGGATATAACTACACTACTCTCGGAACACGCACGCATATTCATACAGGAAAGACGAACGTTAAAGTTACGTAAAAACAAAAGTGAATAAAAAAGAAACAATGAATTAATTAAAACAAAGTCACAATACTCTATGAAATAAGTCACCGGAACTTTCACGCCATACAAATTTTAATGTAATTAAACACTTTAAAACTTATATAAACAAAAGAAATTGAGGAGCGGCAAATTTACACGCCCGCATCCAATCTCCGAGAGTTGGAGTATTTTCCCATAGAAATCGTATCCTTACTGCAGATTATGTATGAGTTTAGCATTATGAAAATCGAAAAATTTTTGCTTTCGGTGGGATTTAAATATTGTTCAACTTCACCCTGCAAAGCGCGTCCCGTTCTTTCGTCTGCTAGTACGGGCACCCTTCTTCGCTCCTCACCACCACCGTCTCAACGACATTTCCTTCTACACCTTGTCCACTCGAAGTTTGCGTAGGGTCACATGGGATCCTTTTTGCAAGGTGATGCCATTTTCCGACACACTTCCTAATGGGTTTCCTCTGCCTTCATTTTTGGTATTTGTCCGGTTTAAGAAATCAAGGCTTTTTCCCGCATCTAGGACATCATTAGTTGTGATAATGAACGGGCTGATACCGGGTCCTTATTTTTCCCCTCAAGAGTCAACCTCTCTTTCGAGACGTGTGGGTGCTGTGCCTGGCGGAATGACTCATCGTTTTCTTTCGACTTGTAAGCCGTTGTGAAACCATCTGTTGTCTCCGATTCATACTTGCGTTTGCCTTTCATATTCGGTTCCATCATAAAAGCATACAAGGCTTCTGCGAGCTGAACTGGAAATACGCGCCGCACGGCGAGTGGTTTCCGGACACCGCGGATAGGTTAGTGCGAGTGCAGGGAGGGGCATCCCCGCCAGGGACGAGCTCAGTAGCAAATTTTCAAGAATTCCTCTACCTTGCTGGGTTGTTACGAGGAATGGTTTTTTAAAGTCCGGAAACTGAAGAATTGTTTGGGAATAAATCTGATCACGAAGTGTCTCGAACACGATTTTTTGCTCAGAAGTCCATTCAAATCGCACTTATTTCTTTAGGAGTTAATTCAGTAGTATCGCGGTTTTTGGAATTGGGAAATTTTTCACCGCATCTATTTTTCGTGGATTAAGCTTTAAACCGGCTTCACTGATTACGTGACCAAGATAAGTGATTTTCTTTTTCATGAATTGACACTCTTCTGGCTGAAGGGAGAGCGCAGAACTTTTTAGGCGACCTAATAGGGATCTCAGATTTCGGCCATGGTCTTCGAGGGAGAAACTATAGACGACAATGTCGTCCATGTATACGACAGTTCCACGTCTTGAAGGCCGATGAGAACTCTGTCCATTACCTGTTGAAACGTAGCGGGCGCCTTCTTTAAGCCAAATCACATTCTCGTAAATTCGAGGTGTGAAAAAGGGATTGTGAACGCGATTTTGGCTATAAAATCAGGGTGCATAGGAATCTTATAGAACCCTGAGGCTAAGTCGCGAACGGAGAAATACCGTGCACCACCGAGTTGATCGAGAATGTAGTGATGTTGGGGAGGGGATATACTTCACTAAGTGATTACTCATTTAGTGCACAATAATCGATCACCACCCTCCACCTTTTGTTTGCCTGAGCGTCCAATTTCTTAGGGGCGACCCACAGGGATAAATTATAGGGGTAGGAGGACGGCTGAACGATACCGTTTTCGATTAGATCGTTAACCTGATTTTTTATTTCATTGTTTAGAATCTCAGAGTAGCGGTATTGTTTTTGGTTTATGAGTTTTTCGTGGATGGTAATTATTTGATGGGACGCAGCATTGGTTGAACCTAACTTGTCATTAGGCAGGTAAAATTGATACAGTTAGTCACCTAGTATCAATAAAATATTGTCTCTTTCTTCCTCGCTTAGTCCCTGTAGGTCAAGAATTTTCAACGGAGCGGCAAAGCGTATGGTATGCTCCTTTTCACCTTTGATTGAGAGAGAGGGTTGTGCACCTATTCGTACCGCAGGAAGGATTGCGGTCAATACTTATAAATCGACAGAGGGTAATATAATATCTATGTCATCAGTGGTAGAGTTTATGACAAAGCACTTCACAATATTATTAGTCCTCGTGACGAGACTCAACCATGCAGATGCCTGGGCCGGCATTTATTCTTTTAAATAACCTTGACTCAGATGTGTATTTTTCATAGGAATTTGGACAAGAACTTTCTTTCTGGTGGGCAGGTGAATTTTTGAGAGAGCACGGGGTTCAATTAATCCTATCTCAAGCGTTATGTCGGTAAATGAAAGAGTAGCTTTGTGCGTTTAGAGGAAGCCTACGCCTAAAGTAACATTTTGTAAAATAGAAAAAATTTTGGGTACAATTTGGAATGCGGATTCCTTACATTTGATAAATATTTTAACTTCCCCTGTAGTTTTCATAACCCTGCTTCTAATTCCGACTAAATCTTAAATTTTTGAATAATTAATTTGCTCGCGTGAACTCGGGACTTTCCTAAGCAAGATTCAGCTTGCATCTAGTATCGATCATGAAATTGCTAACATTATGGTAAAAAGATGGATTTTCTAATAGCAGATTGATAACCTGGCTTATCGAGGCAAATAAAGAGGCGGTGTTTTCAAATGTCGGTTTTTAAGACCCTGCCGTTCTTTATCATGCCTCTTTTTGAGATATACATTATGATTTTTTGTATGTATATTTATTATAAGTGCAATATGTACAACCCTTCGCAGATCCGCTAAATTTGTTATGAAATTTTCGCTCAGCATTCAGGCGATCACGCTTGAAATGTCTAATTTCTTTACAATTAAAACATTGAATGGGCGATAGTCGTGAGGGCAATAGTTTGTTTTAAGTTATTTTCGAACAAATAAATTATTTCTTTATTATAAACGCGTTTTCAACTGTTGCGTTATTGATTTACCTCCGCGATCAGTTCCGGTTGCAGCATCCAAACTTGGGGGTAATTTATGCTTGAGAAAGGTGAAAGTATCCTTATCAAGGCCGGAATACATTTTTTTACTGCATTTGGGTGTGTTTAGCACATCTTTCTCTTCCCTGCACGCCAGGGTTTTTCTTCGTTAATTTAGTTATGATTTTAAATAAAATACAGTTGACTCTAGTTCCGTAATCTGAATTTGATTCACAGCATTGTTTCTGAACATTCGCGAGCATTTAGGTGGGTTAACTGGTACCTTCCTGAGTATAAAAACATTCTGAAAGATTCTAAAAATTTCGTTACGATTAATCCCTAGCCGATCTTAAATGTGCTTTCACGCTGGTCCTGTTATTTTTTTCCTAAGCTTTATAACTAGGTATGATAATTCGTGATGTTCTAAGAGATCTGCGGCAGCTCTACACTGCTCTGCGACCATTTTCATGGGCATGTTCTAACAGTCAACTTCTCAAGAGGTCACGCAAAATCATTTTTTAATTTCCGTACTTAGAAATTAATAATCACAATTTTGAAGCGCGTAAAATATTATTTTGATTTAACTTCTAGGAATAGCTTCGATCAAAAAATTATTTTAAAATTATAACAACATTTTACTCGGCATAAAAGGGAAATGAGATTAATCAATATGGAGATAGATAGACTTATTCGAATTATAAATATAAAATCTTGAATTTAGCACACAGAAGTCATGTGACAATTTTGAGAATTTTACTAATACCTAAGCTCATAATTCTGTGAGATAAAACTCATTAAGGCCCAATGCACTCCAAATCTAATTTCTTATAAATTGGTTTATCCTTACCGCATTGGTTCTTGCAATTAACAAGTTGTCAATACAGACTAGGTTTCAAAAATTGTCAGAGTGTACGGGCGTTCTCTTCCGCCTTAACCGAACCAAGTCGTCGTTTTTGCAGGGATAGTCAAAGGTTTGCACACTGGCATCCTTGTGTTCCCATAAGAATGAGTTGCACAAGGATAAACGGGTAACCCTCCAGTATAGCCTCAGCCTATCAAAGCGGAGACGAATTGGCAATTAAGTGAAATGGAATTAAAGTTTATAATTGATTTTTTTTTAGTTTAATGTTATTCAAAACACCCTTAAGTCCTTCCCTGTCCTCCTTATCTAGATTCGTGGTGATCTATAATCACGGTAAGCTTCGAAATAATTTCTCGCAGGAGAGAGTCGAAAACCAAACGGCTACTTCTCGCTCATGCTTGGTGTCGACTGACGATCTCCTCAATCCTCGGTTATCATCCTGGTCCCAACGCCGTGGCTTCGACCATCCCTTCTATCTAAGTTGGTTGCGCACGTATCGGCACTTGTTTCGCACAGCGGTACTTGATAACTATATAATCCATTCGCCCAGGAATTCGCAAGTCCTTGCAGGAGCGTAATTATTCTCTGTTTCACCCGCCCTTGCATCATTTTTCCAATGTAAATTAATTTTATATACTGAACCATTTCAATAAATTATATACCATGTGAAGGGTTGAAGCGACAAGGCGCCCCTCAGACGCCGTAAATTATGTTCTACAACGTGATTTGACAGAAAAACGTTAATCGACGAGAATCGTAATAATGCATTTCTGAGAATTAGAATCTCATTATTTTAGCTTGAAATATAAGGGCGGCGCTTAACGCACCTCACCATGATAGGTTAACTTAACATTAAATTATGTGATGTCAGCAATTCTATTGGCTAGAAGGACAATTCCCACCCTTTTTTGGTGAAAACCGAGGTTATAAATATATGCAAGGACATAGAAAAAGCTCAGATATTTGCGTCTTTCCGTTTGTATTTCAAATAAAAAATCTGCGACACTCGCTCTCTGAATTATTGAAATTCGACTTAGAATATTTTTCTCTTAATTTTTTAATCGAAATTGTTTTAATTAAATAAAACTTTAAAAATGTCAAACCTAAACGAAATCTTATTTGTGTAAACAAACTGTTATCGGCGACGGAATAGGATATTTAATCTTCATTAAAGGATCTTCAATAATTAAATTGAAGTTAAATAAAAACTATTGATTTTTTCTCTAAATAATTGTGTTGTGTCTGTTATTTGAACCTCGACCAGTTCGCGCGGTTAGTGATTTTTATCACTCAACGTCGCCGCCGAACCGTGGGAACTGGGTCACTGGTTCAGTATACCAAGTTCAAGGACGTTCGCCTGACCAAGTATGGGACTTTTCTACTTGTTTTGATCCAACTAAGCTTCTCAATCACTATGGACGGCCTTCAGGCGTGGAAAAAGTTCATGGACCCTAAAGGATGTAAACGTGTTTACCTGGAACCACCAACAAGGCGCAAGAATATACCCCAAGGAATGCAAAAGTTAGATGATTTCCTTCAAAAATTACAGCAAGAAAAGCGAACCACAATTCTCGGGAACAGAGTTGTTTCTACTTCGCAGAATAAAAATTAATGAAAAAAAAGAACTCTCCCTCTTTAGTTAACTTATAAAAAATAATAAGGAAAGTTCAGAGAATTTTTTGTTGGGTTTTCGTGAAAAGTTCTGTATTTTCTTTTTTGTTGACAATACTTATGTAATTAAAATTCTGGAAGAGAGAAATTTTGAAATTTGAAAAAGAAAATTTTCTTTTAAAATAAAAGGGAAGGTTTTGTATTTTGTAAAGGAGGGATTTTTAATTTTGAAAAGAAAAATCAAAGAGAATGATTTGTACATTATTCTGGTCTTTTAATATTTTTTTAAGTAATGTGACAAATATAAAAATGTCTGATCCAAGTTCACTTCTAATGAGACTAGTTAAAGTTCTTTCTGATCCGTATTTCCAACCATTCTAAATTTGGCGCATCTACGATGACGGAGAAGGATGGATCTGCATTGAAGTATATCTCCGTGAAGGATAATATAAATTCTGTATCCACCTAGCCACATACCTACCGGTTTTCTGTAATTGGAATATTTCGAAATTGATTAGGAAACAGGGAAATTTAACATTTTTAAAAATGGAAAAATCAGAGTAATTTTTCTACTAAAAAAAGGGCTTTTCTATTTTAATTGAACTCGTCCGGTGAATCCAGGGGTGGATCGAGTACCTCTTGGCCCCCTGGTACCTGTGAATGGTAGACTGAAAAGTTTCTTCACTGAAGCCGCGATTCTCTATTAGGGTTTTGGGGTGGTTTTTCTCTCCATAACAGAGGGTGTTGTAAAATTGCACCAGAATTGTTTATGATTGAAAGAGACCACCAGGCATTTCTCTAACAATCATTGCCTTAAGGAATTTCATTTATTTGAAAAATCCTAACTTTTGATCATCGTTCCTGATTACGGGACCCGAGAAGGGTTACCGCAGCGTTGGGCGGCCTGTGAAAGATTACGCAGCAGGGGACTTCTAGAGTTGCAGAACTTCGACGATTTTTTCAGAGGTCTACTAGATCTTCAAATGGAACTTCAGCTCGAACTTCCAGATCATCTCAAAGGAGTGGAAATTAAATTTTTTTTAAATGTGAAATGATTATTTTTCTCGCTCTTATTGTGCAGTCAGAATTTGAATATTGTGAAAATTTATCAATTTTCTTTTATTAAGACGAGAAAAAGTGTTAATATAAAGTGCGAAATTGGATTATAACCTCAAGTAACGCCTAGCCTAATAGAATTAGGCATTGAAACCGCTTTTCAGATAATTCCACAGAATTTCCCTATATTTCAGGATGAAATTATAAGAATAACATTTTTAAAATAACATAGAGCAGTTATAAATTTGTCAAATTATCAACTTTTTATAGCCGAGGATCTTTCTCTTTGCTCTCTCATGTCACTGTACAAATACCTGCCAGAACTAAAAGGTTATTTCATTTGCCTTTGATTGAAACTCAACTTAATGAAGGATATGTTAGAAAAATTCCATGTGAACCTGGCATTTTTGCTGGAGAGGCTTTAGTTTCTAATAAGAATGGAGAACCGAACCTTTTTATTATAAATTCTACCGCGAAAAAGGTCAGTTTAACTATTCCCCCTGTGACACTTGAGGAATATGACGTAGTAGCACCTTTAAATCGTTCGAATGTAAATTCATTTTCCACCGATAGACAGAAAAATTTATCCTCCCGATTCGCGAAAATTTTAAAAGTTATGAATTTGTCAGACTTGAATAATGAAGAACAGGGAAGTGTTCTTCCAATTCTTTCAGAGTTCTCCCATCAGTTTTTCCTACAAGGTGACCAATTAGGCGCTACGAATGTTTTATCTCATAAAATAATTACTACCGACGAAACTCCAGTCAATACTAAACAATATCGTTATCCTCTTATTCACAAGGACGAAATACGGGAAGAAACTAATAAATTATTAAATTCAGGAATAATAACACCCTCAGTTTCTCCCTACAATTCTCCTTTGTGGATTGTGCCCAAGAAATCAGATTCTGAAGAAATAAAAGGTGGAGGATGGTTATAGGTTATTGTTCTTTAAACGAGAAAACAGTTGGTGATGCTTACGCGCTTCCCAACATAACTGATCTTTTGGATCAACTTGGTGGGGCAAAGTATTTCTCTGTCCTAGATTTAGCATCAGGGTTCCATCAAATTCGGTTAGATCCTGATTCTCAGCAAGAAACAGCTTTTTCAACGCCACATGGGCATTTAGAGTTAACTCGAATGCCATTTGGTTTAAAGAACGCACCAGCGACTTACCAAAGGTTAATGGAATGTGTACTCACGGGTCTCCAGGGTGTTGAATTATTCGTCTATGTGGATGATATTGTGATTTATGCTTCTTCATTGGAAGAACATTCTAGGAAACTGAGAGCTCTGCTTGCTTGATTAAAATCTGCAGGATTGGCTCTCCAGCCTGAGAAGTGTCATTTTCTTAAGCTTGAAATTGCTTATTTTGGACATGTGATTTCTCAGGATGGAGTAAAGCCAGACCCAAAAAAAATATCAGCTGTGAAACTTTTTCCGGTTCCAAAAGGGAAAACTAATATAAAACAATTTCTCGGTTTAGTGGGATATTACAGGCAATTTATTTCTGATTTCGCAAGAATAGCTAAACCTCTGACTTTACTTCTCAAGGACAATCTTCAATTTATTTGGACTTCAACCCAACAGGAGGCTTTTGAAATTATTAGAGATAAGATATGTACTGAACCCATATTGCAGTACCCAGGTTTTAAGAAACCATTTGTTCTGACCACAGATGCGTCGAATTACGCACTCGGTGTAGTTTTAAGTCAGGGTCCTATAGGACAAGACTTACCTATCGCTTTCGCATCACGCACCCTTCAAAGTGCTGAATTAAATTATTCTACTATCGAAAAAGAATTGCTATCCATTTTCTTCAATGTAAAGTATTTTAGGCCTTATCATTTTGGACAGAATTTTACATTGGTAATAGACCATAGACCTTTATTGTGGTTGCATGGACTCAAAGATCCTGTTTCAAGATTAGCTCGATGGAGAATAAAACTGAGTGAGTATGATTACACTATTCTGTATAAACCAGGAAAAATCAACTCAAATGCTGACGCTCTGTCAAGAAACCCCTCAGAAAGAAATGAATCCATGGAGCCAAACACCAACTTAACTGCTGCGATTACTGCAGATCGCACGTATTTAGGTATGGTTGACGTTCGTAGAGATGTCGATGGCAATGAAGATCTGGGGGTAGTATTGGAACGGTTGTTTTGTATGACTCTCATAAGTATAGAAAAAGAAATTAGAATTAAAACTCAATTGAATAAATAGGGATCTCGTTATCAGTGCAATAGTCTGGATTTGGTGACGCTTCCGCCCCAAACTTTGGCTGGATCCCAGACAAGCAATGCCTTGAGTGAAAATCCTATTACGAGTATACGTACTGTAGGTGAAATTGAAGAGAATTCTGCAAGTTCCTGTATGGGTATCCCGGTTAGCCAGATCTTAACCATGGAAAGGTATTATATATCCTATAGTAAAGATAAGATATATTTTGGAAAAGGGCATATTGCACATCTAATCTCTGCAGATGGATATTCAGTATCAGAAGTAAATGAGAGTCTGGAGGCTAAGTGTCTTTTGCGGATTGAAGATATCCGAAAAGAAAATCCGAAGCCCGGTGAAACTATCGTTTTTAATCGTAATGGACGATTTGTTTTTAGTCTTGTTGTCAATAACAAGAGGGAAGAAGTAATAGTTATAAAAGAACATTCAGAAGCGGTAATTGCTTTAAAGAAATCTATGGAAGCTTTACAGATAACCTCAGTAAGAATGTCAAGTAAAGGAAATCATTTAGGTGAACTTTCTTGGCTCTCGGTAGAACAAATAATCAGGAAACATTGTGGTAACTCAGGACTTTTGGTAATTATTTGTTCGGAAGAAATAATCATTCCCCCTAGTAATATGAGGGATGATATAGTGCGAGAATTTCATGAATCAGTAGTAGGAGGTCATAAGGGAATCTCAAAGACCTATTGGAGAGTAAGAGATATCTATTACTGGAAAACATAAAGGCTGACGTTCAAAGAATAGTAGGTTCTTGTACTAACTATCAGAGAAATAAATTGGAACGAATTGGGATTATTGATTCAGCGACTATAGCTTTAGCTTTAGCTGAGGAATTTATTTCACGATATGGTTGCCCTCGTATAATTCACACTGATCAAGGATCAAATTTGATCAGTCAGGGCATTAAAACATTTTGCAAAATTTTTCGCATAAAGAAAATTCAATCAACTGCGTCTCACCTACAAACTTTAGGATCATTAAAACGTAGTCATCAAACAATGATTGAATACGTAAGACAATTCGATACTACGAGGGTAGTTCAATAAGTCCTTAGAATGACCAACAGATGGCGCGCGAATCGCTCCAAATCATCTGTTTTCAGTCAGCACCACTCCCGACTAGA
>NC_046661.1:103893081-103900177 GCF_010883055.1 Belonocnema kinseyi | reverse complement strand
GCTTATTTTGAGGAACTTCCGAAAACGCACTTTTCTGAAGGATTAAAAAAACTTGAAAAGCGATTGACCAAGTGTATAGAGCTTCAAGGAGATTATGTTGAAGAATAAAAAAAAATTTACCCAAAAAAAATTGTTTTTATACTTCATTCTAAGGACTTATTGAACTACCCTCGTATTACAAACTGGGGCGATTGGCTTAGATTTGCTGTGTTTTCTTATAACACTAGCATACATGAAGCTACAGGTTTAGCTCCTTATACGTTAGTATTCGGAAGAGAGGCTAATGTTCCAAATAGTTTCACTCTTTCAGAATCAGATAAGACTTATGTCGGATATTTAAAGGGACTCTTTCAGAAATTGGATAATGTTCAGTCACTAGCTTGGGACAGAAATTCAATTAGCTAAAGAAAAATCTAAACGATATTACGATCAAAGATTTAATCCCACATACTTCAAGCAGTGAGAACAAGCGTACTTGAAAGTAAACAAGAAGAAACGTAAATTCGACCCCTACTTCCATCGACCCTATGTCCTAGAAAAATTGTTAGGCGAAAGAAATGCCTTAATTAGAATGGGATGCAATAAATCAAAAATAGTTTACACTGATAAATTAAAATTGTGTGGCCATCCATTAAGCACCAATAAGGATGCACATAATCTAGAAGTGACAGAAACTTCTGCAGAAATCCCTAATATCTCAAACTCAGAATTGTTGAAACTAATCTAAAACTTAAACTAACGAAAATTGATTAAAATCAAATCAAACAACGAAATTAATTTTCAAAAAGGATACCCATTTCCATTATATCTACCTTTTTTCTTCTAATTGATGGAGATATTTCAGCTTGGTTGAAAATCTGGAACAGAAGAAAATTATATTTTAAGCAAAGCAATAATTCTTAGAATTTATATATACTTAATTGAATAAATTAATTATTGATGGAAACTACTTATCTGATAATTTAAGTGAACGACCAGAGGTGATATCCACGATTGTTGAAAAGCACCAATTAAGTACCTAAAAATAAGAATGTCGTAAATTTGATGGTAATATTCACCTAATTGTAAAAGAGAAATTAAGAAAAATTGAAGGGATAAAAAAGGTGTATATGTAAAATAAAGAAAGGGAAAGACAACTTCAAATTAAATTTTAGCGAATAATTAAAAAAAATTAATTAATAATTTTAAAGTGAAACTTACATAAGATATTCAATATCTTAATTTATACTAAAGCTTAGACTAACCCCAGGGAATTTCGGGAATACTCTCATATCTTTGGAATCATATTTCCAACAAATTTAGTTTTTTCATTGAATTATAAAACTTTATCGCCTTTACATAAGGAAGGCTATATCTCATGAATATTTAAGAAAAACAATTTTACCTTTAATTTTAACAAGTATAATTTGAAGCGTACTATATCAAATACTATTCAATTTTAACATACTGATATATGTATATTATTTGAATAGAAAATATATTAAATAATTTAAGCTGAAAATATACTAAAATTAGAGAACTTATCAATTTAAATGTTAGCATTTAATAGATTTTGAGTGAATTTACTTTTTTTTAAATATAAATTTAAGTATACGTTTTATTACTTATTTGTTTGATTTAAGATTTATGTGACAAGTTCTTTTTTGCTTGTATTCCTTTTACGGAAATTCAAATATTAGCGCTTAAAAATAGACATATCCCCTTAAAAATTAATGATTGGAAATCTGTGAAAAATATCGATTGATTAAAATAAATTTTCTTAAAGAAACAGAGAAAACTAAGCTTTTTGAAGGATGAATGACTATAGTATAAAAATATAATTGATGTGAATTTTTGTTGTTGTATTGTCTATTCTTTATTTTGTTTTATATTTCATATAAAAATGACTTGTTAGGGAGGGGATGTATATCAAGAACAATACCACGTGTTGCAGATTTGTTTTGTTTTGATCTTGATATTGAATTAATTATTAGAATAGAATTATTTGACACCCGAAAGAGTGTTTTGTCTGGAATTTTGAATATAGAATTAAGGCCATGTTACGAGAGGGTCACATGACTATACCTGGTCTTCAATTTTTCTTTCCCAACTTACGTCTAAATGAAATGAGGTATCGCTCTGAAAGTTTGGGAAATGAAAGAGGAGGTAATAAAGTCCACGTCTCTGCTTTGTTCCGGTGGAAATTTTGAGAGAAAAATTTTTTTGAAGAAAATACCAGTGGAAGTTTTCTTTCCCAAATTACGTCCAGACGGAATGAGATATCGTGTTGAAAATTTGGCACGATAAATAGAAGGCATGCAAGAATATGTCTCTGGTCCTAAATAATTAGGATACTGAAAAAAGTTACTATTTTGGAGAAATACCGACCGTGCTGTCGTCAAACCCTGCAAGCAATTTGCAATGTTGTCAATGGGCTAGTTATGAGGTTTATATTGATTAAAGTGGGGTAAAACAACAAAAATCGCTCACGAATATCATACACAAATAATCCAACAACTAATGTTTGCACTTTTGATGCAAATAAACAAATTGAAATCATTATTTGGCACGTGTCTGACATACGTATCAGCTGTTTCAGAGCAGCACTAGCGCAGCAGGTAGACAATTGCGAACTTCTACGGGTCGGTGGGTAAAACAGATTGCATGATTAACGACAGAGAAAGTGAGAAGTGAAACTTCTGCTGTAAGGACTGTATGCGTCCGTCGATCATAATTATTTTCATAAACTTTTTTCTTCCACCAACTCTTTGCAAGGCCACAAACGATCCTTTGATATTTATGAACATTTCCCGAAAAAAATTTACGCGTTATTCAAACTCTTATTTTTCGATATGGATGAAAAAATATTGATCTTAGGACTGACTTGATCAGCTGTTATACTCATCACATGGCCTTAAGGGCATGCTCTTCGTGACCACGTGACCAAACTAGTCCCCGGATATGAGCATTTTTTTGTGTTCACTGTGTCCACACGGATTGATATATCGTGTTTAAAATTTGACAGATTAAATAAGAAGCACTAAAGAACTTTTGTATACATCAATATGTTTATAGTTTTAAAGAAAGTTTATTTATAAATCGATGAAAAAGGATATTATCATTCGAGTTATAGCACTATGCAGATAATTTTTGGTTTGATGCATTTCGGATTTTTTGGTTCGCGTATATTGAGCACTGACACCAGTTTTGGACTAAATCGTCTAAACCTTAAAAAAAGTTAATGTAACCAATAAAATTTGCACATTCGTTGCAAATCAACAAATAAGTATCTGCATACATGTAACCTATAATTATTTTAGGAGCATTTTTAGCGATTTCTAGCGGAGAGAGAAAGAAACTTTGATCGTCGGTAAAGTCGAAATCACGTGACTAAGTTCATTCATAAAATTTTTTTATGGAGAATGAAATGATTTTCATTATTTTTGGTCCTCACTACATCCAAACGGATTGACATATCGTGTTCAGGATTTAGGAAGTTATACCGAAAGCACTAAGGAACGTTTGTATATTAAAATGTTCATAATTACGAAGAAAGTTTTCGAGTAAAATACTGCAGGAATTAGGAAATAAACTTTTAACGTCGATAAAGTAGATGCCTCGATTAAAAAAAAAATCGAGGAACATCTTAGAATGTCATACTCGAAAATTCGTCCAAGTTTCATCTTGAGAAATGTGCATCTTCAGAAAATAATTAAAATTTTCTAATGGTTATATATTCTTGCAGATTTTTTGTACTGGTAAAACAATTCCAAGAATAAAAATAAAATTTTGCCCGGGGGCGAAAGACAAGGCGAGTCCGACGCTGAGTCCCGCTGGTTGGTTCACTGTAACAATAGTTATCAGCTGATCGATTCAACGTCAAGAATTATGGAAGTTGGTTGGAGAACTCCGACGAGTAAATTTTAGCACATTGCTGGTGTTGCTATGTTTCCAATTTGAAATTTATCTTTTATTTTTAGGACCAAAAGAATGAAAATGATTTTACACCGAAATTTCATGAATGAACTTAGTCACTTGATCTCGACTTTATCGACGTTCAAAGTTTCTTTTTTTCTCCGCTAGAAATCGCTAAAAATGCCCAAAAAATAATGATAGGTTACGTGTGTGCAGATACTTATTTGTTGATTTGGAAACGAAGGTGCAAATTTTATTGCTTTAATTAATTTTTTTCAAGTTTTAGACAATATAGTATAAAATTGGTGTCAGTGCTCAATATGAGCGAATAAAAAAATCTAAAATGCATCAAACCAAAAATGATCTGCAAAATGCTATAACTCGAATGGTAATATCCTATTCCATCAATTTATAAATAAACCTTCTTTAAAATTACCAATATATTGATGTATACAAACGCTCTTTAGTGCTTTTTATCTTATGTGTCAAAGTTTAAACACGATATCTCAATTCGTGTGGACGCAGTGAACACCAAAAAAAATGTTCATAACCGGGGACTAGTTTGGCCGCGTGGTCACCGAAGAGCATGCCCTCAATCCGATAATTTTGTTCGCTCTCAAGGGATTTTAGAAAATAAAAAGAAGGAAAAGAGATATTCTTTTGAGTCATTAAGTTTTCCAGTGCATTGGTTTACGAAAAAAAGATAAGCGAAGGGCTTTTGTAAGGGCTAGTCGATTCAAAACCCTTGCATAGGCGACATGAGGAGTGAAATTCGGGAAAGTGAATTTAAAGGTGAAAGAATTTGAAGGCGCTATAGAGGAATATTGTCGTTCTTCTTCTTTTTTTTTTAGTGAAATTCAATTTAGTGAAAATTAAAAACATAAAGCAGATTAGAAGGAAATTATTTCAAATTTTCTTTTTCTTTACGAAAGAATTGAAATTGAAATGGACAACAATAACGAAACCGACTCTGAGAAGAATACCTTTTAAAGAATAGCGACAATACGGCTAAGATTTATCATTTACCAATTGGGGTTACCTTCTCAGTTGTGAGTAATATATATTTTCCTTTCTTTCACCTTCTTGTTAAAATCTCCTTCTTACCCTTTATCTTTATAAATTAATAATTTTGTTTAAAAAAAAAACAAATAATAAAATGGTTAATCATATTTTTCTCAAAAAGTTATTTTCTTAATATCTTTCCTTTCGATATAATTTTTACTCTCATTTGAAAAGAACAATATAAATTTGTCAAAATGGAAAAAGATGTATTTAAATTCAAACTTTGTCACTAAACATAAAATTATAAGTTCGAACAAAAGGTTTTTTTTTTAAATCTTTTTTTTTGCATTTTTACCTTTTCTTTTTCGTTGTCATTTTTCAAATCCTTTTATTTTTCCGTTTACTTCCAGTCCGATTGGGAAACACTCCTGGAAAAACATTCTCCAATTAAGCACCTGTCAGCTGTGCCATGGACTACAAAAGTAAATGGCCTCTGGCTATGGAGGTGCCAGTGTTGCCATTTGAAAGGTAGACTTCCCGTAGGGTCCTTTGATGAAGAGTCCGTTCAGCAATTTCACTTTGCTAAATTCCAAAACCTGGTTTAACATAGGCTCTGCGAGAGCTGCTCCTCCGCTCCCTTCGAAATGCGAAATGTCAGTACAAGTTGGGCATGCATGTCGACTGTGACCAGTGCTGATTGGAATATAACAAACATGAATCACAATCAAGTAATTCAAATCAATAAAATTGAGGATTCAGGTGATTTAGGACCGTCCTCTATGCGAGAAATTAATCGGGACGCAGAGCCATCTTACTCTCTCTTCTTCTTCGTGAATATCTTTTTTGGATTTTTTTCGGAATCAACAGTTATTCCTAATAAAATTCATGAAGAGGAAGACGAGGAGGAATTGTGGCAGGACGTTGGTGGACTGTTTAATTATGAAGAGTCTGGATATTTTGGGTTCGCGGGGGACGTGTCTGATACAGAATAATATTTTTGTATTAAATATAAATAAAAGGCCCGAAATTCTCGCAAAGAACAATTATAGTTAGAGATTTAACATCGCAGGGCATATTACAATATTTTCTTTACATAAAATAGAAATTGACTAAAGCAAAAATGTGGATATATATATTATTGTGTGTGCGTTTGTGTATGTTCATATGAATACAGTATTATGTTTTAAGAGAACCAAGAATATATGTGTGTATTTGTTTTATATCAAATTTATATTTTAGGCGTCACGTTATCATCTTTTTAATATTTTTTAGATAAAAACTAATCATTCTGTTATATTATTAAAAAGAATCTTTATTCGAATAAACCTATTATTAATATTAATTATTAAAAATATATATTTATTAAAAATTAAATTTCTTACGTTTTTAAGCATTTTCCTCCTTGAAATCCATACAGATTTTAATCCTTCAATTTATTTGTTAGGCAAATATCCTTTCCATTTTTTTTTGTTGTTGTTGCGATTTCTATCAGTCATTTGGTTTCCAACCAAAATATGCTTACAATATTATTCCTCTTCTACTTGTCACGTTAACACTTGAATTTTTTTTTTGCATGATAATGTATCATTATACAAGGACCACTTTTAACTCAAATTTCACTTTTTGAACGTAAATTAATTATATATTCGAAAGTTTGACACACTTGACATTTGAGAAAGTCGTAAAAAAGCAATAAAAGCTGTCTCGCCATGAAGGCGATACATCTTTTAAAATAAGAGGGGAGGTGTAGCAGCATGCGCTGTTTTAGAACGAGTATGTCAGGGCGCTAGCACCCTATTACTGAATACTTACCAGTTAATAGTTTTAAGAGCGGTAAACATTTTAAATAATTCAAATGAAACAAAACATTCAGTATATTTACAAATTTAAATAGCTCGTTATTGTCAGAAAGAAAAATTATTAATTATGATTGACAATAGGAAATTACATGACAACACCAGCTACCGGTTTAACCCAGAGAGCAGCTATAGATTTATTAACTGATTATTACTCGACCATTTTTTTTAGAATTCTATTCTTAGTAGTCTAAAGAATGTCTCTTCAAAATGTCAAGTTACACAACTATATCTGAGGGTCTCAATGAGCCTCCAAAAATTGCCATTTTATGCCATTTTTGATATGCCTAAAACTTTTGCATAATATTTCTGAGATATAAAATGGCGATAAATGCAATGTTCAT
>NC_046661.1:103887390-103892981 GCF_010883055.1 Belonocnema kinseyi | reverse complement strand
AGTGAGGCAGCCCTCACTGTTTACGTTTTTATGCCCTCGAAATCAGTCCAAGGTCATTTGAAGGCAACCCCCGACACTTGACTGAAAGCGAGAGTTTAGTGTATATCTAACAAAGCATTGCACATATGAATTTTTAGTTGGGTATTAATTGACTTTCGTCTGAATTTAAATTTGAATAAAAGCGCGCTTGAATATACATTCCGGATATTTACCATAGGTCGCGTATTCAGGTTCATACGTCTGTTACGTCCAAACTCTGCTATCGAATTTCTTCCGTTAATACTCTGCACTGATTTGTTGAGGTTTCGGTCCGTTACCTGTCGTTTAATGTTTGAAACCATTAGCCGCGAAATATAGGTCGGGTTTGAAAATAAATGATTTAATCAATACAACGATTTATACTTTCTGATAAAAACGATTGATTTATTATAAGTCATCGATAAGTTCATGGATGACATATTCTCTTATTTGATCTCTAGAATAAACGAAAATGATCGTGTATTGCAGTTCGTGGTAGACGCGGCAGATTTGAAAAGGCTGATATTGAGAATCGGAAAACACTTCCATAAGGTCAAACAATTCGAAGTCAGGACTTGACATTGTCCACTTGTTTCTATACAAATAAGAACTGTTTGTTACTAACAAACAATTCTTTTACTATTTTTATTCCTAACACACACACAATCACACAAGTAAACTTAGCACTTAACAACGAAGCACATTTGAACACCAGTCTCGCAGTAAGACAATGCGAAATCGATAGGTCGCAATGCCTTTGAATTTATCTCAATTCTTCTAAGTCCGTATAATCAAAATACTAAAAAGTCTAAGAGTCGCATGTTCAAGGTTTTTTAAAGAGCGCGCCGAGATAATAATTATCCGCCAATTTACCTCTAATCTGGTTGAAACTTGTACCTATAACTGACTTTTCAGAGCCCAAAACGGCGGCCCAAAACGAGATTATAAATATAGATTATAGTTTCGTTTTGGGCGGAATTCATCCCTACTTTTAGCTTTTAACCAATCAAAATGATGACGTCACTCACATTTATTGTCGAATAACCAATCATAAATGAGATCACTTTGCTCCTACTGATAATTGTTCCAAAGTCCAACTTTTATCACCGTAAAACGTCAATCTCTTTGAGCGACAGTTTCCTGTTTGTAAGTCCAAAGGTCCTATTTTTATGGCGTCTGACTGGCGCCATGACCCATTAAGGTTATGTGATACTTCGTCGTGTGTTCAATCGGGTACAGTTCCCCCAGCTTTTTTCCACAAAAATGAAAATTCTTAAAAACTGAATTCGCAGATGCTATAAAATATCGTAACGGACGTCCCCGAACTCTCTTTTGAGGGATTATAACAAAACAAATTTATTGTGCTAAATAGAAATTTTATGTATGTGTATTATTTTGAGGTTACGTCGTTTTTCAGCTCTGTCATTCCGATAATTTGGAAATTATTTATGCAATAAACTTTTTTGATTGCCTAGAAACAAGGTTAGTTCCGGGACATTAGTGAATATGTTTATTTGTTAGTCTAAAGTTTTGGCCAAAAATATTATATAATTTGGAAGTAACGCTCGGGAGAATCGTAACACGCATAACCTCGAAATATACACACACGTTTTTAGCAAAATCAAACTTTAAAAAAAAATTAACCCACAAAAAATGTGTGCCTGGACGTTCGTTAGCATGTTCACTATCATTCCCCAGATTTTGAAGACAAAATATTTATTCATCTAGGGAAAAATCCAAGGGAATCTAATACTGATAAAATCGATACTAATTCCTAAGCGCCATGCAAATTAATCGAATTTCAACAAATTAAATTTTTTTGAATTCCGACAAAAAAAGTGTGCAGGGACGTCCGTTAGCATTTTCGCTATAATTTCTCGAATTTTCAAGACAAAATATTTATTATTCTAAAAAAAAAAAACGGGGGAACCTAAAACTGGTAAAATCGGTCATTTTCAAAGTATCACATGCCTATAACGATTCTGAAAATAGCTCAAGATCTTAAGATCGTAACCTCAAAATTTACTTTGGACAGTGACCTGAGCAATATCATTGATGAAAGTCTTAATGTAGTTAAATTCTGATAAAATACTCACATGCAGGTTTCCTAAGCCACAATAAACTTATAGTATTCGTATAATTCGTGCACAATAATAATTACTCAATATTGATTGATTCTATACATTCATAATCAATTACATTTTAAATCCATTTGAATTTTCCCGCCAGAGAATTTACTAGTTCTGAAAGTATTTCGTAAAAGGGTAGCACAAATCTAAAAGTGGGATGACTCTTCAAAGATATTATATCTTTGGACTCTTAACCGGAGAAAATTAGTATGCGATAGGTCCAAATTACTCCAAATGCATGGCAATTTTTTTTTTTTTTTTTTTATTTAAAAAAATACTTTATATACATTTTAATGTGGAAATAATTACTTATTTTCCAAATAAACTCCTCAAAACTTAATTTTGTTTCTATTGACTTCATTAATTATTTTTTCTCATTCGATGATAAAACTATTTAACTTTATACTTCCTGCAAACAATTAAGAAAATCATAGTAGAACTACCGAAAAATATCACATTTCTGATTTTCACAATGCATTTGGTGCATGTGGTTTTTATAATTGCATATGTAATAAACTTTCAACATAAAATTATTTGCATATACTTTTATTCTTAAGGGCATGTGATACTTACAGTTTCCCCGGCTTTTTTCCACAAAAATGAAAATTTTTTAAAACTGAATTCGGAGATGCTATAAAATAATTATTTAAACATTTTTTAATTTATCTGCTATATCATCAGAGAGTGTACCTTACCGACAGTAGACCAACCCTCCAAACCATGAAGGCAGAAAATCTACACAATATCGATCAAGTTAAGAATCTTCTGCTTAACGTCTTAATAAGACTAGATAGAAAATAATATTTTTTAAATTAAAATTATTTCTTGAAAAAAAATCCTACTCCATCTTCACTCCATTGGGAATCGAACCACAAAACTTCTGATTTCCGGTCAGGTGCTTTTCCAATTAAGCTATTAGACGGATCAGAATAAGAATTCTTAATTCAAAAACATAACGCCAATTTTTAGCTAGGTGTTAATGGTACAAGTAATTATTTTAAAAAATTTTAATTTATCTGCTAAATCATTAGAGATTGTACCTTACCGACAGTAGACCAACCCTCCAAACCATGAAGGCAGAAAATCGACATAATATCGATCAAGTTAAGAATCTATATATGCTATAAAATATCATAACGGACGTCCCCGGACCTTTTTTTTAGGGATAATAACAAAAAAATTTATTGGGCTTTTTTCCTAGGATAAGAAATATTTTGCCTTCAAAATCTGGCAAATGATACCGAACATGCTAACGAACGTCCCCACACACTTTTCTTGTGTGTTTTTATCAAAAAAATTTTGATGTTGCTAACAACGTGCGTGTATATTTCGACTCTATGTGTGTTACAATTCACCCGAGCGTTACTTACAAACTACACAATATTTTTGGCTAAAAACTTTGGATTTACAAATAAACATAGTAATTAATCTCCCGAAACGAATCTTGTTTTCAGGCAATCAAAAAGCATATTTCATAAATAATTTCCAGAGTATCGGAAAGGCAGAGATGAAAAACGACGTAACCTCAAAATAATGCATATGCATAAAATTTGTATTTAGCACAATAAATTTTTTTGTTATTATCCCTCAAAAAAGAGTCCGGGGACGTCCGTTATGATATTTTATAGCATCTCCGAATTCAATTTAAAATTTTTTTAATTTTCGTGGAAAAAAGCCGGGGAAACTGTAGGTTTCACATGCCCTTAAGAAAATAGATAAAATTTCCATTCGTTCATTTCACCTATTTAAAGTTGCCGCTCATTTCTTCAACATGGCGGTGTAGCAGGTATAAATGCTGATTGGCTGCATTTTTTTTACTTGCGCGTGGCTAGACATTCAGTGGATTGGATCATGATACCATTCATATGCGTCAATGATTATAATTATAAAATAAACCAAACAGAGTGAATTGTAGTGCTGGCACGTTCTGTGTTTTATAATAATAATTATATATTTTCTATACCATTCAAAGCTGATCTACCAATTTCGATGGCTGTTTTACATCGGGCATTGTTTACTTGGTTTACTTTTTTAATCTTTTTAATATTGCTCGTGCTTAGACTCGATCAAAGAATACAATGGAATTGGTTCATTGTATTTATCCCAATGTGGATACACGATAATATTTTACTTATTTATATCATATTCCATATGATATCACACTGTAAAAATGGTCCTAATCGACTAATTCTTACTCTCAGGATAAAGGTAATTAAATATTCGGTAAAACTTTAGAATAGCGGCTTCTCCCGTATGACCCTTTAACGTAAAAAAATATCAAAAACTTTATTATTTGATGAATTCTAAATGAAAATTTTGGGGGAAGAGCATTTTCTAGACATTTTTTTTATATAATGTTTTAAAAAACTGGCTGCAATGTTATTTACGTACCTGACTGTAACCCAATTAAAAATCCATTAATAACAACCAATGCCTCATTTTTTATGCTTAATAATTCATAATTTCATTATTATATCATAATTAACGCAATACAAGAGTACTTTTTAAATTGTACTTAGCAGTATTCCATTTTAATATAAAAGTGTTTTTCCGAGCCAGAGGGAAAATTGTTAACTTTGACCATTTTTGCGTTGAGGCCGTTTAGGGCTTCAGAAGCAGGCTATAAGTTTAATCTTTTTTTAATAAAATGGAACATATTTGGGAATTATTTTCATCAATACCACCAATTATAAAAATTTCATTTGTATTTTTTTTTAATCTTGGAAAAGGGGTCGAGGTGCTTTAGAATTTGAAACGACTCTTTCTCTTTAACAACTTTAGCAACTCTTTCTTTTTTTTTTGCAAGTAAAATGGTTTTTATGAACAAAAGAATAGAAAAATATGTCAAGATATGTATAAAAGTTCAAATTACATATATTTATAACTTTTTACCTTGCCGGGAGTTGTAAAAGGACTTAAACGGTAAGTTAAATACTGCAAATTCAAATTTTTGGTAGACCCATATTTGACACCTTATAATAATGCAATTAACAATAATTTTAGTGCCTTTTTAAATAAAGCGCATCGAAATTACTTCAATTTCATGTGCCAATAGTTTGATTTTGGAAAAAAATGTCCAGGAAATAATGGGGGATACCAGCTATTCTGTACTCCAATTTAAAATCCAGCCTGTATTCGAAGTGAAAAATGGTTTAATTTAAATCCTTTTTGTGTGAAATGATTTTTTTAAACCTAACCCGAGCATTTGAAAAAATCGTTTTACACAAAAAGTATTGAAATTATCTCATTTTTCACCACAAATACAGATTTGATTCAAAACAGGTGTAGGCCTTTAGTACATAACAAAGATGTAATTCTATTATTTATGTTGTGAAATGAGGCAATTCAATTTTTAGGTTAGGGAAATTTCGAACTTAGTTGAGGTTATTATTCGAAAATATTATTTTTCGCAACAATGATTGAATTAGGAGTGTTGGAACCGGG
>NC_046661.1:103879548-103887380 GCF_010883055.1 Belonocnema kinseyi | reverse complement strand
GCCCAATGCAAAAATTGGAACTGATAACAAATAATTAAATAATAATAAAAAAACTTGTCAAATAAACGAATTATTAAATTCGCACAAATATTTCAATTCTCGAAATTTACAACTGCTGAACATAGTTAATTGATTATTAAAAGTATGAGCTATTAATATAATTATAAATAAGGTAAACAATTTCATTAATTAATAATTTATCAATTATTTTCGCCAAATTTTAAATTTCAGGAATATAAATATTTAAGGGAATTTAATTGTTCATTTATTTTGTAATTCAGCCATTTTTCTTTATTGTTAATTTATGATTTTGTTATTCATTTTTTCGTTATTTTCTGTTTGTCCCGGATATTCAAACACTTTTAAATATAGTGATGAAAAACTATTTTTTTTATATTGCTGTTTTAAAATATAATCCTACAATATAATAAATATAGTTATTATATCTATAGATGACAAGCAAGGAATATGATAAATCCTAAAATATTGTTTTTTATTACAATGACTTATTAGAACTCTTATTGTGATATTGTTTTAAACAGTTAGACTTTGTAACAAAGCTAAATTTTTTTTTTATTTGTATGTCCCTCTTAAAGAAAGACCATTAACGAATATTTTTTTATCTTTGACAACACTTAAATTAATCGCAAATTATTTTTCGAAGTGCCATAATAAATCAATGTTGAAATTACCTTGTTTTTAAATTTATGTAAATATAATTTTCATAAGATTCTTGAGAAAATTTAAAAGATACTTAAGTATTTCAGGCTTGGCAAAAAAGAATCTAGATATATTTAAAGAATTTTTTTCATAATATAGAATTTTACGAAATATTATGAAAAATTCGAGTCCTTTTAAAATATGTTCAGAACTGTTAGAAGTTGGGAAGGAATCAAGAAATATTTGATACATTGTCAAAAATGTTTTCAAATATTTGTAATCTATTTAAAACGTCTGCAATTCCTGAAAATATTTTTAACTGACGAATTTTTCTCAAAATTTTCAAACATCATTCCAAATTTTAAAAAAATTACCTTACAATGTTCTCAATTTTCCCAGCAAATTAAAGAACGAAATTCTTTTAAATTCTACTAAATATATCTTGAATTTATCCAATTTTTGTTCGTTTTTATTTAGCAATCTTACCAAATTGAAACATTTTGCTTTAATATCTTCTAAACTATTTTTAGAAATTTTAGGAAATCGTTTGTTATGTTTAACAATCTTTTTCAATTTCCTCTTAAAGTTCATTTTTCAAAATAAAAATTTATTTAAAATTTTTACAGAAATATCAGAAGTTTTTTTTTTAATCTTGCCAGACCTTCTAAACTTTCTAATTTCTAAAAATTATTTACATTTTTTCTGCATTTTTTTATTTATTCTACAAAATTAAAAAATTGCCTTAAAATCTTTCCGACTCTTCTTTGACTATTTTTTAAATCTTCTAAAATCTTTTTAAATAATCTCTTCAAATTAATTTGTCGAAATAAAAAAATTATTTAAATTTTTCTTAGGAACCTGAAAAAATGTCTTTCATTTTCGTGAATCTTTCCAAATTCTTAAAAAAACCTTTTTAAGTTTTAATTCTTTTTTAATCTTTTCGAAAGTTTTGAATATCTCTTAAACTTACCCAAATTTTTTCTAAGATTATGTAATATGGCAAAAATGCAAAATTTTGCTTTAAAATCTTTCACAATTTTAACGAAGTTTTAGGAAATAATTGAAAATGTTCTGTGATCTTTTTTTCGATTTTTTCTTGAAATTATTTAGAAAATAATCCATATTCTTTGAACCCACATTCTAAAATATTTAAAACTTGACATTATTATTTGAAAATAAAACCGAAACCTTTTCTCCTTAGATCTTTCATAATTATTAAAAAGCTTCTCTTTTATTTGGGGTCTTCAGGTGTTCTCTGAGTTCACTTTTAAAACCTGATTTTCATACCGGAGTGATAATTAATGGAAATGATTCGTTAAAAAAAAAAAACAGATAAAGACTGAAAAATCCACGGTGTCGTTTTCACAATAATTACAAAAATAAACCGTTTTCTGGATACATTTTAAAGAGTTTGTAACGGCTTTACAACATGACAAAAGACATATAATAATCAAAACAACTAGAACTAAATTCCTACTAGCGCCGCCGCATGGCCGTTTTCACCACGTGGGCCATTTTCAACTCTCGGTGACAGGAGCCTGGTTGGAACTAGGACTCAGTCTCAAAATTGAATTGCCGCCTTTTACTGAAAATATAATTTTTTTTGCATTTTATGATGACTGTAATCCAATAGAATAAAGCTTTTTGAGGTTGAAATTTTTATAATTTGACAGTCAAAATTACAAAAAAAATCGATCATGATTAATAAATATTTAAAAGTATTCAGACCATTCAAGGCTTCTTTAAAGTTAATTTAAAACTTTTGAAAAATTTAATGTTTTTTTAATGTGGATTGTTGAATATTAAAAAAAAAGAAGCTGCATTAAAATTATGAAAGGTTTTACCGAATAAACAAATTGGCTTTAGATTCCCAGATAAATTTTTAATGATTTTTTATTTTGAAAAACTATCTTGAGGATGATATTCTAAAAGATTTCAAAGTATTTAAAAAAAATCTAAATCATTTTAAGGCAAGTTTTTTTGTTTTTAATAAATATTAAGACAAATTTGAAACATTTTAGAAGACATTGGAAGGTTTAGAAATCTTAAAATGATTCCAGAAAAATTGTTAATTTGAAATTAAGAAAAATTTAGATTTTTCACAATTTTGCAGAATTTTTTTAAATTGTAGTTTACAAAAATTTCCAGTTTTAAAAGAAATAAAATAAAATTATGCATTGTAAACAAATTTAATTAATTTTAATCAAATCAGTTAGAAATTCGCTTTTCGGCATAACTAGTTTCATAGATTTTAGCCTATGAAATTTAAATACGAAAGGGAAAATTTAATTATACTTGTTTTTAAATCAAACATGAACTAAAGTTATTTCAAGATAAAAAATAAACGTTGTTAAGAATGACGTATAAAATCGAGAAAATATTTTATTGTTAATTATAAAAATGTTTAGAAAATTTAGGTAAAATTTGCAACGATTATTTAATTCTAATGCTGTAGGACTTTTTCTATTCCTTAAAAGATTATCTGCAATTCTCATTGGTACGTTTTTCTCAACCTTTTTTTAGGCTTTGTAAAATCATTCAGCGAATCTTTTGAGGAATAAAATAAGTGCATCAGCATTAGAATTAAATGAGAATTGCAACTTTTAACTACAGAGAACAAGAAAAACATTAAGCTCTAAATATTTATTGTCAAATAAAGAAATACCGAAATATATATTTTTTTAAGCGCTCCTCGAGTTCTTTTCCAAAATTAGTTATAATTAACATTAGCATATTTCCCTCCATTTTATAAATAATTTTTAACCAAGTTCATTTTTGAACTTGAAATAACATATGTTAATAATAAATAAGGAAGCACATTGTCTTCATTAAAATACATAATTTGTTTATTAAAAAATTTGAAATTCCGCAATCAATTTAAATGAATAAATATTATATATATTATGTAATATAATAAAAAATATTTTTTAATTTAGACTATTCTCTTTGCGGATATTTAAAAATTACAAAAATAATTCTATGTCTAATTTGATTCCGCACGAATAATGATTTATTGTGGTTAGTAGAAATGCATTGGGATTTACGTTTAAAAGCAATAAATTTTACGATTTTCGATAATTATTTTTTATGTAGAAGATAATAAAAATCGTAAGGATTAGTATGCTTTACTTAGAACTATCAGAAAAAGATTTTTATTTGAAAAACATTTTTTTAACACTTTCGACTTGCAATATTTGAATTCTAGATCAACTGCATAGCTGGCGCCGCCACACGGCAAACATCAACTCTCATGATTAATATTTTCCACAGGCCTCCGGGAAAGTGGTATGGGGCTTTTTTTACCCCATAGATACTAGAATTATTACATCTTCAGGGTGGACCGGGAAATGACCGTGAATTTATTTTTTGACCGGGAATTCTACAAAATTTGTAAAAAAAATTTTTTTCCAACTTTGATTCCAACTTTTTAAAAATAATTTGTTAAATTGTGATTTTTATAAATTATTATATCGTTTAGTTTAGAATGCTTCATTTGCAAATCTTTCACTTTAAAAATGTTCCATTTTTTATTTTTAAATGCATATATTTTAATTTAAAGAATTTTAAAATGCAGTTTTAAATGCTTAAAAAACTAGAAGTTTTTAAGATCGAAGGTTTTTTTAAATAATAAATAGGGTGGCTATCGGACCGGGAATTTTACGAATTTCCAGATGAAAAATCTGCCCAAGTTCGATTTTAACAGTTTTTAAAAATAATTAAAGTGCATTTTTAAAGATTTAAACAATTAAAAGCATTTGAAGTTGAAATTTTTTGATAAAAAACAGTTTTATTTTATCAACTGTAAATATAAACATAAAGCAATTCTAAATCCGTTCAAAATTTGTGAATTTCCAGATTATAGCTGTTTCAATCCGGCAGTCTTGATAAGAATTGAAATTAATCCGATAATTTTATTTTTAAATAAACATTTTCATGATTTCTCAATAATATATTTTTAATTCAGAGTTTCAGGTATTCCTTTATATTATTTTTGATATTAAATTTAATAAATAAATTTATTAATATATTATTTCTATTAATTTTTTTAGCCATTAAAAAATGTAAACGTGCGTTTTACTATTTTTAACTTAAAAATAAATTCATAATAATATAGTCATAATTGAAGGTTTTTGTTAAATTTAAAATATTTTGCGTCTGAATTATTTAATTTTTTATCCCATTTAATTTGAAATTTCTTAATATAGAAAGAGAATAAGTATTTAATATTTATTAATATTTTACTGTTCATTTAAGACGAGTAAATTGAAACCAAATATTTTAAAGAAAACGATTTGAAACTGAATTGTTTTACATAGAAAGCTTTGAATTTTTAGATTTTCGCAGAACTTTTAATCTTTTAGCGTTAGAATTTGAATTGTTCTATTTAAAAAGTGTTTAATTTATAAATGAAATTGTTCAATTTTGACGTATGAATAACAATTGTTTTGAAGTCTTTCACAATTCTTAAAAAAATTCTAAATTTTTTGTTCGAAATCTGCAAAAATCTACATTTTATTTTAAATTCGGCTGTGAGTATTTCAAATTATTTCGAGTTCTAAATTCAATTCGAATCTTGTTAAAACTTCTAAATATCTCTTAAAATTACTCTAATATTTTTACAAATAATAAATATTCTATTGTTATTCATAAATTCAAATAATATTTTTGTTTAATTTCCAGGATTTTATAAAAGTTATAGAAAAAATTCAATTCGTTTTGAAATATATTTAAAAGGTTCGAAAAATTATTTTGAATATGGAAAAATTTTAAACTACTTCTATATTTCTCAAGATTTTGAAATAAAATTTTAAAGCTTTTAAAGGATGTCTAGAATATTCAAAATAAAAATAATGTAAGAAATGTTAAACTAAAAAAATTATTTTTCAAATTTTAATTTGTCTAGCTTAAAATTACTTAAAATAATATAATTTTGAAAATTTTTAAAGTTCATTGCTTTATTCTTTAATTTAGACTATTGAAAATGTTAACGTGGATTTATATTTTTGAAACTTAATCTAAATCTTTGAACTCTATAATTGGTTAAAGTTATAAATTTTGGCACGTGTACATGTTTGAGCATTTGAATACACAATTTTTGAATTGAAAAATTTTTAAACTTCAATTTTTAAAGTTTGGAATTCAATTGTTATACTTTGAATTCTTTCATTTGTTTATTGTTAATTACTTTATATGGAAAAATGTTTAGAATATAGTTTGATTTTTTAAATTTCATTGGCCGTGAAAAATGTTTGCTAACCGGGAAATGACCGGAAATTTTTTTCTTCGATTAAAGCGGCCAACGTCCTTAATTTGAGAAATATTTATCTGTAATCCAGGACAGATCCAGACAGTTTTTCGCAGGGGGAGATTATGATTTTTCTTCAACGAATTTATGTAAAACAGGGGGGGGGGTCTCATCCAATGATTTCAAAGACCTCAAATTAAATATAATTAGGACGCAAAGTCTTTACTTTATTTATATTTTTTATTTATTCATAAAAAAACCATAAAGCACGTGCATATTGGAGACTGTGCCTAACTTGCATAGTCTTTTGGGTAGGGGTGGGGGATAGTCTTACACAATTTTGCTTAAAAATTCATCTCAGGTTGAAAGTGCAACTCCTTAGTTGATATTTGCACCTTTTATTAAAAATTCATTTTTCGGTTTAAGATTCATCATTTCACCTGAAGATTCAACCATTTGGTTGAAAATGCAAGCTTTTGATTGAAAATGCAGCTTTTTAGGTTGAAAATGGAGCTCATTGTTTGAAAGTTGCATTACTTTATTAAAAAATCATTTTTTGTTAAAGATTCACAATTTTAGTAGAAAATTCATATCTATGGCTGAAAATCGAAATTCTTCCTTAAATTTATATTTTTTGGATAGAAATTAATCTTTTTAATCACAAATTTAACTAATGTTGGTTGAAAATGAACTTTTTTGATGAAATGTTATATTTTCGGGTTGAAAATTCAACTGTTTTATCTAGGAAATTTAATTTGGTAGAAAATTCAACTGTCGTGTATAAAATTCGTTGTTTTTAAAAAATCAGAATTAGTTTTTTCACATGAAGATTGAGCTATTCCATTTTTGGTTCAAAATCGATTTTCTTGAAGCTAGAAATTCAACCTTTTGGCTGGAAATGAATGTAGTTTACTAAAAATTCGTCTTTGTTGGTAGAAAATCGATCTTCTAGGTTAAACATTCAACTATTTGGTTTTAAATACAAAGATTTTATTGACAATTCAGTTTTTAGGTTGAAAAATCAACTTATCTGTTGAAAGTTGAACTTCTTTTTGGTAAAAATTCCTTTTTTGATGAATATTCACAATTTTAGTAGAAAATTCATCTCTTTGGTTGAAAATTGAACTACTTTCTTAAAACTTATCTTCTTAATTGCAAAATTAACTATTGTTATTGTTCAAACTTTTGGCTGGAAATAGATTAATAAAAATTCGTCTTCTTGGTAGAAAATTAATCTTCTAGTAGGTTGAAAATTCAACTATTTGGTTTAAAATTTATGAATTTTGTTGCAATTTTTTTTTTTGCTTATAAACGAATTTTTTGAACCCTAAATTTAACTATTTGACTTAAAATTAACATTTTTGTTAATACATCATGTTTTTGGGTTGAAAATGGATCGGTTTCTGTGGAAAACTCGTTTGATTATCTTGATAATTCAATAATTCGGTAGAAAATTAAACTGTTTTGTAGGAGATTCGTGTTTTTTTTTAATTAAAAATTAAATCTTTTTGGTTGAAAATATAATGATTTAGTTGAAAATGCAACTGTTTTGTAGAAAGCTCGTCTATCTGGCTTCAAAAATTCAATGTTTGGTTAAAAATGGATGAAGTTTTTTTATTGACCGAGAAGTCTTTCTTTTGGAGGATTCAAGTATTTTTTTCAAATTCGTCTTTTTTTTATTGAATTCAACTTTTTTATTTTTAATGAAAACCTTTCCTTGGTTAAAATGTGACATTTTTTTTGTGAAATCATTTTTGTTGGTTGAACATTCGCAACGACTTATTTGAAAATTTAACTGCTTTCCTAATTCATAAGAAACAGTAAGATACTAGGTGTATACATATGAAACCGGTATTTTTTCAAGAAAAAAACACATTTATTTCAAGAGAATGATAACAAATATTTTATTCAAAGTATGCGCCCTCGC
>NC_046661.1:103877196-103879448 GCF_010883055.1 Belonocnema kinseyi | reverse complement strand
ATTGTACTCTAATACATTTTCCAAAGTTTCAGCTCAATATTTTATTCATAAAAAAAGTTCTTAGGTTTAAAAAAACATTCAGTGAACTGAAAAAGTGAGGTCGGTAATATAGGTATTTAGCTGTGTTACATGCCCTTAAGTACATTGAAATAATAAATACTTATTTTATCAAAGAAAAAGCCCTTAAATAAAACTATTTTCCACTTTTTTCGTACTAAAGTACCAATCAAATTCCAGCCAAAAATTTCAAATCTTCATTTTCTACAAAAAGCCACTTCTATAAGGTTTTTTTTACTCAAACTTTTGTCTAGAAAACAGAACCGATATTTTTTAAAATTATTATCATTTATTTATAAAGAAAATATACAGTATCGCTAAAAAGAATTTTGTAGGCTTTTTTGATGAATGTTGAATGAAAAGGAAAAAACTAAACAAATTTGAAAGATTTGATACAAGACCCAGTATTTATTTTCTTTGCAATTAAATAAATAATTAAACAGTTTCTCCATTAAAAAAATGTATAAGTTACAAGAACTAATAAATTTAGAATTTGAGAAAAATTTATTAAAATTATTTGTTTTAAATTCCTGGTTATATGTGATATTAACAAATAATAAATCAAAAACTCTACAAAGAAACAAGTAAATTAAAAATAAAATATTTTTAAAAAAGTTTTTAAAAAACTCCCAGTTATACGTCATATTAACAAATAAGACAGGAAATTTGACAAAAATATAATTAATGAATAAAGAGCAAAAAATTCCACAAGAAAATAATTCTATAAAAATTATGAAGTGTATTAAAATAATTTTTAATTTGTAAAAATCGCGGTTAAACATTTTTTTTGAAGTTAAAACATTTAAAATAAATAAACAGTTAAAAATTTGAGCAAACTTCCGGTTTCACGTGATTTTAACAAATAATTTTTAAAAATTGTATAAAAATAAGCGACTAAATAATTTCAAAATGTGGAAAAATTTCTATTCGTCAAATTTCTCACAATTATATAAATGAATAGTATTTGGCTACATTCTCTCCATTAAAAAAATGAGAAAATGGAAACAATTGTAAATGATACAGTAGAAAACTCCCTAATTTTGAGGATACAATTAAATAAGTGGAAAACTGAAAAAAAAATAATTACCAAAGTAAGAAAAAATAGATAAAATATGAAGCAACATTTTCCCGAATAAAAAATGTTTAGCTACATCGGGGATGTTTTGTCATTATCCCTTTTATAGCCTTTCCACAGACTTCCCCGATATGGTTAACATTTTTTAATTCGGAAACATTTTACTTGATAATTTATTTGTTTTTACATAGATAAATCTATTTTTAAATTAATTTGCAAATGGTCTCGTCAGCATTTGGAAGTTTGCTGCGTTATTATTCACGAAGTTTTTTCATTTGTATATAAATTATTTACTTATTATTTTAGTTTTTTAAAAAAGAGAATTTTTAAACATACGTTTTTATTTATTATATATAATTGTGAAGAACACGAAGACCAGAGTTTTTACACATTTTTTAGTTAATATTTTTGTTTACCATTTATTATTTTATACTCATTGAAATAATTTCACTAACTAGGCAATGTCATAACACAATTACATTTTGCTGAAAATAATGGATTTAAAATGTTGAAGAAATTGATTAAGTTCGCTGAAATCACCTGAATTGTCTGGAATGTTGTGACTGGAAGACATCTTCAATGCCTGGAGCTCATAATGAGATCTCTGAAGACATCTATAGCCAAAACCGGAAATAAAACCAAATATGGAGACAAAACTGCTTTTGATGGGATTTGCCACTGTGGCACCTCAAGTTTCAAGCATATTAAAATCTGAGCGCTCATTTTCAAAAGCACTGCGATAACGATTGTCCAAGGCTGAAAAAAGTAATAATTATTTAATTACCTCCGTCAAGTTGTTTCACCAAAATTTTATTAGCATTGAGTAATACAATTAATATAAGGTCCATATAAATTGGATTATAGATAAGGGAGGATCCCGAAAAGAGCAACTGCCCCCCCCCCCTCTCGATTTAATAAATCAAATTTAAAATTTGAAGATTTGTACAACAGGTGCATATTGTAATTAAGGCCTCTTAATTTCCGTGACAATTTTGAGCAGATTTGAAGGGGGGAGGGGGGTCATACCAGGTGTATACATATGAAACCGGTATTGCCATCTAGCGGCCAGTAGGCACACTTGTAGGCACTGTCGGAACTTACCATTTGTGCTAATTGGCGT
>NC_046661.1:103873166-103877096 GCF_010883055.1 Belonocnema kinseyi | reverse complement strand
GATAAAATAATTTTCAGTGAAGTTCCTACCAAAATGCAGTACCTAAACGTACTTTATTGTACTCTAATACATTTTCCAAAGTTTCAGCTCGATATTTTATTATTAAAAAAAGTTCTTAGGTTTAAAAAAAACATTCAGTGAACTGAAAAAGTGAGGTCGGTAATATAGGTATTTAGCTGTGTCACATGTCCTTAAAAAATTTATAAATAGGAATATGGTAAGAAAAATTTAAAAAAAAAGGTAACTGGTTAGGCAATTCAAAAAAAGAAGAAGATATGGGAGACAAGTACAGACAGTTATCTAAAATTAAATGACCAATCTTTTTATTATTACTATTGGGAATGGTTAAACTGCGATGCGCCACCTGGTGACAAAAATCCGAACTAGAGAGAATAGGTACGATTTTAAAGATCCATTTTAATTTCCGCATCAAAGTGTTTTAACGATTTTTGTTGCGAAGTTTAAAGTATTTATCGGTAAATTTTCATCAATTTATACATGGAGTATTTACTATTTAAAAACTGATCTAAAAGTTAGACCGGGAAATCGGGAATCGTATGAGACCGAAATATAACAGTGAATTTATTTTTTGACCGGGAATTTTACAAATTTATAGACAAAAATCTCTCTAACTGTGATTCCCATCATTTTTAAAATAATTAGATCAATTGTGATCTTTTTCAATTATATATGTAATTCATTTTAGAATTCCTATTTTCAAAATCTTCCACTTTAACAAATTTTTAATTTTAGATTTTTATTGTTAAGTGTACACTTTATTTTAAAGAATTTTACAGTACAGTTTTAAAAACTTAAGTCATTAAAATTAGAAGCGTTTGAAATCGAAGATTTTAGATAAAAAATAGTTTTAGTTGATCGACTGTCAATATATATTAATAGTAATTTTTAAAATTTAACTGTTCTTTAAGATTTAAAAAGTTAATAATAATTAATTTTACAAACGATTCGAAATCAGCTTGCAATTTTAGAATTTCCAGTTTCTAACGTTAAAAATTGAAACTTTATAAACTATTTTCAATTTTAAAATAACTTCAAAATAATATATTCATAATTAAAGGCTTTTATTAAATTTCACGTATTGTTTTAGTCGAAAATATTCAATTTTTAAACCAGTCAATTTGGAATTTTTTAATGAAGAAACATAAGAATTAATTAATATGCAGAAACATCTGACTATTTATTTAAAATCAGTAATTATAGTAAATATTAAAAACTAAATTTTGAATGTTACATTTTAATTGTTCTATTTAAAAAAATTTAATTTGTAAGTAAAATTGTCGCATTTTGGTGTAAATGGCCCAAGGCCCAATTTACAACAAAATCTAGATTTTGGCAGATTTCGAACAAAAAATTTAAAAGCTTTTTAAGAATGTTGAATAGCTTCAAAGATGAAAAAAACATTCGATATGAAAATTGAAAATAATTTTTATTTTGAGTGATCATTTAAAAAGATTTAGAAAGATTTACGAAATTATCAAAAATTAATGTGGAAGATTTTCAGGAAATTGATTTAATTTGGCAGAATTTAAAAAAAAATAGAAAAAATTGGATTAATTTTAAGGCATGTTTAAAAGTTCTAAAATAATTTCAAAAATTAAAAAAATCTGAAAAAAATGTAATTTAACTTTTAATTTAAGAAGTGTTCAGTTTATAAAAAAAATGTAATTGTTCAATTTTTATTGTTTCTGGCTTAAAATTGCTTTAAATGATATAATTTTGACCATTTTTAAATTCATTGATTGATTCTTCAATTTAGATTTTCGAGCATTGGAAATGATAACGTGTATTTATATTTTTAGAACTGAATCTGAATCTAAGAACTCTAAAATTTATAAAAGTTAAAAATTTTATTTTGCAGTTTAAGTCCATTTAATTAAAAATTGTTCAGTTTAAAAGGTTTAGTACTTCCATTTTACACGTGTAAATTATTGAGCATTTTAATCAGATTTGAATATAAAATTATTTAATTTAAAAACTTTTAAATTTCAATTTTAAAAGCTTGAAATTCAAGAGTTCCACTTTGAGTGCGTTCATTTGCAGCTCAGTTTTTCTTCATTCAAATGGAAAATGACCAGGAATTTTTTTCTTGGATTAAAACGGCCACCGTAAATCGTCTATTATTCGTATTCAATCATTGTTTCATACTTCACAAAAATATCGTAAAAACATTTTTATGCCAAAATTAATGTACATCTTTTAAATGGCACCTACTCTTTTTAGTTTCAGTTTTCGGCACCAGGTGGCGAAATGGTAGACCTCCATTCCCAATATTAAAAATAAGATTTCGAACAAGTCAGCATAAATAATAAATAAATTTTCTTTATCTATTTCTGTACTGCAGACCTTCAAATGGGCTTTTTGCATAAAAAAATGGATAAAAAATAAATTACATGTTGTGTTAAAAGAATTTTTTTCGAGAGCTAATTTTTAATACAGTAATAACAATGTTGATTTATTTTTTTAACGCAAAATCCTGCCAATAAAACTATTTTCCACGTTTTTCTGCACTAAAGTACCAATTAAATGCTAGCCTAAAACTTTAAATTTTCATTTTCTACAAAAAGCCACATCAAATCTTTATTTTCCTGGAACAAAAGAATTTAATTGGCTGAAAACTCTGTTAATTTTTATGCAACCTTTCCATATCTCGGGAGTATGTTATAACTTTTTTTGTTTTTATTAAAAAATAGATGTCTAGTTGCTATCCAAAGATCATTTTTAAGCCCCATAAAATTGGAATATCTAAGTTTTTGAATGATTTACTCGGAATTTGTTATTTGTTTTCAGATCAAACTCATTTTCTCCCAATTTAGCAACTCCATATATCGGGGCTATGTTTTCATTTGTTTCTGTCAGCTCAAAATTACACTTTTTATTGCGTCTCTTAAACAAGCCTCTTCCAATTTTAGGATCCAGTCACTTTAATATTGTAAACTTCCACATTCTTTTTCTCGGCACGGGAGAATATTTTTGTATCATACCTTTTTAGCCTCAATTTAAAAACACTTGAACTCAGGAGAAAAGTTTTATTTTATCTCTAAATGGTGATTTCAATTTTACAGAATGACATTTCGCTTTCCCGAAAAATTCCGATTTTGTTGGTTATCTAGTTATAAACTGCAACCCTTCAAATATAGCATTTTTCACATGTAAATATTTCCCAAGCTATGATTTTTTGAGTATTTTGAAGTAATTAGAGCAATGCTAATGAAAAAGAGCAGTAAATACAAATGAATTGTAATGATAAATATTATGTCAAGCTCTAAAATTAATTACTCGCTATAAGATTTCACGTCAATGTTGAATTGAAATTAAAATTTCTGTTCAACAGTTTGAAATTGATGGCATGATCGTAGCTACATAATATGCGCATTGGCGTGGGATACCAGGAATTCAAAGATAATAAAATAATGATGATGGAATTATTAAAAAATGTTGGAAACATATCTAAGAAATGTGCCATTCTAGGAAAGATGATTTCAGTAATCACAGTGCCTATTGTCGTCAAAAAAGGTGAATAGGTGATATTTTTTTCTAAAATAGGTGGCAAATAGGTGATGAAAAATGTTATATAAGACAAACACGTTCTAATTTGTTGTAAACAGGGAGGTGACCAGAAATTTTTTTCTTCAGTTAAAACGGCCACCCTGAAAAATGGAGTAATTAATTCAATTTTACATTGAGTACATTCAATTTTTTACCTCTTAGTTAAATCCGTTACCAAATGGTTGAATTTTCAAGCAAAAAGGATAAATAGTCTGTATTTTTAAACTATAAAAGTTTCATTTTTAACCAAAAAATTAAGTAGATGAATTTCTATCAAGAAAAATTAATTTTCAATTGAAAAAACAGCAATAAAAACGAATTTTCTAAAAAAAACTTGAATTTTGTACCAAATAGTTGAATTTT
>NC_046661.1:103867558-103873066 GCF_010883055.1 Belonocnema kinseyi | reverse complement strand
GTGTTAACCAAATTGTCGAATTTTCAACAAAAAATATTAATGTTCCGTTACCAAATGGTTGAATTTTCAAGCAAAAAGGATAAATAGTCTGTATTTTTAAACCATAAAAGTTTCATTTTTAACCAAAAAATTAAGTAGATGAATTTCTATCAAAAAAAATTAATTTTCAATTGAAAAAACAGCAATAAAAACGAATTTTCTAAAAAAAACTTGAATTTTGTACCAAATAGTTGAATTTTTTACCACATTTCTTAATTTTTAATAAAATAGTCTAATCCTCAACCAAAATAAATAAATCTTCAACTAAGAAGTTGCATTTTTAACCAAAAACTCAAAAAGATATGAACTTTCTACCAAAAAATTAATTTTCTACCAAGAAAAATTTTTCAGTCAAGAATGAAAAATAGTGTTAACCAAATTGTCGAATTTTCAACAAAAAATATTAATGTTTATAAAAAATGTTACAGTTGATATTTACAAAACAAAATTTTAATTAAAAACAAAAAGCAGTTTGTTGAATTTTCAAGCCAAGAAGCCTCATTCTCTATAAAACAATTTAATTTTGAAAACCAGAACATAAAATAACAACAAAAAAGTTTCTTTACAAGTAATCAGTTGACTTTTTTAACAAAATATTTGAATTTGCAATTTGAAAAAACAAAACATTTTTTTAATAAAATGAATTCTTAATTTTATTTTTTAACCAAAAAACGAACTAACAACTAAAATTATGAATCTTTAACGAAAAAAAATGAAATTTGAAAAAATTCGTTCAACTTTCAACCAAGTAGTGGAATTTTTAATAAATCATTTTTTTGTTCAAAATTCTTCTTTTTGGTTAGAAATTCTACTATTTAGTTAAAGATTTCATTATTTTGTTGAAAATTAAAGTCTTTTGTTTAAAAGTAATCGTTTTTTGTCGAATATTTATATTTTTTGATTGAAAATTAATCTTTTTTAGTTGAAAATTAATTCTTTTTATTTAAAAAGTCTATTATTGTATTTTTGTTTAAGAAATAATCTTTTTTACTTGAGAAACATAATTTTTGTGAGAATTCAACGATTTTTTGAAAAAGTCTTCGTTTTTGGTCTGAAATTTATACTTTTGTAGAAAATTAATATTTTTTGGTGGAAAATTTATCTTTGGTGGAACAATTTTTTTTTTTTAGTTGTTACAAATTCACCTTTTATGTTAGAGAGTTAATAATTTTTATTGAAGTCTAACATTATATTTTTGGTGTTTAGTTTAAAATTCCGCAAATTCGTTGAAAGCTTAATTATTTTATTGAAAGTTCCACTAGTTTCTTAGAAAGTGACCTTTTTTTGGTTTAAAATTAATCTCTTGATTCGAAAAATCTTTTATTTGGTTCAATATTTATATTTTTTGAGTGAAAGTTAGTTCTTTTGGTAAAAAAAAAGTATCATATTTCTGTTCCAGAATTAATCTGAATCCAACTATTTTGTTGAAAAGACATCTTTTTTAGTCAAAAATTTCTCTTTTACTTGGAAAATCGTCTTTTTAAGTAGCAAATTCAACTATTTGCTAAAAAAAAATCAACTTTTGGCTCAAAATTCATCTCTTGGTTAGAAATTCTACTATTTGGTTGAAAATTCAACTATTTCTTTAAAACGTAATCTTTTTTTTTAATTTTCAACTGATTTATTGAACACTTCTATTTTTGGATAGAAAATCCATCCTTTTGGTGTAAAAATCCCCATTTGTTAGAAAATTCATATTTTTAGTTGAAAATTTGTATACCTTGCTTCAAAATTAAACTGGCTTGTAAAATATTCATATTTTCAAATTAAAAATTCAAGATTCGTCGATTAGGAAAGTGTAATAAAAACTGTATTTGGTGTGCAAGTTGTAATGTTGAATAAAATGTTACTTTTTGAATTGAAAAAAGGTGACAAAAGATGATAAACCCCAAAATTGGAGAAAAAGGTGAGAAATTACTAAAAAATGTGAGGAATGGTGACAAGATGAAAAATAGGTGACAAAAGGCGAATAGGTGACACTTTGTGATGACTGTTATTTATTATATGGCATTTGATTTAGGGAAATTGACGTGATTAATGGCAATAGTTTCAAAACTAATTCAGTGGCGTCTTATGTCGAGAGGAGATATAATAGAAGAGCAAGTGGCATCTGCATTGCACAACTCACATGTATTAGTTCTTAAAGATAAAGATCAAACGCGTCGGGTCGAACAATTACAGAACTTTTCAATAGACTTTAATAGACAGTAGAAGGATAATTCGTTCGACCCGTAGCAAATGAATAAAAGAGACAGAATAACGCAATATTCGTAGCCTTCTTCCCGTCTGTGCGTGGAATCCATATTACGCAATTTATTTCGTGACAAACAACTGGAATGCTGAATGGCTCTTTGTTCCTATTTCTTACGAGACTGATCTCAGGAACTCAGAAGTTCCTCATGTCCAGTCCGGTTTGTCTGAGAAGTTTGTAATGAGTGGAGTGATCACAAGGCACAGTGTCAAACTGTCGGCTAAAAATACTCGCGCCGAGCCAAGGATGAATAGGACAGAGATATAAATAAATAAATCTGAGTTCCTCATTATTAGAACTACTCTCATTAGAGAGTCAGCATTAGTTGATCCTGAACGTTGCAATTGTTCACTAGTATTTCTATTTTATTTATTAATAATATTATTTTTTTGTTCGAATTAAAGCGCTCGTTAGTTTTCAAATTGCAGAATCGGATGAGTCTCATGTTGAATTGTGTATGAGGTAATTACCGGTGGAACAATCCATCAATTGCTAACCAACTGGTGACACTAAACATATGTGGATAAAGTTTAGATAAAAAATGTAGATGCTTAGTAAAGAATTTCCAGAGTCAGTCTAGTCTAGCGATTCAAAAAACAAAGGTGAACAAGTGACTGATGAGTTAGATTGTCACCAAGTGATAGCTAGACCGGTGCAGTGAAATAACAATTGAAAATATTCTTTTTTCAGATGACGACCAAATCTATTATTTTATTCGTGTTGACACTGTTAGTGACGAAATATGTTGAGTCCGTGACAGTGACTGAAGTTAAGGCCGGGCACTTGGCGGAATTGCCCTGTCTTAGTAGCGATGACCATCATCGATTCATGTTTTGGCAATTGTCAGACGATAAAAATATTATAGGCCCTGGGAATCCGCTCGACCACCAAAAGTACAATTATGAGGTCCTTACTGGAAAGCTTCTCATCCGGGTAAGAAAATTTCTCCTTCCCTACCGAAATGGTCGAAATTAGTAGAAAAGATCAATTTTCTTTATATCCAGGGAGTCTCGACAGCAGAATCTGGTTTTTACAAATGTGTTTCCCGAGGGATCCGGGACAACTCGGCAATTAATATACACGTCGTGGAATTAGTCGTGCAGAAGGAGATGAACCTTGAAAGCGATTTTGAGGTAATAAAAGACAGAAATATATATTCTAAAATTCTGTTCGAAATTACAACTGAATCTTCATTTGCAGACGAATCTTCTTCGAGGAATGACTGTAGCGATGGTTCTGTTTGTCATAGTCGCTGTCGTCCTTTTATGTATCACTTACAAGAAGCAGAGAAACCACAGATTATTCGGTAAGATGAATTAATTTCCAGCTCGCGAAAACATCCTAATGTTTTTCTTTTTATTGCCAAATGCAACCGTAGTTTCCTGATTTTAACAGAGATGGACGAGTCTCGAGAGAGCTCACCTGCGAAATACAACGACAAAATTCAAAACACGACAGCAATCCCTGTTTCGAGTACTTCTTCCGGGACTCATGGCGTCGACAACTCGGGCCTGGATGTAGATTTTCCAAAAGTTTTCATACAAATGCAGAGAGAACAGGCCATTCCCTAATGTAGAATTTGTAGAAACCCGTCGATAAAGAGAATCATTTGTGTATGGATGCGTCTGCACGCGGGCAGAATGAAATTGCAGTAAGAAGGCTAACCAGGCTGTGTAGTTGAGTTATTCATTGTTGAAGCTAAACTGTATATATCTTTCGTATTTTAATTTTATCATTAAACGCATTTTAATTATAGAAAACGGTATTGTTTTTTAGAAAAATAACATTCAAAAACTGCTACTAAATAGTTATAATTTAGTGGCGCTGTTGTTGCTGAATTTTAGTTCAAAGTTCGGCCCCACTATTTGTCCTGCATTTCAAATCATTATAATTTGTGAAAAAGTATATAGGGTTGAAACGTTTTACTTTTTTATTTTTTATCCAAAAAATGCATTTTTAACAAAAACTTTAATTTTCCACCTTACAGATGAATTTTCTACCTAAAAAGATCGATTTTCAACCAAAAAAGTTACGTGTTTGACCAAACAGATAAACTTTCAACTTACATTATGAATCTTTAGCTAGAATAGTGAAATTTTCAGTAAAAACTCATTTAAAAAATTTGTTTTACAAAATAGTTAAATTTTTAAACAAATAAGATACATTCTTAACAAAAAATGTATTAGTTGATATTTCAACAAAGAAAAGTTCATCTTACATCAGAAAGACTAAAATTCGTAAAATACGATTTTTTTTTACAAAACGGTTGAATCCTCAAACAAAATAAATTAATTTTAAACTGAAGGGACTGTACTAAAATCACATAACAGGGGCCTTTCATCAATGTACGTAATTTTTGGAAATTCGGCTAACAACAATATTTAAAAAGTCAGGGAATTTTATTGGTCAGGGAAAAGTCAAGGATTTTGAAAAAAAATCTTGCACAAGTCAAGGAATGTCTACAACTTTAAATTAATAACTTGTATATTTATACGTTGTATTTATATTTCTTTTTCTTGCAGGTGCTTCTTTCGAAAGTTTATATTTTTATTGTTTGAGAATTCAAATATTTCGTAGAAAATTTAGTTTTTGAAAAAAACTAATATTTTTCTGATAAAGGGGGCAACTGAAATCTTTCTGGAATCTTTCTTTGGTAAGTCAACTGTTTTTTTTGTAGATGAAATATTACCGTTTTTTTTTAATTTGTGTTTTTTTTTTTAAATTAATTTATTTTAGTAGAAATTCAATTTTTCTTGGCCAAAAATACATCTGTTTGGTTGAAAAATCAACAGTTTTGTTAAAACATCGTCCTTTTTCTTTAAAAATTTAAATATCTTGTAAAAAATTGACTTATTGTTTAAACATATTTCGGTGTTCAAGAGTCGATTCAGATCTTTTTTTGGTTGATAGTTCAACTATTTTTTCGAATACTTGATTTTTGGTTTTAAAAATTCATCTATTTTGGTAGAAATTGAATCTTTCTTGGCTAAAAATGTAACTGCTTGCTTGAAAATTCAACAAAATTTTGAAAAGTCATCATTTTTGGTTGTAAACTCAACTGTTTTTTTGACAATTCAACTATTTTGTAGGAAATTCACTTGTTTAAAATTCATATTTTAGCAATGAAAAGTCAACTAATATTTTTTCTAAATGAAAATTCCACCATTTTTACATTCTCATCAGAGAAGGTATTAGATTTGTGTAAAATTTGACCCCCC
>NC_046661.1:103860281-103867548 GCF_010883055.1 Belonocnema kinseyi | reverse complement strand
GTTCACGTTTTAAGACCCCCTGAGTCCTAAAAACAGGTTTTTGGGAATGTGTCTATCAGTTTGTTGGATCGTGGATGGTTTTTTTTTTTGTTATCACGATAACTTTCGAAAGAATTGACAGATAACATTGTCCTTTGGAACACTCTTTTAGTATCTTAAAATTAAGGTCAATTTCGTTAGCAAGTTATTTTGCATAAAAATTCCAAAAGTGAGCACCTTTTGAATAATGTTGAAACAACTTTTTTCAAGATTCAAAAATTTTCTGTACGGATATCTAGACTATTCAAAAAGAACATTTTATCCTAATGACGTTATGAAAAAAAGTCATGAGAAGAATAATGTTGTTTTTTGAATGCCCTAGAAGATTAGCATAAAAACTTTTTGAATTTATTTCAAAAATTGAAAATTCAAATTTTGAAAGTATAAAAAAATAATAGATGAAGCAATAGGGTACCACAAATGCGATGTAGAACACGATGCGGTAGAAAATTCAATTGACAAGTCTGGGTCACTGAGGTTAGGGATCTACTTTAGAAGTTCAAAAACGGTAAGGCTGATGTGTAGACCGTATCTGTAAAGCTTAAATCGTAAAAATAAAATTGGAAATGAGCAAATTCAGTTTTTGAAAAAACGGCAGAAGTTGCAATAAAATGTTTATTAACCAAATTTTTTTAAAGAATGCGCATTTTTTTAATCGAGACAATGAAACTACGTCTGTTTTAATGACAATGCATGTTATGAATTGTAATAATATACATTAATGGAAATGATATACAATTTGAGAGACAAATTCGAGTGCGAAGGAAGATATACGTGATGAGAATGTATTCGTTAAAGCCGAAGGAGCTTTAACAAAAGAGAATTACCTATCGCCAAATTACTTTTGTCGATGCTTTGTTCTTTAGTTTTAAAAACCCTGTATACAAGTGTGGGGAATATACAAAGACCGATCGCGAAGCGCGAGATAAATATATTATCGAGCGCGAAGCATGAGAAGCAACAGTCGCGTGCCCTAGGCTCGCTCAAACTTGCGAGCCGCGCGCAATGAGAGTGTGCCCGCGAAGCGTGCGGATATTTTTGTTCAAATTTGACTCTGTTAAAAAAATTCAACCGTTTTAGTAGAAATTTCATTTTTCTTTAATAAAAATGCAAATATTTCGTTGAAAATGTACTGTTTGTTACTTTCGCGCTGAAAAGTCAACTTTTGTCTTTTGTAAAGGAAAATGCAACCATTTCTTTGATTTTTTGCATTTTTTTAAAACAAATTTCATCTGTTTAAGTAGAAATTTCATCTTCCTTGGATACAATTGTAAATATTTGTTTGAAAATTCAACGCTTTTTTTTTAAATTGTGCGTTTTCAATGAAAATTAACTTTTTTGTTTAAAGTTCAACTTATTTTGTAGAAAATTTACTTGTTTAAAATTTATATTATAGTACTGAATAGCAACTGTTTTTTTTTCGTAGATGAAAGTAGAATCGTTTTTTAGAAAATTTATATAAAATAAAAAAACGTTTTAGTAGAAATTTCATCTTTCTTGAACAAAAATGCATCTGTTTGGTTGAAAATTCAATAGTTTTGCTAAAAAATCGTCCTTTTTCGTTGAAAATTCAATTTTTTTTCGTAAATGAAAATACAACAGTTTGTTTGAAAATTTGTATTTTTTCAAAAAATGCATCTGATTTAGTAGAAATTTTATCGTTCTTCGATGAAAATGAATCCGTTTGGTTAAAAATTAATCTTCTTTACTTGAAGATTCAACTATTTTATTTGAAAATTTTGGTGGAATCACTCTGTTAAGAAATCATTTTTTTGTTGGAGATTTATATTTTTAGTTTCGAAACTATTTTTTTGGAAATTGATTTTTTTAAATTGAGAATTCAACTGCTTGAGTTCAACTATTTTATTAAATTTCGTTTTAATGAAGATTTTGTTTAAGGTAGTTGTCTTTCCAAAAGTCAGATCAAATTTCCAATTTTGAAGGTAAATTTTTCTATGGCTGAAATCGTCAGAACATTTTTTTAAACAAATAAATATATTTTACGATTATTTAGTTATTTATAAGATTGAAAATAGTAGAGTTCTAGAGAACGTTTTCCCAGAAAAAATAAGCTGCCATTTATTAAAATGAAATAATTTTTCATTTAACTGTTAAGAAGCGACGGTCAGAAAAAAATCAATTGCAAAAAACATGGTTAATAAAAATGTTTTTTATTTGAAATTACATCAGTTATAATATTTTGATTCTTAAAATCATAGAAAAATTGTTTTTTCATATATCTGACTTTTGGACAACTATCTTACAATTCTTTTCTGAAAATTCGTATTTTTTAGTTGGGGACCGTAAATAAATTACGTAAGCTCCTTTAGGCGGAGAAGCGGGTTATAACGAATTTATTATTTAATGTTAAAAAATGATTTTTTTCCTAGTTATTACAAAAATAATTTACGTCTAATGCAATTGGTATTATTGATTGGCACGCAACGTGCAGACATCTGGTATATATATATTTAAAATTTCAGGAAAAAAGATGTGGCTCGGAGATTCAACAATTTAGGTGAATTTTTTCTTTTCATAACCAAAAAACCTTAATTTGATGTAACTTGGTATTTTTGGTATTAAAATTCATTACTTTTGAACGAAATTTTATCTTTTTTAATTGAAATATCAGCTATTACATTTTGTTGTTGAAAATGCATCTTCTATGGTAGAAAAGTCTTTATCGAATGCTTAAAACAAATCAATACAATTTCAAGATTTAAAATTTGTATCCGAAATATTGTTTTATTCCGTTTATAAAATAGATCTTGTGTTAAATACACGAAGTAGTATAAGGAGACCCCACTCCCGAAAAATTTGGACGCGTAAATCGTATTTAGTTAGTTTGCATCGCTCGTAGCGCCTCTTGCGGAGAAATGCGAAAACGAGAACATTATCAAAATTCTCTGATTTTTACTAGACTAATTTTTCATTTAAAATTTTTAATATTCAGATACCAGCATTCTAATCTTGTTATATTATTAATATAGTATGTTTTATAAACGGAATGAAATAGTATTTCATATACAAATTTTTAAATTTATTTCAAAGAAACAAATGTTTTTTCTACTATAAAAAATGGCTTTTTAAGAAAATACTGGCATTTTCAACAAAATAATTAAATTTTTAACATAATAGTCTAATATTTAACCTAAAAAGACAAATTCCCAACGAAAAAATGTCATAGTCACCAAAAGAATTTTAAAATCAAAAAGACGAATTTCTAACAATTCAAGATTTTTCAGTCAAAAAATAAATAAAAGTTTAGTCTAAATTATTGAACCTTTAAGCCAAAAGACAAATTTTCTTTATAAACATTAAATTTTCAAACAAAAAATATGACTTTTCAGCAAAAAACTATTTTTCCACGAAACTGATGCATTTTTATCCAACAAATATGAAATTACAAACTAAATCATTATTTTCACTAAAAAAGGCGAATTTTCAACTGAAAAATATTGATCTTGAAAAATGGAAAAGTAACATTTTCTGTTAAAAATTTAATTTTGAACCAAAAAAAGTATTTTCAACTGATTCATTAAGAAAGTGATTCAATCAAATCTTTCAAATTATTCAAACACTCAAGCAAAGAAGAATGATTTTTAACCAAAAAGTTGCATTTTTATTATTTTTTTTTTAATGAAATTTCTTCCATAATAGATAAATTTTTAAATCAAAAAGATAAAATTTCAAAAAACAGTTGAATTTTCTGTTGAAAAAGATTTAAGTCGAGTTTTCACGATTAAAATATGAATTTTTAAACAAGAAATAATTCTCTACGAAAAAAATTGAATTTTCAATCCAAAAAGACGAATGTGTAGCCCAAAAATGATTACTTTTTTAACCAAATAGTTGAATTCTCTATAAAATAGTTGCATTTCTTTCCAAAAAATAATACATTTTGTACTAAAACAGATGAGTTTATAAAAAGAATGTCCAATTTTTTTATAATTGGAACTTTCATCCAGAAAATATTTTAGTTTATTTTTTCAACACCAAAATATAAATTTTCAGCAAAAAGTAAATTTTCAACGAAATAGTGAAATTTTCAAGAAAAGAGCTGAATTTTCAACCGAAAAGTTGCATTTTTATTCAAGAAAGATTAAATTTTTCCGAAAACAAATGAATTAAACAAAAAAAAAAACTGTTTAAAAATAGTTAAATTTTAATCCAAAGAAGATTCCAGTTCACTTTTCATCACCAAAATAAGAATTGTAACCAATTTATAAACAAAATTGATGTCTTTTAGAGAAAATTACGAAATTTTTAACCAAATAATAAAATTTATAACTAAAAGGATAATCTTTAAAAAAAAGTTGTAGCGAATTTTCAATATTCTAATTTGAAAATATTAACGTTTTTAACTTGTTCTATTTTCGAAATTTTAATATTAAATTATTCAGATTCGAGATTCTCATTCTTTAATTCAAGATAAGATTGTTCAATTTTAAACACTTTGAATTAGAATTAAATGATAGAATTTCAAATACTTTCTAATAAAATTGTGCATTAAAAAAAATTAGAATCTGAAATTTTTCAATTTGGAACGCTTTTAATTAGAAATGAAACAGTTTTAATTCCTTTGAATTATAATAATCGAAGTTTTTAAATTGTATTTGGAAAATATTTCATTTATAACGTTTTGAACTTTTCCAATTTTCGAAATTTTCTTATAATCTTTAATCATTGAAATTTGTGATTCTGATATTTAAAATAAAATTTTCTCATTTTTAAACTTTAAATTAGAAATTATACCACTTCCAAACGATTCTAATAAGATTGTCTAATTTTTAAAATATAATTTAAATGTGTACAATTTCTAATCAATAGAAACCGAGAAAATCGTAAAAATTAAAATATTTTTCTGCAAAAATCGATCAGAAAACGACCATACACTGTTCCTAAATTTTTTCAGAATTTTTATTTAACGGGATCAAGGCTTGGCTGTTAAGAGTTCAACCAATTTTTTAATATAAGGTTTTAAATATTTTTGAAACAATAATTAATAATTTCGGATTGCAAGCGTCTGAAATTTTCAAAAATAGAACGATTTGGACAATTTATTAAGAAAAAGGAGTTGAATTTTATACTTTCTAAATCGAAGTGCTAGAAATTGAACAATTTTAATTTGATTTGGAGAATCACGAAACTAGCATAATTGCATATTAAAATTTCGATAATATGGCAATGTCAAAACGTTAAAAATGGTATGTTTCAAGATTGAAATTTGTAAAATTGTGTCATTTTAAATGCAGAGGAATTGTAATTGTATTCTTTATCATTAGAAGTGTTCAAAATTAAATTATCAATGATTCAGAACTTTTAAATTTGAGTTACTTAAATTCAAAGCAATTAAAATTTGATAATTTAATATTGAAAACTAAATCGAATCTTTCAAAGATAAAGCTTCTGAAATTATAGAATTGTAAATTACCATTACATAATAAAAGTACAAGTTAACATTGAAACTGATTAGACAACTTTTTTTAAAGTGAATAATGAATTGACTTAAAAAAAAGACCTTACGAAGTAAATAGTAATTTTAAATAGGAACTGAAACGAACGCGAACTTTATTTAAGACTGAAAAAAATTTTAGTTACCAAAAATTGTGATATAAGAACTTTTTTTTACTATACCCCTTTCAAATTTCAATTATTTGAAGTAAATTTAAATCGCTTAAAAATTAATAATTTTTAAATTGCTAATGCTACTTTCCAAAACTTAAAAATTTCAATTTTAATTGCAAAAGCTAATTTCCCATTAACTTCATATGTTTTTGTATCAGAGTCGTATTTGTATGTATGGGCATAGCGTGATAGAGAGCATTTAACACATTTAACAGTCAACACACTGGCCAATCCTTTTTTTCTTTTCCTCAGTAACATTCATGAACGATAAAGGCATCTCACAGTTTTTACACCACATCTCCTTGCCCACAGTAACCATATCAATAGCACGTGTTTTAGGTGCTGTCGTTTCAACCTAAAAGGAATCATTTTTTTATAAAAGCTTCACAAAAGATTTGTATTCCAAATTTATCATAAATTACATTATCTTGCGCATCGTCAGTCTCGACTTGCAATAAAAAATGATTTGCAGAACGTCTACGTTTTCTGGTTTCAGCAACAGAACCCAGTAACTTTTCTCTAGCAGCAACTACTTTTTTTTTGCAAATTTACCTTTCTTTTTTCCTCGTGTGTAGTGAGCAACTTTTGGAGGCATTTTTATTGCACGCAACAAAACTTAAATAACAATTTTCATTTGAAACCATCTTGTAAACAACAAGAAGGGTTATGTTTATAACCGCAACGGCCGCGCCGCGTGTCGGCTAGTGAGCCGTGACGTAGCATCGACTGCGTCTGCGCAGGAATGCTCTAGTCAAATGAGAATCTCGGACTGCGCAACTCAAACGAACTTCACTGGCCAACTACCTTAATTTATAGTTGCTTTATTTCGAATCTTCCTATAGAATTAATATTCTTTCTAAAAAGTTTAGAATATAAAATATTTTTCAGTTTGAAATGACTTATTGGTTTAAATCTTCAACTAAAAATCGGACAATTTTAAGATTTTACGCTGAAAATTAAAAATTAAGATAAAGAATACATCACAATATGGCTATATTTCTTTTTTTTTGAAATTGTACAATTTTAGACTTTTAAATTCGAAATTGCTTTATATTGACATCTAAAATTATTAAATTCAAAACTGATATCAAGGCTTTTAATATTAAATTTTGAAATATTTATTAGCAAAATGATCCTAAAGTTTTGAATATTTGAATTGGAAACCAAAATATTGTGAAATTTCAAATTTAAAATCTCCAAAAATTAATTTAAGAAAAAACTTTAGTTTGAAGGCCTCAATGATTACACTGTTTTAGAATTGCACATTCAAAATATAATTGTAAATTAAAATTATAGAAATTTTAAATACGATGAATATATTATTAATAAATAGCATGTCATGTAGTATCAAGTGATATTTAAAAGGACTGGATACATTTTTTACTAAAAGATGTTATTATTATTATTACACCATTAAGCCATTTCCCTTTCGGGGTAGGCGTGACTCACTCGGCAGGGGAGAGGAGTAGTGTGTGGATGGGATAGAGATTTTTCAGACTGATCCAGAATTCTCGTGCTATTTAAGTAAATAACACGTTCGTTCCGCAACACTGCTCCGACCTAGGTTGCTGATCAATCTCTCTAGCAATCACCCCAAGCG
>NC_046661.1:103855445-103860181 GCF_010883055.1 Belonocnema kinseyi | reverse complement strand
TCATGCAGGCTCTCGTGTTTCTGTGACTTCTTATGTCTCTTCTAAGTAGGGTCTCATTCACACATTCTAACCATTCTTTCCGCGTTCTACCTCTGGGCACGTAGCCATTTACTTTACCTTGATACACCAAATTAAAAATCACTGTTATTTTCACCATTCAAAATTGCAGAATTATGAAATACACGGGAAATCTCCCGGTGTAATATTTCCCTCCCGGTTTTATCCCGATTCTCCCGGGTGAGTGGCCACCCTGGTATCGTAGTGGGGTCTCCTTATTCTACTTCATTGTTAAATATATTATTAGATTAAAATGTTGGTATTTGAATGTTAGTGGTTAGGAAAAATGAAAGTTTGGCGAATGAAAAATCAGGGAATTTCGAAAAGGAAATGTTCGCCCTGAATGAATAATATTTCACAGGTAGTGAAAAAGTTGGAATTATTTATTAAGACATATTTACACCTATGTACAATAAATCTTGGGATTTAATCATGATTTTTCTAAAAATTTATCAAAATAATGACTAATAAACTTGCGTGCTTGATGTAATGTCCATCATACTATCATCTCCAGTTTCTTCCTCCTCATCCTCCTCCTCTTCATCTTCAGGTTCCACTTCAGTCTCGAGAAGACGAATCTTGCGATTGTTCTCACTTAGAATTGCCACGACCTTTCTCTGTCCACTCACTGTTAATCGCTTCGCGTTAATTCCGTGAAAAGGCCTTGGCCACGAGTCGACTAAATCATTAAAATCCAACCTTTCATCCGAATCCCGATGAGCGAATTTCGTATTTTTTATTGGAAACTGAATCAAGTAGGTCGACTCCATTTGCTCATCGAATATCAAAACACTCAGATAGTCGGCTGAGTAAAACTGAAGGTCGATGAATCTGCAGTCGCTCGACGACCTTGAGGTCGAGAGACCTTGACTTTCATCGAATTCTAGAGTCGCTTTTTCGAAAGTAAGCTCAGATTGATTCTCGTCATGATGCTCGATTTTAAAAACGTAGAGAAGCTTCTGTTCGACGTCGTTCGTCGCGACCAATAAATTATCGTCTGAGCTGACAATCTGAGAAAAACATAATGTCGCGTAACCGAGAGAAACTTTCGATATGACAAAGTGGTTGGTTAATCCTTGATAGGATTTGGCAAAGAGGCACTTGACAGATTCAACTACTTTATCGTAGGTTTGAAGAAGTGAACAGTCGAGGTCTTGTTTAATAATTAGGGGATGATCCCGCAAACAGAAATTCTCATCCAACATAGATGCCCACTCACTGCCTTCAGATTTCAGACAATTTTGTAAAGGCTCTCGCCGCAAGTATTGACCCAGTTTTTCTAAATTCACGCCCTTTCTTCCACTTCCGGCTTCAGTATTGTCGAAGCCCCGCAGGAATTCTGCGATGTAGGTCAATTCTTGTTGACTCAGCTTGTTGATTTCAGGTGGAACTCTTTCGTCTGTTAATCTCAATATCACGACGTACAACCATCTGGAAAATTCAAAGGTTTTAGTTGTTATTGCAAATAAATTCTTAGTTTTGGCGTCTCTAAATTACCGAAAAAATGCTTTATAGTCGCGCATGCTGTGATCAATCACTTGTTGCACTTCGGAAGTTTTTGCCAGGAAAGCTTGAACTCGGTGAAGAGCATCTGTGATTGGAGTTTCTTCGACTAGTCCCAGGGCTTCGTAATCGCCACCGAGTCTTGCCATTCCCCGCATTTCAGCCACTTGGTATGCCAAAGCCATTCCGGCACTGTTCAAATGTTTCAGGACCAGTTTCTGTAAATAAATTTCGAGAATGACACTGCAATCTCAGAATGTCAATAAAATTGAAAAATTAAAATTCTCAAGATAAACATTTTTTCATTTGAGGCAATAAAAAATAAACTACAAATTAAAGCACTCAAAGAAGAACTCTTGAATTTTGGTATTTTAAAATTCAAATTTTTTTAATTTTAAAATGTTAAAATTTAAGAAATTTTGAATGAGATCAAAATCAAATTTAAAATCCTTTCAAACGTCCAATAATCAAGTTAAGGTGAAGAATTCCTGAAAATGAAACGAAGAATCTAACGATCAAATTTGGACAAACACCATAAAATTTTCGCATTGCAATCTGAAAAAACACTTTTTCCCCTTTTTCCCCCCTAAAAAAGAAAAGAAATTGTTTTTCCCTTGTACAAAAATAAATAAAAAAAGGAAAGTAAAATAAGAATGCAACCATTTTAAATGAAATGCAGATAAACTGCAAGATTTCGAATTTTCAACTTATATAAATTACAGAATTCAAAGATTCACAATTAGTTCTAAATATATAAATCCACGTCAATACTCTAAATTAAAAAATCAATCAATCAACTTCAAACTTTATATTATTTTAAGGAATTTTAAAGTAGAATCATTGATAAAATTGTAGTGTTTTTAAACTCAATACTTCTTAAATTTAAATTATTTTCATTACAAATAGTATATAAACATTCTTGAAAAGCTTCGACATTGTATTTCAAATCCTAGAAAAATCCATAAGGTTTTTTTAGGCCTTTTCAAATTTAAAATTGTTTTTGAAAAACTTTCAGAACTTATAAATATTTTTTTAATAAATTGAATTTTTCCTACAATTTTTAGAAAATCCTGCAAATTCTAACAAATTTCCATGAAATTTGGATTTATAAATAATAATTTGACGCTTATATTTTGTATAAAAAAATTAAATAATTTTCATACATATTTAGAAATTTTTAAAAGATTAGAAATTAATTTAAAACTTGAAATGATTTCAAATGACTTAAATTAATTGATTAATTAATTAAGTTTGTGTGTACCGACAAAATTTAGCTATCCGTACCGAAACTTTGGTGCAAAAAGCCACAGCCTAATTTAAAATAAAATGTAGATTTTTGCAGATTTCAAACAAAAAATGTCGAAGTTTTTCATAAAATTGTGAAAGGCTTTAAAAAAATTTTTAAATGTATTATGTTTCCTTAACATTTTCAAAGAATACTTTAAAATATTTTAAAAGATAATAACCGAATTTTTCCTACAATTTTTAGAAAATCCTGCAAATTAAAAAAAAATCCTTAAAATCTGCCATATTCTTCTTTGTCGATTTTGTAAATCTTTTCAAACCTTTTTAAATATTCTCTTAAAATAATTTTTTAAAATGAAAAATAATTTTTTTTTTCTAGGCACGTTAAGAAAATATTTTTATTCTTTTAATTATTTCACAATTCTTGAAAAGCTTCTAAATTTTTGGTTGTAAATTAATTTTGAATCTTTTCAAAACTTCTACATATCTCTTAAAACTAATCCCATTTTTCTACAAATAATAAGTGTTCAATTGTTCTTTATACGTTGAAATCCAACAATTTCACATACAAATTAAACATGATTTTAAATAAAACAATAAAAATTACAACGTTCAGAGTTTAAAAGCTCTTCGAAATTTGAACGACTCAACGCTTTCTATGTCAAACAATCAGTTTCAAATTGTTTATTTTTAAATATTTGGTTTTAATTTACTCGTCTTAAATCAATATTATTTCTAAATATTCAATGGGTATTCTTTTTCTTAATTACAACATTTCAAACTAAACGGGTCAAAAATTGAATATTTTAGACTGAAACAATAATTTTAAATCTGGAAATTCTTGAATTTTGAATCGATTTAGAATCGTTTTGTCAAATCAATTATTGTTCACTTTTTAATACTTTAAGTATAGATCCATTTAGAAATTTTTTTTTTATATTTAAAGCTGATAAAATAAAAATATGTTTTATCAAAAATTTTCAACCACAAACGCTTCTAATTTTTAATGGTTTAATTCTTCAGACAGAATTTTAAAATTCTTTAAATTAAAAATGTACGCTTAAAAAAAAAATTGGTTAAAATCCCCGGTCAAAAAATAGTTTCACTGTCATTTCCCGGTCCAACCACCAGCCCAAATCTATACCAAGTAATTATTGATTAAATATTAAATTACCTGAATGTTACTGTAGCACATTTCGATACTGTGGCCCAGCTTTTTCAGACCCTTTTCGGTCAGATCGCGAAGAAGAAAGCTTTCTAAATTTTCGGAAGGGATACCGATCATTAAAAGTTCGAGGAAATCAGCAGCGACACTGCCCGGGGGATTATCTTCTGCATAGCGAGTCAGCTTCTCGTCCATTTCGAGGAGGATAGTTTCCCAGGCTTCGGTGATCGCCATGAGAGTTCGCGAGAGGTAATCCATCAGGTATTCCACATTGGCTTCCGCTTGGGCGATCTGGATATTTTTGAATTTTGCAACTGATCAAAACTGTCTTCAAAACTGAAGCACTTAAAATGGAATTCTTGAATTTTAAACTTTTATAATTGAAGTTTCAGTAAAAGCTTTAAAACTGTAAAAATCAGATTTCTAAAATTGAATTCAAAATGGAAAATCTTTAATCTTAAACTTCGGTCAATTGAACTGTTCAAAGGTTTTAGGTTCAAAAATATAAGTAATTTATTACAAATTCGTCGTTTTGACTGAATTCAACTACTCAGTTGAAAGCTGAACTATTTTACTAAAAATTTAGTATGTCTATTGAAGCTTCACCACTTTAGTTTTAATTTATCACTGGTTGAAAATTTAACTATTTTGATGAAAATTCGCTCTTTAAAAAAAAATAATTTTCGGAACTGAAAAAGTAACTATTTCATTTTTTGTTAAAATGAAACTATTTGGTTGGAAATTCATTTATTTTTTCGAAAATTCG
>NC_046661.1:103848582-103855345 GCF_010883055.1 Belonocnema kinseyi | reverse complement strand
AAAAAAGAATCTTTTTTTGTTGTTGAGGATTCAACTGTTTTATCAAATTAAAATCTTGTTTAGTGAAATATGAATTATTAATTTTTTCATTCAGAATCACTTCTTTGGTTGAAAATTTAAATATTGTGTTGAAAACCCGATTACTTTGACTAAAAAATTATCTTTTTAAGTTAAAAATGCAACTGCTTCCTTTAAAATTAATTTGTTCAAGTTACGGATATTTTGTTGAAATATCTTTGTTAAAAATGTATTCTTTTGATTGAAGATTCATCATTTTCGTTAAAATTTATCTCTTTGGTTAAAAGTTTAACAATTTTGTAAAATGATTGGATGAAACAAATCAATGTTTTCTTCGACCGTTGATATTTATTGATTTCAAATCGTAGATTTCAAATTTTTTATGTCTTACGGTCCAATCGTGAATCAAAAAATAAATATGAGTCAAAAAAACATGTTCTTCGATACTCAGATATTTATTTAATAGAAAAAACTCCTTTCAAAACTTCCTGACGTTTCAGTACACATGCGTACCTTTTTCAAAGGTTCTTAAACCTGAGTTGATGGTAGTTTAAATAGTCAAACAGATCAATTTTCAGTAAAAAAAAGGAACATTTCAGTCAATAGTTTTAAGAAAATTAATTAAAATTTAGTCATTTTTTGAAGTCTCAAAATTTTTTTTTGAGACTTCAATCGATTACACTACATTTTTTAAAATTGTACGAGAAAAACAAAATTGGCGTAGGTTAGACAATTTTGTTTTTCTCGTACAATTTTAAAAAATGTAGTGTAATCGATTGAAGCCTCAAAAAAATTTTTTGAGACTTCAAAAAATGACTAAATTTTAATTAATTTTCTTAAAACTATTGACTGAAATGTTCCTTTTTTTGACTGCAAAATTGATCTGTTTGACTATTTAAACTACCATCAACTCAGGTTTAAGAACCTTTGAAAAAGGTACGCATGTGTACTGAAACGTCAGGAAGTTTTGAAAGGAGTTTTTTCTATTAAATAAATATCTGAGTTTCGAGGAACATGTTTTTTTGACTCATATTTATTTTTTGATTCACGATTGGACCGTAAGACATAAAGAATTTGAAATCTACGATTTGAAATCAATAAAGTTTAACAATTTTGTTGAAAATGCTTTTTGTTTGTTTGAAACTGACTTTTTAAACTCAAAATGTAACTATTTCCTTTTTGGTTGAAAATGAAACTATTTGTAGAATTCAACTTTTTTTAATCATCATTAAATCTTTCTTATACGAAATATCAACAATAAATTTTTCACTGAAAATGTACCTTTTTTGTTTTACACCTCAATTACTTGGATGAATAATAAACTAATTGGTTAAACAGTTATTTTTTTTGTCGAAGACTGATAATTTAAGTTGCAAATTCATCTCTTTGGATGAAAATTTAACAGCACTTAATTTTTTGTTTACTATATATAACTGTTCCGAAGAGCCTGCTAAAGATATCCCGTAAATCTCATTAAAAATAGGAATTCTCTTTTCAAATTATTTTGTTTAAGAATACCTAAGAATGGGTAGAAAAAAAAGTTTTTGTAGGTTACAGGTAGAAAAATCTTTTGCAGATTTGTATTCAATACATTTAATATTTTTTCCATTAAGATAATATTTTTTATAGTAATTATTCTATGTTTTATTCAATATTAGTTCAATCTTTAATACTGAAAGAGTTCAATTTTATAAATCGTTAATTAATTTATATTTAAAGTTGATCTACTCAAAACGTTTTTTTCTTTACATCAAAAACTGTGCATTTCAAATGTTTTTAACAGAAAAATGAGTCAAAGTAAACATACTTTAAATTGTAATATATCAAGTGACTGGATAGAGTTTTCTTCTAGAAATTGGTAAAACTGCCCATAAAAAAAATGCACTGCAATGTCCAGGATTCCTAATTCAGCAGCCACCTTGTTTTTGAGCTCGAATTTTAAATTTTGCAGAAATAAATAAATACCTTTAAAAAGGCGTTGCTACTTTCGAGTAAAGGACATGAGAGTTTGTTGACCGTAATTCCGTTGCTGTCTTTCCAACTGGCCCATAAAGGTTTTCCGGATCCGCCATTAATTTCCAAAACTGGTCCCTGACCAACTTCTAAGGTTCCACAATAAAACATCCCAAAAACATACATGCCGATTTCACCAGTTTCTTGCCCAGTCTGAAAAAATAAATTTTCAATTCACAATAAGTATCCTATCTAATAAAATTTGTGGAACAAAATTCTCAAAAAGCCCCCACTCATTGTTGCTGAACACTTGATTGGCCGCAACTGTATGAAAATGACAAATTTAAAACATTTATTTCTAAAAGAGAAAATTTTCATGTTAAATAATTCTTTAATAATAAAGGCAAAAATGCTGTTCTTAACATTTGACAAAATGTTTAAAAAATGATAAAATAATTCGATTTATGACCCTTTGTTCAGATTAAATGAGATACGGTCCCGCTGTATTTTAAATAAGTTAAGAAGAAACTAAATAATTTTTTTTTTAAATTTTTTAATTGTAAATTATAAAGCTGAAAACTATCTAATTTTGACGATGTCATCACAAAAGTGAATCCAATAAAAAATTATGCAAAAATAAATAAATAAATTATAAAGAAAAAGTTTTCGGAATTGAAAAAAATGTAACCACACCGAGGACGTTTACGAAGAAGCTATAAAAAGGACAGAAGGAGAAAAAGTCCCCGGTGTGGTTACACTTGTTCAATTCGGAATATGTTGCTTGAAAATTATTTTACTTTTGCATAGTTAATTATTTTTCATCATTTTTCACTTAAAAAATATGATTATTTATACGATTTTCAGGAACACTAAGCCCACGAGTTTTTTCATAACTTGAAAGTTTTGTTTTAAAATTCAACTACTTGGTTACAACAAAAAAATTCGGTGAAAAAATCCACTATTTTACTGAATTTTTTAAAATCCATTCAACTCTTTTTAATTAAAAATAAAAATCTGCTTGGATTGCAATATCAACTGTTAACTTTTTAATTTAAAATTTTAATTATTTATTATCTCTTATTTAATCTTTTTTGTTTCAAAATCCAAGTATTTGATTCAAGATTAAACCTTTTTTTATTGATCTGAAATTTAAAAGTCTTTTTGAATTTTCTCAATTATCTAAGGAAAATTATACTTCTATGACTCTAAAAACAAAAAAAAAGTGATTCCAAAGTTTTATTTTTGGTTAAAAATTAATTTTTCCCCAAAACTGCAAAACTAGAATTAAATATTTTTAGTAACTTACAAATAACATATCAAGTTTCTGGAGAAGAAAATCCTTTCTCTCAGGTTCTTGTCCATAACTTCTATCCAAACTTGGTAAAGCCGGTAAATAATCTCCAGTTGGTGAAGTATTGCTACTGGATCCAGTATTTAGACACAGAGGCAACCAGGCCATGCAAGTAATTGGAGAAATTTTCGAGGCCAGCTCACTTTTGTGCGCAATATTTTTGTTTTCAACATCTACGAGGTATAAAGTTTTTGATTCTTTATAGGTTATAGCCAGAAGTTTTCCATCCGGCCTCCAACAAAGATTTTCGACAGAGCCACATTCACCTTGAGGAGCGAGTAACCAGACTCTTTGAAATGAGAGTCTGTGCAGAGTAACCTCTCCTAAAATACATTTTTTAAAACTATATCAAGTTGTTTGAAAATTAATCAGATTTTCATTATAAGGAGGAGAAATATCTTTTCTGACCTTTGATGTTCGCGATTGCGAGGAGGTCCATTTTCGGGGACCATCGCATTATAGTCACTTCCGAAGGAAGCTGACGTTCTTCTGATTGCCTTATAGTTCCTGACATCTTAATTAATTAGCGTTTTTGGCGATTTTGCTTGTTAACATTCTTGATTATTGATTGGAGTTATGTTAAACGTGAAGTGTCTGCGGTTATGGCATCGTACTTGAATTGCTCATTTCCTCTTTGGAACTTCCCCCATCGTTACGAGCCGAAAGAGGCCGATAGTACCCGATCATGCACGAAGCCGAAAAGAACCAGTTGGCGCGCAATTTAAATGTCTAAATTTCAGATTTGACACTATTCACATGGGTAATACCTTGATTTAGAAAGGAAAATATTGCTTTTTTCCTTATGTTTGTAATTATTGATTCACGCATATTACATATATTCTTTAAAATTATTCTAAATTAATTTCATTATATTGTTATAATTAATGTAGAAAAAACTACTGAAAAAATCAGAGAGAAAAAATTTAATATAAAGCAGAATAGAATTCTATTTCTTCATGTATATACTTATTTGACTTTTAGATATATTTCCTAGTCACAAAAAATAAAATGTTTAGCTCATTCTTGCTATTTCTCGCTTATTATTTTTACAAACATTTATTCTGAAATTGCAAACATTGTAATAAAGTAACTTTTCGTAATTTTACTAATTCCCGCATCAGGCTAAAATAAAAAATAATGAACTTATTTGAGGAATTAATAAAACCCAAAAATAACTTTATAAACATTATTATGAGCTCATTAATTCAATTCTCGGCTTATTATTTTTACAATAATTTATTCTGAAATAGCTTAATATTGTCACTTAATACAAAAGTCAACGACAACTTCCATACTAGTGTATTATTATATTTCTGTTGCAAAAGTTTCTCCTCAAACAAACATTGTAATGAAGTAACCTTTAGTTATTTTACTATTTCCCTCATCAGTTTAAAATTAAAAATAATAAAATCATTTTAGGAATTAATAAAACCCAAAAATAAAATTAAAAATTATAATTATATTATAAAAATGATTAATTCTAGGTTTTATTCATTCTTCAAATAATTTTATTATTTCTAATTTTAATATGATGAGGGAATGAGTATAATTCCTAAACGTTAATTTATTACAATGTTTGTTTTGAGGAGCAAGTTTTACAGCTGCAGACGTCAATATTTAACACTTGCACCTCGAATTTGTGATATTTTTCTGTGGCTATAACTTGAAATACTCAAGAAAGTATAAAACGTGCAACCGACTATTAATTGCGTTAAGTTAGAACGAAAAAAGTATGCAGGAAACCATCACTTTATTTATATGGTTTGTAACTATTGTAATAATTTAAAAAGTATTCAAATTATAATTAAATTAATTTGACTTGACCTGGAAAATTGAAAACAAAATCACCTAAGAAACCTGAAAATGACGTGTAATGTCAAATGTATTATTATTATTACTGCAAAAGTCTCTTTGTCGCTGGCTGCTGGTATGTTAGTATAGAATATACATGGTCAAATCCTGTATGGATATTAACTGTTTCATCCATATTTATCGCTTCCTTTTGTAAATAAGTGGGCTTCAAAACGAAATGCTTTGTACTTACAAACTTTTTTTCATTGAGCGAAAATTTGGAATCTCGACATTTTTCTTGCTCACAGATGTCTTCTTTTTCGTTTGAGACCTTTGTTTTTCAATATTAGAATTACTTGAAGAAGCAATGATATTATTAAAATGAGGTATACATTTAGCAACAGAAATTTTATCCACCAGAAATATAATAATACAGTAGTCTCCCTGGCGGACCGAAGGAACCGAATGGAGCCTCTACAAAGTACCCGTAAAGACCCCATTGGGTCCCCATTTGGTTCCTTTTTAAGAAACTCAAAAAAAAAACAACAAAATCAACTTTTGAACTGTGGAAATTCGGATTCTACGTTAAAATTCCCTATAGAAGGTCACGGAATAATCGAAATCGTTTTTTTGCAACGGTAAAAAGTTACAAAAAATATAAGACGTATAACGCCTGTTGACTTCTACACTTCAAAGGCATCATCTGTAAATAACAGTCAACAGGCGTGATAGATCTTATTTTTTTTTTTTACTTTTTACCGCTGCAAAAAAAAAGTATTGCGATTACTCCGTGAGTTTCCAATAGAAAGTTTAACGTAGAATCCGAATTTCCACAGTTTAAAAGTTGATCTTGCTGTTTTTTTGAGTTTTTTTAAAAAGAACCGAATGGGGACCCAATGGGGTCTTTACGGGTACTTTGTAGAGGCTCCATTCGGTTCCTTCGGTCTGTCAGGGCTGGAAGTTGTCGTAGACTTTTGTATTAGGTGGCAATATTCAGCACTTTCAGATTAAATGATTGTAAAAATAATAAACGGAGAATTGCATGAATGAGCTAATAATAATGGTTATAAAGTTATTTTTGGGTTTTATTAATTCCTAAAATAATTTCATTATTTTGAATTTTATCCTGATGCGGGAATTAGTAAAATCACGAAACGTTACTTTATCACAATGTTTGTTTGAGCAGAAGCTTTTGTAACAGTAATATAATAATACGCTAGTCTGAAAGTTATCGTTGACTTTTGGATTAAGAGGCAATATCAAGCAATTTCAGAATAAATGATTGTATGAATAATAAGCGGGAAATAGCATGAATGAGCTAAACATGTTATTTTTGGTGACTACGAAGTATATTTATAACAATTGTAAAGAATATATATAATATGCATGAATGAATAATTACAAACATAAGGAAAAAAGCAATATTTTTCTTTCTAAATTAAGGTATTACTCGTGCGAATGGTGATGCACGATTCGACTTCGGTGTTCTGCTGTACGATGATTGCCGATCTGAAGGCTTCGGAAGACTTCGGTGGTCTTCTATTTATTTCTCGCACCCCATTTGAAAGAAATTGAAAGAAATTGGCGATTTGGATGTTTTGCGTGATTCTTAATTTCATGCATGCGTCGATTTTCAGGTTATGTTTTCCA
>NC_046661.1:103847385-103848482 GCF_010883055.1 Belonocnema kinseyi | reverse complement strand
AGTTGACTAACTTTTAATAGAAATAGTTAAACTTTCAACTAAAACAATTAGTTTTCTGCAACAAAAAAATTTTGAATGAAATACATAACTGAACAAAAAACATTTTTTAAATTGTTTTCAACATAATATTAAAATTTTAAATAAAAAAATTTAATTTTCATCCCAAAAGCTAAATTGTATATTAAAAAAAGGCATTTCCAATAAAATACATGATCTTTGCACAAAAGAAATTTATTTTCTATGAAGACTAATTTTCTGAACAAAAAATTAATGTTTAATCATAGTTAAATTTTCGACAACAAAGATTAATTTTCTACCAAGAAAGAAGAGTATTCAATAAAATACAAAAAATTTTAACTAAAAAATATCACTTTTCATTTAAACATAGAATAGTTAAATTTGTGGTTAAAAAAAATTAATTTTTAACCAAAAAGAAAATGCATTTTCTACAAAATAGTTACATTTTCAGAAAACTATTTACATCTCGATCCTCATTTGAAAGAAATGGAAGAAATTGGTGAATTTAATGTTTCGCGTGGTACTTCATTTCATGCATGAGTCAATTTTAAGGTTATGTTTTTCAGGTGTATATAGTATGAATATTATTACTATTATACATATTATTAATGTCAATAATATAATTATAAAATATAAAATTAATTTTAATTAATAGTTGACTAACTTTCAATACAAACAGTTAAATTTTCAACTAAAATAATTAGTTTTCTGCAAAAAAAAATTGTTAAATTTGTCTTTAAGGGCATGTGACACAGCTAAATACCTATATTACCGACCACAGTTTTTCAGTTGACTGAATGTTTTTTTGAACCAAAGAACTTTTTTTGTAAATAAAATATCGAGCTGAAACTTTGGGAAATGTATTAGAGAACAATAAAGTTGGTTTAGGTACAGCATTTTTATAGGAACTTCACTGAAAATTATTTAATCTTTTTTCTGAAGCTCAACATTTTTTGAACGTTCGAACTTTTTTTATGCATAAAATATCGGTCTCAAACTTTGAGAAATGCAAGAGTCGAAAGAAAACTACGTTTAAGTACAAAGCTTAATAATAAAAGATGTAAAAAAAATATATTTCA
>NC_046661.1:103844131-103847285 GCF_010883055.1 Belonocnema kinseyi | reverse complement strand
TTTGAAGGTTTCGAAATATTTTAGAGTATTTTAAAAGGTTCCAAGGAATTTTTAATTGATTACAGTAATTTAATATGAGATTTTAAAGGATTTGATACATCTCAGGATATTTTACTAGATTCCAAGGAGTTTTCAATTGATTTCAATAATTTAAAGCAATTTCAAAGAATTTTAACTAGTCTTTTTCAATTTTTCTGGTTGAAAGTGGAACTGCTTTGTTAAAAATCTTAGTTTTCTTTTGGTTGATGATTTATCAATTTAGTTGACAAAATTTGTTTTCTGAAAATTTAACTATTTTGTAGAATTTTTTTTTGGTTTTGTGTAAAAATTAATTTCTTTAAACTACAAGAAAATTATACTTCGTGGAAAATAAACTTCTTGTGTGCAAAGTTCATGTATTTGATTAAAAATGCCTTTTTTTCTTATACAATTCAGACTTTTGATTAAAAATGTAACGTTTTGTTTAAAAATTTTAATATTTTGTTTAAAACAAATTTAGCAAATGTTGTTTGCAGAAAACTTATTGCTTTAGTTGAAAATTTAACTATTAGTATTAAAAGTTAGTCAACTATTAATTAAAATTAATGTTATATTTTATAATTATAATATTAACATTAATAATATGTAGAATAGTAATAATACTCATAATATATACGTCTGAAAAACATAACCCCAGAATTGACTCATGCCTGAAATGAAGAATCACGCGAAACATTAAATTCGCCAGTTTTTTCCATTTCTTTCAAATGAGGATCGAGATGTAAATAAAATACCACCGAAGTCTTCCGAAGCTATCAGATCGACAATCATCGTACAGCAGAAAACCGAAGTCGAATCGTGCATTGTCGGCTTACACACGAACTCACAGTGGTAGTCATGCAGCATCTGTTTTGTGGCTCCCAAACGGTAGGTATGGTGGGGGTAAATTTCATCCACGATCTGGCAGCTCTGAACTGAGCCATTCAAATGGCTGTACGATGAATCACTCACCAACCATTCCCCCAAAGATATTATATATCTTTGCTTTCACCTTGCAATAATTGAATTCTAGACCAACTACATAGCTGGCGCAGCCACACGGCGACCGTCAACTCTCCAGAAAAATATTTTCCACAGTCCTCCAGAAAAGTGGCTAAATCCAATAGATGGCGCTCCGATCAGGTAGGCTTGTTTTTACGTTGTCATGTATAGCAAAAACACTAAAATTCATTAAAAACTTGATACTTTTTATGAATATTAAAGGAAGAACACAGTTTTCGGTGTCTTTGCGACATCGTAAAGACATCGTCAGATCATACGACTTATTTACGATATTGTAAAGACACCTTAATGACATGTACATAGGATGTCGTAAAGTTGTCGCAAAGATGTCGTAACGATGTCGTAAGGACGTCGCCAAACTTTGTGCCCACTGGGTTGTATTCATATTTTTCTATTGTTTATTTTGCTAATGTAATTAATTAATTTTATATACAATTGTGTTCATTTCAAATTTAAAATGTTGATTGATAATAATACTTGACTAATAATAATTGTAATAATAATATTTAAACATTGATAATTCGGTTGATAATATATTTTTTTATTAATTCGTCTATAGACATTTCCCCTCTCTAAAAATATATATTTATACATCATTTATTTAAAATCAGGGTGCAGACATAATTTTTACTTTATCTACAGTTGCAGGGCATATAAGTGAAAATAATGATCGTTTTTATTTTATAAAAGGGAGTTGGTAAAGAAATAAAATTTCCCTTCGGACAAGGATTTTTCGATATGGAACGGGAATTTAAAAAAAATAGAAACTGGGATTTAGAAGAAAAGATATAAAAAAATCCCTGTTGCAAGTCAAAATTCGTGACAATTTAAAAGTTCCTTCTTCCAAAATTAAAAAAAAGGAGAGTGTAAAAACGGAAAATATTCGATTGAAAGTGATTTCTATGAGAAAAATGTGTAAAATTGACAATTTAAATGATAAGAACTTGTAGCCGAGTAAATTATTTATTGTGTTGAAAGTTTTAAAAAATTATTAGTGCGAAATTATAGGATTAAATTGTGTAGCTCCGGGATGTACGTGATACTATAACAGCAAATAGCTCAATTTTCAACCCAAGAAATTAATTTTTAATCAAAATGATGAATCTTAAATGAAAAAAATAATAATTTTCAACAGACGAGTTTGTTTTTCAACCAAGTAAATATATTTATAACCCAAAAGATTAATGTTAATCTAAAATGATTATTATTTAGCTAGAATACTTGAACTTTCAACCAAAAAGAAGAATTTTTAAATAAGGAGATTAACTTTCAAAGAAAAAACTGATTTTCCACATAAAATTCGATTTTTTAACAACATGTATGAATTGTCAACGAAATAAATGAATTTTAAAGGCAGAAAGACAAATTTACATCCAAATTGTTGAACTTTGAACTAGAAAAGGTCAATTTTCCACCCGAAATAGTTATATTTTCTACTGAAATAGTTAATTTTTTAGTTAAAAAGTGGTTTTAAAGAAACTAGTTATATATTTAAAACGATACGAATTTACATTTAATATGATGAATCTTCCAACAATAAAATTAATTTTCAACAAAAGAGTTCAGCTTCCAACCGCAAATAATTGCATTTTCAAGAAAAAAGATTAATTCTTGACGAAAAATGTTTAAAAAAGTATATTATAATTTTGAAATATTTACTTTTCGAAATACTACTTCTACTCTAAAAATTACTTGAAGAACTCTCTTTTTTCATTTCGAAAAAAGGAACTTTTAAATTGTGACGAATTTTGACTTGTAACAGGGATTCTTTAAACTCCTTTCTTCTGAATCCCAGGCAAAAATTCCAGTTATGCAGTTGGCCTAGAATTCAAATATTGCAAGGCGAAAGTGTTAAAAAAATGTTTTTCAAATGAAAATAAATTTCTGATAGTTCTGGGTAAAAGATAATAATCTTTTAGATTTTTCATTACCTTCTAAATAAAAAATAATTAGCGAAAATCGTAAAATTCACTGCTTTAAGACGTAAATCCAAATGCATTTCTACTAACCACAACAAATCACTATTCATACGCAATCAAATTAAACATATTATTTGTGTAATTTTTAAATATCCGAAAAGAAAATAGTCTAAATTTTATCATATTTTTTATTG
>NC_046661.1:103840450-103844031 GCF_010883055.1 Belonocnema kinseyi | reverse complement strand
TCGGGGTTTCAAATATTTTAATAAACAAAATGTGCTTCCTTATTTATTATTATCAGATGTTATTTCAAATTCAAAAAATGAACCGTGTTAAAAATGATTCATAAAATGGAGGAAAATATGCTAATCTTATTTATAACTGATTTCGAAAAAGAACTTGAGGTAAGTTTTTGAAAAAAAAATATTTCGGATTTTCTTTATTTCATTGAAAATTCTTCTTTTTTATGTGTAAATTAATCTTTTCGTCTAAAAATTTATCTTTTTTAGTTGACAATTCAACTTTTTATTCAAAAAATCTTGAATTCTGTTAAAGATTTGTTCTTTTTCGGCAGAAAATTAATCTTTTTGTTTCAAAATTCATCGTTTTGGTTAAAAATGTAACAACTTGGTTTTAAAGTTGAACTAACTTCTTGTTAATTAACACAGATTTTTTTTTATTTCTTAAAAGTTAAGCCTTTCAGTTGAAAATTCTTGAATTTGATTGAAACTTCGGCTTTGTTGGTAAAAAATTAATCTTTTTGTTTAAAAATTTAACTTTTTCGATTATAATTCTTGAATTTTATTAAAAATTCGTCTTTTTCATTGTGAATTAATCTTTCGATTTAAAAATTCATCTTTTTTAGTTGACAATTCAAACTTTATATTCAAGAAATCTTGAATTTTGTTACAAATAATATTTTTTTCGATAGAAAATTAATCTTTTCCAGAAGTAAATATGGTAATGTTATTAGAATGTTTCCAGATGATGAATACTTTTGGTAGTGAATTAATTTTTTGTTTACAAATTTATGATTTTACTTGAAAATTCAACTTTTTGTTTAAAATTTCTTGAGTTTTGTTGAAAATTCCTCTTTGTTGGTAGTAAATTAATGTTTTTGTCAAACATTTACAACTAGGTTTTAAAGTAGAACTACTTTCTTAAAACAAAATCTAAGAAATTTAAATTAGACCAAAATCCAAATTAAAAATCCCATTTAACGTCCAATAATCAAATTGATGCAAAATTCTGTTAAAGAAAACAAGAATCCAAAGACCAAATTTGGACCACAACGAATAAACAAAAACCAAAAATCCTATTGTAATCTGAAAAAAAAAACAAAAAACAAGGAAAATTTTTGGAGAAAAATAAAAAAGAGGAAAGAAAAATGAGAAGGCAGCCAATCACATCCCCTTTCTTCTCTTTTTCTTTCTTTCGTCTTTCTTATTTTTATTATCATCAAATTGCAATAAAATAAAAATAAAAAACATAAATAACTAAATTTGCCTTACCAAAAATGAAAAAAATTTCCTTTGTTGTTAAAAATTTAACTTTTTGTTTGAGAATTCTTGAATTTGATCAAAAATGTGTCTTCTTTGGTAGAACGTTAATCTTTTTATTTAAAAATCATCTTGTTTTAGTTGAAAATTACAATAAAATAAAAATAAAAAACATAAATAAATAAATTTGCCTTACCAAAAATGAAAAAATTCTTTTGTTGTTAAAAATTCAACTTTTTGTTTGAGAATTCTTGAATTTTATCAAAAATGTGTCTTCTTTGGTAGTACGTTAATCTTTTTATTTAAAAATCATCTTGTTTTAGTTGAAAATTTAACTTTTTGCTTGATAATTCTTGAATTTTGCTAAAAAATCGTTTTTTTCGGAAAAAATTGTTTTTGTTTAAAAATTAATCTTTTTGTTTAAATTTTAATAACTAGGTTTTAAAGTAGAACTATATCTTTAAGAATTAATAAGAAGTTCTCTTTATTAAAAATATGGAATAATAATATTGTTTGTGTCCGATTCTTTTTTGAGAATGTTATTAGAATTGTTAGCGAAGTTTTTTTTATTAATTTATTTAATCTGTTTTTTTAGTAAAGTAATCGACCAGAATAGCTTGATTTGCGAAACCAATTAATAGAGATATAACCATTATCATTTTTAATAATGCTAATGTTAAGAAAGCTGAAAATATTATATTCTATTTCATTTCAAAGTTTGCCTGTGAAATTTGTGGTTAAATTGAAAATAGGTGTTATCCATTAGGAATTTAATTCCTTCTTTAAATTTAACTAAAAGTAAGGAAGTGACTTTTTTAATGTAAGATTATTTTTTTTAACCCTTAAATGACACACCACCAAAAATAACGTAGCTGACACTAGGGGTCTTATGGACCCCAGCGTTTGGAAACTATTGTAAAAAGTTTAATTTTTGATATTTTTGGGTTAAGGGCATGTGACACAGCTAAATACCTATATTACCGACCTCACTTTTTCCGTTCACTGAATGTTTTTTGAACCTAAGAACTTTTTTTATAAATAAAATATCGAGCTGAAACTTTGGGAAATGTATTAGAGCACAATAAAGTACGTTTAGGTATTGCATTTTGGTAGGAACTTCACTGAAAATTATTTCATCTTTTTTCTGAACCTCAACATTTTTTGAACGTTCGAACTTTTTTTATACATAAAATATCGGTCTCAAACTTTGAGAAATGCAGGAGCCGAAAGAAAACTACGTTTAAGTACAAAGCTTAATAATAAAAGATGTAAAAAAATATATTTCAACAATCAATTCCAACGGCATCAGCCGGTAACGTTGTACACGAAAAAACGAAACCTGGCGGCCACTAGACGAGACTCTAGAGAGTTCGTATTTTTGTGTACAACGTTACCGGCTGATGCCATTGGAATTGATTGTTGAAATATATTTTTTTACATCTATTATTATTAAGCTTTGTACTTAAACGTAGTTTTCTTTCGGCTCTTGCATTTCTCAAAGTTTGAGACCGATATTTTATGTATAAAAAAAGTTCGAACGTTCAAAAAATGTTGAGGTTCAGAAAAAAGATGAAATAATTTTCAGTGAAGTTCCTACCAAAATGCAGTACCTAAACGTACTTTATTGTGCTCTAATACATTTCCCGAAGTTTCAGCTCGATATTTTATTTCCAAAAAAAGTTCTTAGGTTCAAAAAAACATTCAGTGAACGGAAAAAGTGAGGTCGGTAATATAGGTATTTAGCTGTGTCACATGCCCTTAATACTATTGAGGACCAAATCTATAGGCACATTAGTAAAAAGAGAAGTTACGTCAAGACACATCATAATATGATCAGAAGGAATAGTAATAGTAATAGAATAGTAAATATTTCTGTTTAGGAAGATCAGTGTTTAAAATATTGTTAAAAGCTTTTGACATAGTATACGTAGGAGAATTAATGGTGCTACGAGGGTAGTTCAATAAGTCCTTAGAATGACCAACAGATGGCGCGCGAATCGCTCCAAATCATCTGTTTTCAGTCAGCACCACTCCCGACTAGATATATGGTGCAGTTACAGTCCACATCTTCGGAGTTTACGTGTTTTTATAAACAATTGAAAAAAATTGTTCGTTAAGAAAAATGGAGAAAAACGAGTTCAGAGCGGTAATCAAACATTTTCATTTAAAGGGTTTAACTCCATATGAGATAAAAAATGAATTGGACTCAGTTCAATGGCACATCAGCCCCTGCCTTAGCACCGGTTTATAACTGGGTAAATGAATTTAAGCGTGGTCGTACATCAATAAGTGACGAACCACGTTCAGGAAGGCCCGTAGAAGCAAGT
>NC_046661.1:103815890-103840350 GCF_010883055.1 Belonocnema kinseyi | reverse complement strand
GAGGGAGCTCTTCTTAATATTTTGACACCAAAATCATGTCGATACACCTTACCGACTGCGAGTAAAGCCACCCACGCTTTAACTTGACAGACTGTATACCTGGAACACTGCTGTTTTTCATTAATACAATTTTAATAATTTCTTTTATTCACTGTTTTTGTTTCAAAAATTATCCGACAAACAAAGCAACAAAATTTGAAATCCATGAATATCTTCTGTTCGTTTTCTTTATTTAACAAAAACATTATGTGCGCTGCTACGTGCGCTCTAATTACTCTTCCTTTAGAAAAAAAACTCGGCTCATTTTCCAACATTTTGTTATAGATTTTACAAAAAATTTCACTAAATTACAATTCTTTAAAATTGGCTGATTATTTTTTCAATCGAAAAATATGACTCCGCGTGCATAACAATCTGACACCATACTTTTAATAACTGTTTAACACTTAAAATACATAAAAAAGCCATTTAATAATAAACTATTCGTAAAAGTGTGGAATTAAATTTGACTATTTGAATTTTATTTAAATTTCATATGAGGCTCCATTTACCGAAATTCACTTAAATATATTAAACTATTTTGTTTTTCTATTAAATTTTCAATCTTCTCTTTACATATTGATCCTGCAATATGATAACTTTTACTTCACAACTTTACATTTAAGATGTTTTCTATATTTTTTAAGATGAATACCTCATAGAAAGAAAAACGTTTTTTCGGTTGCTGATTCATCATTTTAGATGGAAAATCTTTTTTTTCAAAATTTAACTTATTTAAAAATTTTTTGAAATTATTTTTGTTTTAAACTGGAAATTCAACTATACCATGTGGTAGCAAATTAACTTTCTTGGTGACTAATTTATCTTTTTTATTGAAAATTCATGTATGTCTTTAAAAGTTAATCTATTTGATAGAAACTTATTCTTTTTTGTTTGAAATTGATTTATTTGGCTTAAAAGTTATTTTTTTTTATTAAAAATTAATTCTTCTGACTGCAAATTTTACTACTTTATGTTTGATTGAACATCAATCTTCGTCACTTAAAAATTCAACTAAATGTGTGAAAACTGTATTTTGTTGAATCTATCTCTTGTGGTAGAATATTAATCTTCTTTTATTAAAAATTGATATACTTGGTTGAAAATCCATGGGTTTTGTTAAAAATTATTCCTTTTTGAAACAAATGTAATATTTTTGATTGAAAATTTACTTCTTTATTTGAAAATTAGTTTTTTTTTTAAATAAAAATTAATTTGTTTAGGTAACAATTTAATTAAATTTGTTCTATAATTTTTTTACATGGGAGATTTACAATCAACATTTTTTTTCCACAAAACATTTTTTTTTGCTTTTTGTGTTCGAAAATAATAGACACATATTTTTTTTATTTCAATGTGATACTCGAAAATCTCGAGATATGATTTTCCAAAATTTGGTAATCGGGCATTCAACCACAAGTTTTGCAATATAGTATGACGTACCTCCTGTTGTTTTTTTTTCATAACAATATAGTGCATTTTTATAAACAATTTTATTTATTTTGAACTTGAAACATTTTTACCTCTTTTTTATCTTAAAATTTTTGTTTAAGATTCTCAAATATGCAGGAAAAATTTTGAAAATAAAGAAATGAAAACTCCAAGTGTTACGAATTTTTATAATCCGTCGCGCACGTTGCAGCGAGCGAGTTAGCGAGCACACTTCGACGATGTCGCGATTTGAGAATTCTGAACAAAAATTTTAAAGTAAAAAAAAAACGGAAAAAATGTTTCAAGTTCGAAATAAATAACATTGTATATAATAAAGCTTAATATTGTTATAGAAAAAAACAACAGGAGGTATGTTATACTATTTTGCAAAGCTTGTGGTTGAATGCGAATTTTAAGTACAAGAACGAATTAAACAAATTAAACCTTTTGGTTAAAAACACAACCATTAGGTTGAGATTCTCTTAAAAATTGAAACATTTGATTGAAAATTCATGTACTCTGCAGAAAAATTCTTTTCTTTTGAAAATTAATCTTTTTGGTTAAAACTCTTCTATTTTTTGTTGAAAATTGATCTTTTTTTTAAATTCATTTTCTGCTGGATTGTAAATTCAGCTGTTTTGTTAAAAATGTACTCTTTAAATTGAAGATAAATTGCTTTAGATAAAAAATTATTATTTTGACTAAAAATATGTCAATAAAATTTTACATTTATAAATCTTAGATTTATCTCATTTCTATTACGAACACGAATATGTCATTCCCAGCGGACACAAAATTTGGCGACGTCTTTACGACATCGTTACGACATCTTCACGACAACTTTACGACATCCTATGTCCATGTCGTTTCGATGTCTTTGTGACTTCGTAAAGACATCGTCAGATCATACGACTTATTTACGGTATCGTAAAGAGACCTTAACGACATGGAAATAGGATGTCGTGAAGTTGTCGTAAAGATGTCGTAGCGATGTCGTAAAGACGTCGCCAAATTTTGTGCCCACTGGGTTCTTTGTCAATGTCTTTCAACTGAATCTTAATTTTTAATTATGTGTGTGAATTTTGTAACATTTTTTCCTTCCAGTTTTTCAAATCACCCAATAGGTATTGAGAAAAAGCGAAAACAATGCTTTCGATATTCTCGTGTAGAGTTCTAAGCCGGTTGTATTATAATAATTTGAGAACGGTAACGAGAATGAGAATATTGCCGAGAAATAAATTCTCTGAGAATTTATGAGAATCTCACAATTTATTTTAATCAATGGAAAATTGCATTTTTTCGTTCATTTTTCGGTTGAAAATTCAACTCTCTTTTTGAAAGTTTGTCTTTTTTATTTTAAAGTTTACCTGCTTTGGCAGAAATTAAATTGTTTTTATAAAAATGCAACTGTTTGGTTAGATTATAAGGCATTATACTATTTTCTTGAAAACTTAAGTATTTCATAGAAAATTTATATTTTTTGTTTAAAATTTTAATTCTGGCGTTGAAAAATAAACTGAAATATTTTCTGGATGAAAGTTCCACTTTAAAAAAAATTGGGTTTTTAATACAAATTCATCTGTTTTAGTACAAAATTCATCTTTCTTGGATGAAAATGCAACCATTTGGTAGAGAATTGAACTTTTTTGTTAAAAATTCATCCTTTTTGGCTGAAAAAATTCGTCTTTTTGGATTGAAATTTCAATTTTTTTCGTGAAAACTTATTATTTTGTTACAAAAATTAAAATTTTTGATGTTACTGAGTAAATTGGAATCTTTTTTGGATGAAAACTCAACTTTTTTTGTAATAAACAATTCTTCTGCCTTAAGTTAAATTTCATATTTTTAAAAAAAATGCAATTATTTGTTAGAGAATTCAACAATTTTGTTAAAAAGTCCTCCTTTTTTATAATTTCGTCTTTTTAAATCGAAAATGTAATTTTTTTGGTAGAAAATTATTTCTTGTTGAAAAATTCATAGTTTCATCGTGAAAACTCGACTAAAATCTTTTTCAACAAAAAATTCAACTATTTTTTTGAATATTTATCTTTTTGATTTAAAACTTCATCTGCTTTAAAAGAAATTTCACTTTTTGTATGAAAATGCAACTTTTTGGTTAAAGATCATTTTGTACGTTTTGCTTGATAATTTAACTAATTTGTTTAAAAAATTTGGTTGAATCGCTTTGTTAAGAAATCACTTTTTTTGTTAAAGATTTATATTTTAAGTTGAAAAGTTATCTCGTTGGTTAAAAGTTTAATTATCTTGTTATAAATAAATCTTTTTAAATTGAAAATTCAACTACTTGAGCCAAAGTTAAACTACTTTCTGAAATTTTTTTATTGAAGGCTTATGTCTCGTTGAAAATTTGATTGTTTAGTGGAAAATACTTCTTTTTTTTGGCTTAGAATTAATTTTTAATAGAAAATGGAACTTTTCCATTTTTTAAGATTGATATTTTTTAGTTAAAAATTCGCGTTTTTTGTAGAAAAATTATTTTTTAGTTTGAAATTTCCTCCTTGTCTGCGTAAAAATGCATCAGTTTCGTGGAAATTAATTTTTTGTTGAACAGTCATATTTTTTGTTTGAAAATTTAATTTTTATAAAGAAAATTTGCAGATTAAAATTTTAAAGAACTAATTACTTCGAATGAGAAGTATGAGGTAATAAATTTGAATAGAACAATGCTGATTAATCAAAAATTGAGCGTGTGGATTCCATAACGTCCTTAGCGCTCGGACTTGCTCTCCCAGTACGCTGTGCCGTGCGGATACGCAGAAAAATTTCCGAAAATTACCAACTTCGGAAATTGACTACGCAAAAAATTTTTTACTAAAAATTAAAAACCGGAAGTTTTCATTGTACCGAAATCAATGACTTTTTAAACTAAACTCGTGAAAACTCGTTTTCTGTTCGACGAAATGATCTCGTTTTTTTTCTCCAAATAGAAAAACCCCTTCTGATACCAATTATGCTTTAAAAGACATTCCTCCAGTGTCAAAGTTGTTCCTTGATTTTTAAGGAAAACTTTGACCAAATTTGAGCTAAATCGTTCTTTTTGTTTAAGAGATGTAAGCGATTTTTTATTGCAGCGAGCGCACTCGACTCGAGTCGACCGACGCCCTCGTACCGACCAGTCGTCTAGAATAGGAATTTACTGTTCATAATCGCCCACAGGTCGTATTCCCGGTAATAAGCGTAGAATAGAGAAAAATTAATATTTTTAGATTTCAGCGCAAAAGTGAAGATTATTCTTATATTTTGAATGCGCGATTTTTTCATCAGCCTAAAATGCCACAATAAGAATAAGATACCTCCAAAACTTATTAATTTCTATTTCCATACCCAGTGGGCACAACATTTGGCCACGTCTTTATGACATCGTTGAGACATCTTTACGACAACTTCACGACACCCTATGTCCATGTCGTTAAGGTCTCTTTACGATATCGTAAATAAGTCGTGTGATCTGACGATGTCTTTATGATATCGTAAAGGCATCTTAATGACTTTAACATAGGATGTCGTAAAGTTGTCGTACAGATGTCGTAACGATGTGGTAAAAACGTCGCCAAATTTTGTGCCCGCTGGGTAGCGACCGCCACACAGTTTTCTAATCTCCCAAAGAGAATGTGTTTTCAATATATTTAATTCCTTTTAATTGTACCGTTAATGCACCTCACAGAGATATTTTTAATTCCTCAGAAGTGGTCATATTTTTATTTTTTCTAATTCCATCTAATAAGTTCACAAAATATGTGTAATAAGTTGTTTTAATCCCTTCATGCGGAAGGTCAATTCTGAAATTTTAATTCTCACAAATTCAACTCTGCCTCTCTAGAGTTAAAATTATTTAAATTCACACATTTGCATAGATTTCTTTGTTGCATTTTTTAAGACGTTTAAATAAATTATCAAAATATAAATAAATATAAATTTGAATATTTTTCGAATTTATAAGTTATAAAAAGATTTAATAATGAAAAATAGGTTAAATAAATGCTTTCGTTAAATTTTACTAAGCCGATTGAGAGGAATAGGATTTGCACTTTTTCTGTTCCCGTTGGGGGATTTTTGGACGGAGCAAAAATCGCGTATTCATAGGAGTACACACTCTCAATTTTTCTGAATTCAACGCTTGTTGCCGGGTTTTTAACCGATTTCAAAGTTTTATATAGAAATGTTCAGCATTAAACTTTTAAAAGAATTTTGGTTTGATATTTTTAATTTTTTGTCACTGAGCAACAATATATAAACAAATAAAATAAAAAAAATGGCCATTTCAGCTTTGTAAATTTTTATCTCAACAAAAAATACAGAAAAAGATTTACCATCAGCCGGAAGTATTGAAAGTCAACATATCCCAGTGGGCACAAAATTTGGCGACGTCTTCACGACATTGTTACGACATATTTACGACAACTTTACCACAACCTATGTCCATGTCAATAAGGTGTCTTTACGATATCGTAAATAAGTCGTATGATCTGTCGATGTCTTTACGATTTCGCAAAGACACCGAAACGACATGGACATAGGCTGTCATAACGATGTCGTTACGATGTCGTAAAGACGTCGCAAAATTTTGTGCCCACTGGGTTCTCTATACAATAAGCTATAAAATATGAATAAAGTATTATTTTCAACATGTCAACAGTATAAGTCTGTTTTATAGGGTCCTGACAAAACTCCATAACTGAAAAAATTGGTTTTGCTATTTTTGGGTGCTAATTAGTATTTTTTAAAGGTTTTTTTAAGGAAAATTCTTGCCAATATATAAAATACTACTTCAAACTCATTATTAGATGCTTACAAAAATCTTTTAAACAATTTATCATTCTTTTCAGAAATTTTCTCTTAGAATAGAGATGGAAAGTTGCGGTTTTTTCAAAACTTTCCCACTTTTTGTCCAATTTTCAATTAAAATTAGGCGATACTCAGTTAATTTTACCAAAAATAATTGTTTAAACAATTTATTATTATTGTTAATAATATTCAATTTCAATTATGCTAGAAAGTTGCGGTCTTATCTGAAATTTTTAACTGTGTCCAATTTACAATTCGAGTTAGGTGGATAATTAATTAATGTCGAAAAATTAACTTTATAAATAACTTAATATTATTGCTTATGATACCTAATTTGAATAATGCTGGAATGTTGCGGTTTTTTCTGAAATTTTCAACTTTTTATCCGCTTTTCACTCAGTATGGTAATAATCAATGTAAATTAAACAAAAATAGTTCTATAATTAATTTATTATTGTTTATAACTGTCTTCTATTATGTAAGTGAAGAAATGTGCTGGTTTCTTCTTAAATGTTCAACTTCCCTCTGCTCTTTTCAATTAAATAACATTTCTTTTTTAGATTTATTTGTTCATTTGATTTTAAGGTTATATAAATATTCTTTAAAAAATTTGAAGATTATATATATTATTATTATTGTTTGTAATACCTTCTCTTAGATTATTGCAAGAAAATTGTTGTTTTTAAAATGTTCAATTTTTCTTTGCCTTTTTAGTTATGAAAAAGTAATGAAGAAACCTGATAAAGAATCATATTTAAGACAATCTCTTTATTCTCTGTGTATATTTCTTTCTGAAATAAAATGGATATTTGAATTATATGCTTCAAAATTTTCTACATGGATCCCTGGGATTGTTAGGAGTAGAAGGGGAGGGGGGCTGATAATGAAATATGTGCAATACCAAGTTTTTCTATTACGCTTTGTAAAAAACTGCTTATTATAAGTCAAAACCAAACTTTCACAATATCATATCTATATCATATATCATATATATCTTTATTATATTCTATTCTATGTTTATGTCTCTTGTGTAATAGCTAGTTTGTTTGAATTCATTTTTTTGTTAATTAGAAAAAAGCAAAGAAATGTATTTGAAACAATACAATACTATTTTAAAAATGATTCTTTTTGAGGTTTTCTTATTATCTGCAAAACTAAATATTTGGGAAAAAGCATATTTCTAGCATTACTCTATTTGAAAAGTTTTGAAAAAAAACCGCAACTTTCTGTCTCTATTTTAAGAGAAAATTTCTGAAGGCAATGATAAATTATTTAAACAATTTTTTAAGCATCTCATTATGAGTATAAAGTTGTATATTATATATTGGAAAATATTTGAAATCAAAAATCTAAAAAAATCGCAATTAGCACCCAAAAATAGCAAAACTCATTTTTTCAGTTATAGAGTTTCTTCAGGACCCTATAAAATAGACTACTGTGGTGGCATGTTGAAAATTATTTACAATAATAAGAAATTGCTGAAACTATTATTTTTGTTAAAAACAATTTAGTATTACCTAAGTTTAATTGAAAATTGGACAAAAATTTGAAAAGTTTTGAAAAAAAGCCGCAACTTTCTGTCTCTATTCTAAGAGAAAATTTCTGAAAGCAATGATAAATTATTTAAACAATTTTTTTAAGCATCTTATTATCAGTATAAAGTTGTATATTATATATTGGCAAATATTTTCATTAAAAAACCTAAAAAAATCGTAATTAGCACCCAAAAATAGCAAAACTCATGTTTTCAGTTATAGAGTTTCTTCAGGACCCTATAAAAATGACTATTGTGGTGGCATGTTGAAAATAATACTTTATTCATATTCTATAGCTCATTGTGAAGAGAAATGTTGACTTTCAATACTTCCAGCTGATGGTAGGTCTTTTTCTGTATTTTTTCTTGAGATAAAAATTAACAAAGCTGAAATGGCCAATTTTTTCACTTTATTTGTTTATATATTGTTGCTCAGTGACAAAAATTAAAAATCTCAAATATTTCCTGAAATATCAAGGAACAACTTTGCCAAAATTTCCGGTTTTTAATTCTTATCAAAAAAATTATCAATTTAATAAAAAAAAGTTTTTTCATGAAAGTTGTGCGGCTTGTCGACTTGCATATAGTCATATTTTTTGCTCAGTCAATTTCCGAAGTTGGTAATTTTCGGACATTTTTCCGCGTTTACGCAAGGCACAGTGTCCCCAGTGGGCACACAATTTTGCGACGTCTTTACGACATCTTTACGACATCTTTACGACATCTTTACGACAAACTATCTCCACGACGTTTCGGTGTCTTTGCGTTATCGTAAAGACATCGCCAGATCATACGACTTATTTACGATATCGTAAAGACACCTTAATGACATGGACATAGAATGTGGTAAAGTTTTCGTAAAGATGTCGTAACGATGTCGTAAAGACGTCGCCAAATTTTGTGCCCACTGGGTACTGGGAGAGCGAGTCCGAGGGCTAAGGACGTTATGGAATCCACACGCTCCATTTAAGAAATTAAAATTAAATAATATTGTAATATATTATAATTGATGCGAAAATTTATTTATAAATTCAATGACTATTTAGTTGTATTTCTCTTTTTACAATATTTTCAATAGATTATCCTGTACAGAAATTATAAAATTTACATTGAATTAAGTGCCAGTGACATTCAACTTATTCAGGGTACATGCTAATCGATTCATATATGGTAAATGTGAAATAACCCAGGGGGCACAAAATTTAGCGACGTCCTTACGACATCTTTACATCTTTACGACAACTTTACGACATCCTATGTCCATGTCGATAAGGTCTCTTTACGATATCGTAAATAAATCGTATGATCTGACGATGTCTTTAAGATATTGCAAAGACACCGAAATGACATGGATATAGGATGTCGTAAATTTGTCGTAAAGATGTAACGATGTCGTAAAGATGTCGCCAAATTTTGTGCGCACTGAGAAATAAATAAATTTTTAACGTTCTAATGTAGTCTGATGCAAATATGTAAAAAAAAAAATGTTCAGCAAAATCAATTAAAATGTTTGAAAATAAATAATCTGTAAATGAAAATAGACTACATGTACGCCAGGATTTTCTTAAAAGTTGCCCATTGAACTATTTTTTAATATATAATTTTAACTATTTACATGAAATTTATTTTATTTAAATTAATAATTTTCTATCGGAATTATCGTTCCTCTATCGATTAATGCTGATTCATAATCGTTACTGAATAGGTCCGAGAAATCAAAAGACCTCAAAATCCATTCAAATGCAAGTGAATGGGTTTTGGTTTTCTGGGTCATATGTAAAAATTTGAATGCGCCAAACCTGAAATTCATTTATGTAATTTGTCGTTAAACTTCTTTAAACAGTCTGTCAGTTGATACATTGTATGGCAAACGCTTTTCTAATAAATCCTTATAAATAATGTGCATAAAAACAGTATTTGATAACATTTAAACTGGCTTGACCTGTTCCCAAGGTCAACAGTAATATTTCAAAATTATCTGATAATCGGAATCTCACTCAGGTTTAAATAGTCCCGGTAGGTCTCAGTTGAGTTCCCAGTGGGCACAAAATTTGGCGAAGTCTTTAAGATATCGTTACGATATCTTTACGACAACTTCGCGACATCCTATTTCCATGTCGTTTCGCTGTTTTTGCGATGTCGTAAAGACATCGTCAGATCATGCTACTTATTTACGATATCGTAAAGACATCGTCAGATCATGCTACTGATTTACAATATCGGTAAGACACCTAAAATACATAGACATAGGATTTCGTAGAGTCATCGTAAAGATGTCGTAATCATGTCGTAAAGACGTCGCCAAACTTTTTGCCCACTGGGTGATGACTTTCAAGAGAGATTGATTTCCATTCTTCTCAGGAGACAAGTCACTATTTCTACAATTTTTGAATTGCATTTTTCGGGAAAAAGTTCAGAATTTTATTTGATATAAAAATCCAAAAATACTTTTATTTCTACGCGATTAATTTTCTATATAAACTCGGAAAAATATTTCTTAACATTAGAGTAACCGTATTAGAGAACTCTCAAATATTAGATTGACGACATTTGCTTCACGTCAACAAAATTGATTTTTTATTCGAAAATCCCTTTTACCAAAAAATATTTGAGGCAAAAGTATATGTCCTGTTAGCCACAGCTTCGCTATTTTTCATTTTTTTGGAAACAGAGAAATGCGAAATAAAATGGCGCATCTTCTTGAGCCAAAATCGTACCCTTTAATAGGATCTGGGTATCTTTTTATTGAAAACACGGAACGTAAGTTTTGATTTGTAAACACATAAATAATTCTGAGAATTTATTTCGATATTCTTTTAAATTTTCGATATATTTGGAATAAATTGTATACCATTTTTACTACTTACTCTTCGCCAATTCGAGTCGAAGCGGGTCCTTGGATCACAGTTGCCATTCACGGACCAGAGCATATTAAAGTAAGTCGTAAGATTGATACATTTTTTGTATTAATTGATTTCTAACTCGTTTTTAATATACATTTTTATAATGTTCATTCTGCTGAACCATAATTTGTTCTAATTGCCCCTTTTTTGAATTACCATTTGCCTTTAATATATTCTGCTTGGCTAAATTTGAATTTCGCGCCATTTTTATGCCATATGTACATCGCGTGAAATTAAATTTCTGTTACATGACGTTATCGTCATTCATGGAAATAAAAATATAGCCCAATAGTAATTCGCAAAAATAAAAATTAGGATAACCTGTTTAATGACTTCATAAATTTCTGTTTTATAAAATCTAATTATAGTATTATTAAAATTAAGGGACTTTTACAACAATTTCAAATCGATTTGAGTGTAAATTTTGAATAGAATTTTTGAAAAAGTTGTACTGGACATTTTTCAAACGCTTACACGAAAAACCTCAAAACGTCTTAGAATTTAAAATTCCGACTTCTGCAACAACCCTGTAATACGAAAAATTCTACTTGGCTGAATTTGAATTTTGTGTCATTTTTTAGGCCAGATGTGCTTCAAGTAAAATAAAGTTGTTATTACATGAAGAATTAGTGAAATAAGAATGATAACAAATGACGATTTGTGAGAATAAAAATGATGCCCGATATAAATTCCGAAAAATAATAAGTATGCTAAATGGTTATACGTGAGAATAAAAATTAGGAGATATAAAAATAAGAACGAAAGGTTCGCTAAATGGGAAAAAAATAAGATGATCTCAAACAGTAATTCGAAAAGATAGAAATTAGAACAACTTGTTAATTAATTAGATAAATTTCTTTGTGAGAAAATCTAACTTGATTATTATTAAAATTAAGGCACTTTACAACTTTTTGAAGTTGATTTCAGTTACATTTGGAATAAAATGAAAAAAAAGTTTTACTGGAAATTTTTAAAAGCTGTCTCGAAAAACCTAAAAATGCCTTAGAATTTTAAATTCCGACTTCTGCAACAACCCAGTAAAACGAAAAATTATGCTTGGCTGAATTTGAATTTTGCACCATTTTGTACGCCAGATGTGCTTCACGTGAAATGCCATTTTTGTTGCATGGTGATTTGGTGAAATAAGGAATATGACAACTGGCAATTTGTGAAAAGAAAAATTATGCTTGATGGTTATACGTGAGAATAAAAATTAGGTGATATAAAAATTAAAACAAAAGGTTTACTAATTGGACAAAAATTAAGATGATCTCAAACAGTAATTCGAAAAAATAGAAATTGGGACAACTTTTTAATCGATTGAATAAATTACGGTTTAAAACAACCTAATTTCAATATAATTAAAATTAAGATACATTTACAACAATTTAAAAAACAGGCTTTTAGATCGTTTTGCCTGCAGTTAAAAAAAATTGTTCGCGAAATTATATTGCAATCAGTACAATGCTATGAAAATGTTTTGAGTTCAAATTTTGAATTGAATTTTTGAAAAAGTTGTACTGGAGATTTTTTAAAAGCTGATCCGAAAAAACTGAAAAAGTCATAGATTTTCAAATTCCGAATTCTGCAACAACCGTGTCAAACTAAAAAATTTGCTTGGCTGAATTTGAATTTCGCGCCATTTTTTATGCCAGAAGTACTTCACGTAAAATTAAATTTCTGTTCTTCAATAATTTTTTGGTGAAATAAGGATAATAACAATTGGGGATTTATGTAAACAAAAATAATGTTCGATTTGAATTTAGGAAAATGAAAGTTATGCTAAATTGTTACTCGTAAAAATATAAATTAGATATTTAAATTTGGAAAAAAGGTTCGCAGGTACAACATAATTCAAATGATGTCAAATAGTAATTCAGAAAAATAGAAATTAGCATAACTCGTTAACTGATTAAATCAATTTTGGTTCAAGACAATTTAATTTTAATATTATTAAAATTAAGAAACTTTAACAACAACTCAAAAAACAAGCAGTACAATGCTTTGAAAATGATTTGAGTTGAAATTTTGAATAGAATTTGTGAAAAAGTTGTAATTGAGATTTTTCAAAAGATGACACGAAAAATCTGAAAAAGCCCTAAAATGTTATATTCCGACTTCTACAACAACCATGTCAAACTAAAAAATCTGCTTGACTAAATTTGAATTACGCGCCATTTTTACCCCCAGATGTGCTCCTTGAAAAATTAAATGTCTTTTACATGACTATTTGGTGAAATGAGGATTAGAACAAGTGGCATTTCGCGAAAATAAAAATGATGCTCAATAGTTGTTCGAAAAAATAAAATTATGCCAGATGTTCACTCGGGAAACTAGAAATTCGAAAATATAAAAATTATGATAAAAGGATCACTAATTCGGAACAATTAAAATTACGTCAAAAAGTAATTCAGCAAAACATAAAATATGAAAACTTGTTATTCGGTTCAATAAACATTAAAGAAAGTATAATTTGGGAATTTTATAATAATTATTGATTTATTCCACTCTTTTAAAGAATATACTTATGAGCAAGAGAACTATTGAGAAGCCACCTGAGGTTTATAAATTTGCTGAGCATTGGATTGGAAACGGGTTAGCTTCAGCGAAAGTTAAATTCTTAAAAATTAATCGTTTTTAAATAACAGTAATTTTTGTATCTTTTGATAAAATTTTTTTATAAATTAGGACCAACATGGCATGTTCATCGGAAGTTAGTTCAACCAGCCTTCAGTCAGCTAATTCATAAAGCCTCTTTTGACTGTTTTCATAAGTATTCACTGCTGTTAACAAAGTCATTAAGAGGAAATAATAATGGAGGAGAATTTGAAATTCTTCCTTTCTTGACGACAACTGCTGTACACATATTATGTGGTAATCAACGTCCTTTTTAATATTATTAGAAGTCTACAAAACAATAAATGCGTTTAAAAAATAGTATTTAGAGATTCCCCAAGCCCCGTAAAGTTCAACACGTTTTCCCCATAAGAAATTTGAATTAGAAAAAAATACATTTTGTCAATTTTATTCAGAATCGCCAGTATTAGATGAGTTCTGTTGAAACTCAAAATTTCTCTTTGAAATTAACTGTAGAATAGAAATAAATAATTATTTATTAAATATCAATTCCATAGGTCTGCTCTTTAGTGTTGCAAAAAAACTCATAAGTGAACCATTGTGTTTTTTGAGTATTTTGTGATAAATATTTTCTTTTGTGGTTTCTAAAAACAGACATTGTTTTTGGTACATAAAATACTGCATTTACTGATAATCAGATGTTTACATAAAGTGTTTAAATATCTTATTATTGTTATCGATAATTTTTGTCTAGTGAATTACACTTCTTTTATACTTTATATAAGAATACCTTTGTTCATTGACCGAAAGATACAGAATGACCTGTCCGTAGACAGGGCGCAAGGACTACTGAGGCCCCGAGGGCCTTGTGTAGACGTCATAGGCGAACTATCCTTAGCTAGAATCAACGAAAGGGGAGAGTGGTAAAGTAGAAGTATTACACCCCCCTCGTTAGACTCGTTTTGCTCCTGAAAAACGCAATTTAATAACTTTAGGTGCTACTAACAGCTCACTGTTTTCAATTTCATGTGCAGGAAGAGCCTGTGGAACGTAGGTAACAATAGTTGGCGTTGGGGCTGTGTTATTATTAATGTTATTAGTTGTACAAAATAGGTTGAAACAGATTTTCGGCAGACATTTTCGTGCTAGATCGCAGAGTCCGCATTTGTACATGGAGAATAAGGTTATTGATACTAACGCAACATAACCTAAGTATGTAAGAGTTTCTGAGATGGTTTCAGTCCATGTTCGTGTTCGACGTTCATTTTTGACTCTGTTTAAAACATTATCGATATCATCTAATGTTCTACCTGCTTGCAGCAATTGCTCATTATCAATCTGTTTTTAGATTGGTAGCAGTTTATCGTTGAGTAAATCTAGATCATCACTGGTATAAGGTACAGAAATATTTTTTGTGTAATAGATGTGTTTCCTTAGTTCCCTACTTTGTTTTAACTTAACTATGGCACCTTCGGTGGTTAAAATACAATTGCTTCCTGTCGATAGAAGTGATGCCTTGGTAATTTTAATATATTTAATTATTCCTTCGCAGTTGGTTGTTTAGTCTATAGATTTTTCAGGAACTATAATATATCCTTGACTTAATGCTAAACTAATAAAAACTAAATAATCGATTTTGAGAACGGATATCTCACATGTTGATAAGTCTAGTGTTTTAATACTACTATGGATAATTTGGTTTTCACAACTGTGTGTATCAGCTAACAAATAAGTTGGTTGAGAACGTTGACAGATTTTGATTTTTTCGTGTAACCTGCACTTGAATATTTCTTTTTCATTCGTAGGAACATACGTGGTTTTCGGATTGTTTAGAAAAATGAACTGTTCCTTCGGAACAGGTAGAAGAAATTGCTTCGGTATCGGAATTAAATGTTGGATTTTATATTCATCAATTTCAAATATTGGTATGTTAACTGAATACAATAATTTCCTAGCATTCAAACATATGCTCATTTCAAATATGTCAATAATATGTTGGTAGTTCACTTTTTTGAGTGGCAAAGCAGACTTTACGTTAAACTTATCCTCAAAGTTTTTTAAGGATTCAATGAGCAATGTTGGTGTTAAAAGTTGCGGATGTACTATACCATGTTTACCCTCATTAATTGAATTTATCAACAATGTTATATCTTCGTTCAACTCATCTATAATCGAAGTCATGACTATAATTTGAGTGCTCATTTGGTTGAGTCGCTCGGAGGTTTTTGGTTATGTACAAAAAGTGATTCGCCATCGTGAGAGCCAGAATTTAATATCATTCTAATTATCTGCGTTTGGATTTTGAGACTGGAAGCTAGCTGTTTGTTTTATAAGTAAAGTTTGTCTAATGCACTATCAACATATATCAAATCAGATTCTGTCAAAGTTCCGAATAGTGTCTTAGATATACTACCTATCGCATTAATTAAACCTCTTTTTCTATTGTGTGTTCCCCCTAACAGCTTATATAAAAGGCTGCGCTGAATACCAAGTCGTTTCATCCTACCTTTGATGAGGCTCAACTCTAATTGCTCAGTGCAATTTAAACACATGTTAATTGTTGATTCGTAGTGCCCCGTCAGGTTATTAAACCTAGTATTAACGTTATCTACGTCGACCGATACATATAAGTGCCAAATTTCGTGATATAATCTAGCGTCGCTTAAATCTTCCGCAAAAATAGTGACATTATGAAGTGGAGTCACTACGAGGCACGAAGTGGAAGAGATGAGTGTAAGGATGCCCCAGGCAGTCCGCATTCTGAAAAAATAGGATTAGTGATAGTATAGTTTCAGACGATTTGCGTGAATTGTGAGGTATCTATTTTCAAAAATAATTTCGTAATTAGTTTGGCTGGTACGCCGTATTACTGTTGCTGAACCTAACCATTCTGAATCTAACTTTTTTCTTTTTGTTTCGTTATGGACAAGTACAAGATCACCGGTACCGAAAATAGGGTTTAAAATGACAATATTTGAGTCCTGTAATTTCTTTAATCTCTCTTGTGTCCTCTGGATGGATTCTTTTCCTTTTGCTTAATAGGCTTCATGCCGCTTCCTCCACATATCCAAGAGTTCTTGGTGGTTTAAAGAACTGGTGGTGGAAAGAATTGAAGGCAAGTTTGCTGTTCTTCCAAAGGTCATTTCGAAAGGTGTTAGCCCAGTACTTTCATGAATTGCTACATTATAAGCCAAACAAGTAATGGTTGAGGTTCAAGTCCCATTTCGTTTGATTATCGGCGATAAAAGTTTTTAACAAATACTTGACCGTCGCGTGGGTTCTCTCTAATGCTCCATTCGCCTGAGGGTGAAAGGATGTAGTTTTTATGTGCCTAATTCTAAATAGATTTTCGAATTTTTGGACTAATTCTGATACAAAGTTTGCTCCTTAATCAGTCAGAATTTGTTTCGGAGAAGAAAATATGTATATATAATGATCCATCAGTTGTGTTATAATTGACTCACTACTGGTTTCTTTGAGCGGTATTAGAACTAGATACTTTGTTGAAACATCTTGGATAGAGAGTATGTACTCGTTTCCAGATTGTGTTATAGGTAATGGTCCAAAAATGTCCATTGCGATTTTATCGTTAGGTGCCACCGGCACGTCGGGAATCGCTGCTTCGATTTTTGGCCTGATACGTTTTAACTTCTCTCTCTGACAGATGTCACATTTCTTAATGACATCGATGACTTCATTCTCCATATTATCCCAAGAGATAATTTCTCTAAGTCACTTTATGGTTTTATTTTCTCCAAAGTGACCTGATCCGATACTTCCATGTGCTTCAGACAAAAGGTTTTGTTTGTCTTTTTCCGTTAATTCTTTGTTTGGTCGATCACATACAAAGAATGCATGTTCCGGGAATTTTTAATGAAGAAGAAAGTTGAGCATGTTATGCAACCGCAATTTTTCAGTGTTTATTAATAAAGGGTCTTCCATGTGGAACTTGAAGATTTTCCAGTTCTTGCGATTAGTGAAGTCCTTGATCTTCTTATGCCGTAGTTTAATCCAGTCTTCTTCTTGATAATCGGGGAGTTGGATTCGTAAAAGGGAAAACAGATTTTGTTTACTCACTTTTATCCAGTTTTTGCCGCTAGCGACAGATTTTGTCTTAACTTTGCTAGGGAGTCGATTTCTTTTCCATGCCTGATATTCGTCAGTTACTTCTTTTTTGACCTTAGGTTCCATGAATCTAAGCTTCATGTGCCCGATTTCAACATTTTCGCTGTCCGTTTCAGAAGGTTCGTTTTCGCTGTCGATAGTCCCGGTAGGTCTCAGTTAAGTTCCCAGGGGGCACAAAATTTGGCGACGTCTTTAAGATATCGTTACGATATCTTTACGACAACTTTCGCGACATCCTATTTCCATGTCGTTTCGCTGTTTTTGCGATGTCGTAAAGACATCGTCAGATCATGCTACTTATTTACGATATCGTAAAGACATCAGATCATGCGACTGATTACATTATCGGTGTTGGATACATACGCGATAATGCATCGGCGGCTGTATTTTCTTTTCCTTTTATATATTCGACTACATACTGGTATCCCTTAAGGCGAAGTCTCCATCTGAGTAGCTTAGACACTGAATCTTTAATATTGAAGAGCCATTTCAGGGCCTGATGATCTGTTTGGATTATGAACTTTCTTCCTAACAGGCATTGCCTCAAACACTTGACTGCCTAGACTATAGCAAGCCGTTCCTTTTCTGTTGTGTCGTAATTCATTTCCGGTTTATTGAGTGTCCTAGAAATATAACAGCAGGGATGATCATCTTGAGAAAGGATGGCTCCGAGACCTACATTTGAAGCATCTGTTGTTAAAACAAATTGTTTTTTGTAATCAGGGTATCTTAATACTGGCGATGAGCATAAGCAGTTCTTTAGATCTTCGAAGGCTGTCTCGCAACCTGATGTCCAATAAAAAAAGATTATTTTCCTTTGTAATGTCAATTAGTGTCTTAGCCCTAGTGGAAAAGTTCTTAATAAATTTTCGATAATACCCGGCAAGTTCCAGGAACGATTTCACCTGTTTTGAATTTGTTGGTGTTTTGAAGTCCATTACCGCTTGAATTTTATTGCGGTTTGGTTTTACCCCTTCTGCGGTGATAACGTGATCTAAATATTCTAACTCTGGTCTGAGATACTCACATTTATCAGGCTGCAACTTTAATCCTGTTTGTCGCAGTCTTTCGAAGAGTATGACGATGTTCTCATTGTGCTCTTTAAGGCTTGAGCCGAATACTACGATGTCGTCAAGATAAACAAAGCAAATATTTCCTACTAAGCCTCTGAGAGCTGTGTCCATCATCCTCTGGAAGGTTGCCGGCGAATTCTTTAGACCGAACGGCATTCTCTCAAATTCAAAATGACCTTCTTGTGTACTAAAGCTTGTATATTTTTTTGATTCTGGACCCATAGGTATTTGATGGAATCCGGAGCTTGAATCAAATGCTGAAAAAAACTTCGCATTTCCTATGTGGTCGAGTATATAATCGATTATTGGTAGCGGGTATGCATCTATATCAGTTCGTTCGTTTAGTTTTCTGAAATCAATGACAATGCGCCATTTATTCTTCCCAGAAGCATCGGCTTTCTTCGGAACTACCCATAACGGTGAGTTGAATGGTGATTTTGACATAAAGATTACTCGTTTGTTAAGCATCTCTTTTACTTGACGATTGATTTCAGCTTTATGACACTCTAGCTGGCGATAAGAAGGAATGTTAATGGGTCTCTCCTCTTTTAAGATAATTTCGTGTTTTGCTAGATTTGTGCATGGGAGAAGATCACCTTCTAAGGTGAAAATATCATGATAACTTTGGATAATTTTGTTTATTCCTTCTTGGTTATTTTTTTTCAATATGCGAGAGTCTTGTGTTTGCTCGGAGAAGTTCTAATCTCTTGGGTAATTCAATTGTCGTAATAAAATGTATTCTATCTTCACGTTCGGGCTGAACACTTATGTACTTGGGTTGAATTTCCGTGGTTGAAAGCATCATCATTTGGCCTGTATGATTAGAAATTGAAATTCGTGGTTTTGGATTCTATAAATTGAGTCCGAAATATGCGGATGATCTGTAATTAGCATGTGCCTCAGTTTCTTTTCTACTTGAAAGTTAATTACTTTAATCGAGTTTTCTGGTACAAATATCCCATCGTCGTGTAATTCGTTTTTAACGTTGTCTAATTCTAAATGAGTATTTGAAAGGCTAAATTTATAACTGTACATGAATGGAACTCCGATAATTCCATCTTATGATAGTGGGAAATCATTTGGTACAATAACAAACACATGCTCTTTTCCCTGGAATTTAAATTATGTTATTTCGTTTTTCGGTGTTGGTCGTTTCCCATAGAGAACACTTTGATAAATTTTTCACGCGTATGATTTAATTGAACAAGCTCATCCTTGATTAGGTTGAGTGAGGATCCACTGTCCACTAAAAGTCTTCCTGTTCTGTTTGTTCCATGTAGGTTTGCTCTAATTGAGAATAGTCTTCCTGATATTGCGGAGACTCTATCTCTGTTGATAGTTGATCTTCGTGATGGCCTAGAACACTTTCTGGATGTTCTTCTTCCACCTGTAAATTGTGGACACGATTCAGCGGGCGGGAGTTCGAGTGTCCCAACGGAAAATTTCGGTCTCTACTGTAGCATTGGGATTCGTTATGTCCCGGTCTTTTGCAGATTTTACAAAACATCTAAAGTCTTTGTTGTAAAGGCAGGGAATGATTTGGAGGGTTGTTAATACTTGGGTACTTTGAGGCGGATGATGTATGTTGGAATGCTGTCCTAGATTGAGCAAAGGCCGGTTTCGTCAGGGGTTTGTTACCGGTTACTCGGCCTTTTATGTCCACTCGCCTATCTCTTTCTGTAAGCTAATGTTTATATCTCGTGGAACATAATAAAGATCTATTATTATTATTATTATTATTATTATTATTATTATTATTATACCAAACCTCAGACTCTAAGGCTTCCTGCTGTGCTTCGGTCAAAGTACTCGGTCAGAGAGGACGAACTTGTGCGCCGATTTTATCCTTCAAATTCATGATATATTTTTTAATTGCCGATTTTTCCTCTATTTGAATTGCTAAGCGTCGCGAAGTTGGATTAGATTGTTCGTTCTGGACCGCATAAATTAGTTCATTATAATGCTGCTGGAACCGCATATTATAATTCTGAACGGTCTCAATCCCTGGTTGCTTGACGGATTTGAGTTTTGACCGAATTAACTCAACTGAACTAACTATACCTACATTTTGCCTTAAGGCGGAGAACAACTGATCATAATCATCTGTTGAGCTGAAGCGAATTACACATTTTGCTTTGTCCTTAATTTTTTCGGCTATTATAAAATCCAATAGTAAATCCGTCTGCGAACATTTCGATTTCGCACGCTTAACTGACTTGATAAAGTCCTCGACACCCACATCATCACGTCCTCTCAATTCTTCGACGGTTCTGATGATGTCATTCGCGGGAATAGACGTCACAGGAATGGACGTTGTCTGTAACCGATTAGCTTGAGAAGACGTGAAATTTCTTCGCGGAGTCGGGGATGTAGAGCTACTTCTAGACTCGGGCTTGAAAATGATATATTCGCACGCTTTCCTGGGGATGCTGGGCTACTACTGGTACGTTTTCCCGTAATTTTCAGCCTGATCCGTTCTATTATTTCCTAGTGGAGGAAGAGACGAATTTTCTACTTTTTGAATATCGATATTTTGGCAAGGGGTATCTTTTAGTTGCTTATTTCCTTGCGGAGGAATAGACGAATTTTCAGGTTCTGGTAAAACACAATTTTCGCATGAGGTATATTTTTCTCCTTTTCCCGAACTCTCATCTTCCGTTAAGAGCATATTTCCTTGCTTCGCGAGATATTCAATTTCTCTTGCGCGCTGAGAATTTCCAGCGTTTAAAATTTGTAGCGCATATTCTATCTTTTTTTGAAAGGTTTCCATACCACTCAATTTTTCTATAATAAATTTTATGGGGTCATCCATCATTGGGGATGCTTCCTGCGAACCGCATGATAAATCTTCTTTAGAAATTTCTCGAGCCGTGAGGAAAGGATTAGTATCGGGATTTAGGTTACCTAAATATTCTTCACTTGTTTCCGATTCTACCGTCGGGTATTCTATTAAATTTTGTCTATACGCTGCGAACGCCAGTGTGAGGTAGTATTTTTATGGCAAAATTTTGATAGTTCGGATCGCGACGCAATTTGCACAATGCCTATTAATTTTATAAACTAAACGTTGGCGTTTTTTTTTTTTGAAGAAAGAAGCCGCGTATTACTTCTTACTATTTTTGAATTATTACCATTTTTACTAAACTTACGCAACAGGAGTTTGAGTGTCGCTGGCGCAGTTGAGAATCGATGGTAGTCTACTGATGTTGGCAGGGCCAGGCGAGATGCTGCAGCTCCGTAGGCAGACAGCTGGCCGGAAAATCGGGAAATTCTTAGCCTCTCGTGGTGTCCCCTTTGAAGAGTGACGTCGCGCCTTTCTTAAGAGTCACTAGTAGCTTCACTTGATTTGCACTATTAGCGTGATCTCTGTTGGCTAAAGATTAATCGTTTACTGATAATCCTTATATGCCCTGGAAGTACACTTGCGCTATCTTTGAAACCTCGTAGGTTTTCACACATATGGGACTATGTTGCCACAATTCACTTAACTACACTTAACTGCCTTAACTTCACAAATTCTTTTTTTATCCCCGAAGAACGTCGTATCGATCAAAGGGATCGTGGCTAGGATCGCCAAAATTATGTGACGGTCTAGTGAATTACACTTCTTTTATATTTGAGATAAGCATACTTCTGTTTATTGACCGAAAAATACAGAATGACCTGTCCGTAGACAGGGCGGAAGGACTACTGATAAATGAGTTTAAAAAATAGTATTTAGAGATTCCCCAAGCCCCGTAAAGTTTAACACGTTTTTCCCATAAGAAATTTGAATCAGAAAAAAATACATTTTGTCAATTTGATTCAAAATCGTCAGTATCAGGTGAGTCGAGTTGAAACTCAAAATTTCTCTTTGAAATTAACTGTAGAATAGAAATAAATAATTATTTTTTAAATATCAATCCCATAGGTCTGCTCTATAGTGTCGCAAAAAAACTCATATGTGAACCATTGTGTTTTTTGAGTATTTTGTGATAAATATTTTTGTTTTTTTTTTCTCTAAAAACACACATTGTTTTTGATACATAAAATACTGCACTTACTGATAATCAGATGTTTACATAAAGTGTTTAAATATCTTATTATTGTTATCAATAATTTTTCTATTAGAATAGAATTCGATAGTCGCGGTTTTTTCCGAATTTTAAAACTTATTTCTAAATTTTGAGTTGAATTAAAGCAATAATGACTTAGTTTTACCAAAAATAATTGTTTCAACAACTTATTATCGTTAATAATAAAATTATCCTTGAATAATGTTAGAAAATTGCGGTTTTTCCTGAATTTAGAACTTTTTGTCAACTTCTCACTTAGAGAGAGAGAGGTCATAATTATTGAAGTTTAACCAAAGTAATTGTTTAAATAATTTAATACAGTTTATAATTATCCTATTTTAGAGTATTGCTAGGAAATGATGGTTTTTAATCATATTTTCAGGTTTTCTTTGTCATTTTAGAAAGGAACAATTAATCTATATGGAAAATTGAGAGATTATTGCAAATATCTGTTTTATTTCAGAATAATATATATTAAAAAAATATAAAAGATTATTAAAAAAATGATTCTCTACACTGTTTATTTCTTATTTGTTTAGTATTTAAAAAAAAACAAAAAGCAAAGTTGTAAATGTAAAAAAATGTAACTTTCTGGCAGTTATATAAGTAAAGATAGTTATAAACATACAATAAATTGTTAAAAAAATTATTTTTGTTAACTTGCAATAATTATTATCTCATTAAGTAAAAAGTAGACGAAATTAGAAATATTGTTTAAAAATCACAATTTCAAGCATTTTTATATAAGAATTTAGTTATGAACAATAGTAATTTGCTTAAAAAATTACATTTGTTGATTCGCAAAATCTTGATCTCGCTATGAATGAAAAGTGAACAGAAAGTTAAATATTTAAGAAAAAATTACAACCTTCTATCATTATTCAAATAGAATATTAAAAAAAAATTGTTTAAACATTTTTTTGAAACTTAAATTGATAATTATCTCACTCCATACGAAAAATGGGCCAAAAATAGACAATTTTAGAGAAAACTCCAATTTCTAGCACCGTTTTAAGAGAAAATTGTTATAAATAATAAATTTTTCAAACAATTTATTTACACTTCTTATTATTAGTAGAAAGTAGTATTTTATGTTACAGAAACAATTTTTATTTAAAAAAAATAATAATTAGCATCGAAACTCGCAAAACACAATGTTTCACTTATGGGGTTTTCTTTGGGATCCTATAATGCAGAATTATATGGCTTATGTTGAAAAATTAATTATTATTTTGTGATATATACGTAATTTTAGAGAAAAATGTGGAGTTTCAACTCGATTTAGCTAATATTTACGATTTTAAAAATATTTACAGAAACGTGTTTTTTTCTTATGAAAAATACGTGTTAAACTTCATGTGGGTTGTGAAAAACTCTAAATACCAATAAAAAATTTATTTATTTCTTAAGTTTTCGAAAAATTTGGCGGTAATATGCGTGAAAATAAAAAAATTTCCAATGCTTTTTTGGACCAATTCGGATGGCCAGCAATAGTTCGGAATTAGAAACGATTTTCGATAAAAAAATTACATTAAAAAAAAATTTTATTAGATTTTAGTGATGGGAAGTAACTAGTTTCTTTAAACTATTTACCGTATCTTGTTAATTTTTTGGCAGCGATAGCGGTAATTTAAAATTTTATGAAATCTATAAAAAACACTTCTAGAATGAAAGAAACATAAAACTTAAATACTCATTTTATTTTTGCTTAATATCAATTTTTTAATCTGAAAAGTTAACCTGTTGCAATTGAAGATATACGAGGGTGGATTGATAAGTTTCCGGCCTGACCAAGAAAAACAACGTTTTTAAGAATTTTTTTTTTTATTTCTCAACATTATCTCCTCCAAGGCTGATACATTTCTCATAGCGGTGTTCTAGTCTAGTAATGCCATCTCTATAGAATGATTCGTCAAG
>NC_046661.1:103809159-103815790 GCF_010883055.1 Belonocnema kinseyi | reverse complement strand
AGCTATCTAAGGATGGTACTATAGAACGCCACCTCAAGGTAGGCCTAGTGGCGCCATCTCTTGGTCAGGCCGGAAACTTATCAATCCACCCTCGTATCATGTTAGTTAAAATTTATCTCGTTCATTGAAAATTCAATTTATTTTGTTGATTTTTTTCGGTTGAAAATCAATTTTTTTTTACTGAAAATTTAACAATTTCATTATTCTATAGTTCATTCTTTTCAGCTTACAATCAAACTACTTTTTTCAAATGGAAATTCAGCTCTTTAGTAAAAAATTATTCTTCTTTTATTGAAAAATTCATTTATCTTGCAGAAAATTCGGATTTTCAGTAGAAAATTAAACTTCTTTGTTGAATATACTTAATTAATTACTTTGATTGAAATTTCACAATTCTGATAAAATAGCATTTTATTCAGCTGATTTTTGTTTTTTTCTGACTGAAGGTTCTTTCTTGACTGAAAATTCAACTCTTCTATTGAAAATTCGTTCTAGGTTGAGTTAATTTGATTTTTATTTAAAATGTTAATCTTTTTTGGCTAAAATATCAAATATTACATTTTTCCTTGACAATTCTTTTCTTTGAAAACCGTTTTTTTAAACTAAAAATGCAACTATTTAATTATTAATTGAACATTGATCTTCATTAGTTGGAAATTCATGTATTTTTTTGAAAAGTCGCGTTTCTTGTTAAAAACTTAATTTTCTCGGCTGAAACTCTACCTATTGGGTTTAAAGTGAAACTATTTTATTGAAAATTCTTATTTTTTTGGTTGAGTTCAACTGTTCCAGGTTTAAAATAAAAATATTTTTGTGTTTAAAATACCTATTATTACATTTGTTGTTAATAATATTAATCTTTTTCTGTTTAACTATTTGTTTTAATATTTAATTATTTAGTTGCAAGTTAAATAACTGTAATAAATTTTTTCTTTCTTTATTAAAAATGCATGTATTTTGTGGAAGCTTCACCTTTTTTGGTAGAAAATTAATCTTCTTAGTTGAAAAATCATCTTTTTGGTTAAAAATCCAAGTACCAAGTTGCAAATTAAATATTTATGTTGAAAAACCATTTGTTTGGTTGAAGATTAATCATTTTAGTTGAAAATTCATATCTTTCCTTAAAAATAAACTATATTGTAAAAAAATAATTTGTTGTTGTTAAACATTCAATTCAACTGTTTGGTTAAAAAATTCATCTTTCTTAGGTGATGATTATTTTTATTATTATTGTTATTATTATTATTATTATTATTATTATTATTATTATTATTATTATTATTAATCAAAACTGTTCTTTTTTATTCCCGGAAAATTTAACAACATGGCATTTTGGATAAAAGCTCGAAAAAGAGAGCAGTTTGAAAATTATTGAGATCATTTTTTTTCCAAAATTTATAAATTCAGCTGAGCCAAACAACCCACGATCTGAAAATAAATCAAGATAAGGAATATGTTGTTTTTTTAACCTCTACAAGATTATTATAACATCTTTCTTAATGTTCTTGAAAAATCGAAAATGCAGATTTTAATCGCATAGTAAAATTATTAAAGGTCCAAAATTCCTTTTTGTAGACAAACTATGCGAAATACGAAAAAAATAATAAAAGGCTAAAATTTTGCATTCAAAAATTTTCTGAAAGTTTGTTTTAAATTAGTTTTTGATAGAACTTGTAGTTTTTGTTTTATTCAGAAAAAGCAGTTATAAAAAGAAGTGTTAGCAATTTTTTCTAGATTTTTTTGGTACGATGCATAGTTTTTGTTTGAATCGTCAAAACTATTATTAAAAATAAATTTTGTTTGTAAACAGACACAAAAGGCGAGCAAAAAAAAATGAAAAGAGAAAAGTTTTTAAACAAAAAAGATCTACAAATTTGTTATAGACTTATGTTACTACCATAAAATTTTATTTAAAAAAATTTTTCGCCTAAATTATATTTAAAATTTTGATTAAAATCATAACAAATAACATTAAAAATAAATTGATTGGAAACATGATACAAGATGTAATAAAGTGTTTAGTAACAAACATTTTTTTGTGGGAAGCGCATTTTTATTAATTATAAAAAAAAGACAATGAAAATCATCTTTTTCGATACTATTGCATATTATGAATTGTAGCAATATCAATTTACTGAAATGATGCCATTTTCAGGGTAGCTGAGAATAAAATTTAGTGCAAAATTAGGAACAAATATGAAAGTCATAATGAATGATCAAATTTGTCATTTATTTTGCAATGTCTGAATAATCAGTCTCATATCGAGATAAAGAAATAATTATAATATACATTTGACATCGAAGTATTGAATATTATGTAGAAAAGTTTGCATTGTGGACAAAATCAAGTGCGAAGCACGAGATACGTGTTTAGAATATATTCGTCAAAGTCGGAGGAGCTTTAACAAAAGAGAATTCAAAATCACTAAATTACAGTTGTCGATGCGAAGCGCGAGATAAATATCTTATTGTACCATCCATGCTTTGTAATTGAACTAATTATAATATGATTATAATTTATCGTTCTGTAAAATTGTCATGATTATTTGTTTTATTTCAGAAAGCAATTTTGGCGTGAATGTAGAATCAAAAAGAGAAATGGTTGAAGAATATATTAAAACTGGCGATACGTATTCTATTTTATCATAATGAAAATATAATTTTTTTAAATTACACTGCTTTTTGAGAATGAGAAATTACAGAAAAATGTTATTTGCAGAGCAACGAAGGTATTGATAAAAAGAGTCTTTTCTCCATGGCTACATCCAGACAACCTGTTTAATTTCACTCAAGATTCAACAATTTTCTATGTTTCTACGAATAAAATGCAAAATTTCACAAAGCATGTACGTAAAACCAACTTTTATGGTCTTTTTCTGTAGTAACAAACAATAAACATAAATAAAAGTTTGTTTTATAGATAATAAAAGAGGGAAGAAGATATATAAAAATTGCAGCAGTTCAAAATGGCAAATAAGCTTTTACCTCCTTAATTAGTTTTAATTTTTTAATGAAGATTAAATATTTCAGATAATACTCTCAAAAGAAAAAAAACTTCTTGGATTTTATGATCGAATTAGCAGAAGAAGGCCACAAATTTACTGAACAGGAAATTCACGACCAAGCTAACACAATGATGTTTGCTGTAATTTTTGAAGAAAGATATGAGAAGAAGAATATGATTTTATCTCAATTTTAGCGATTAAATAATTTATAATTTGGGTTTTTTATTACAGGGACAAGACACTACGTCGTGGACAATGTGTTTTATTATTTTCGTGTTCGTTTCATATCCTGAAGTACACGTGAGGGGCCGTTCATAAACTAAGTTAACAATTTGTAAGGGGGGGGGGGTCTCACTAAAACTAAGTTTGTAACGAGGGGGGGGGGTAAGTGGAAGTAACTTTAGCAACATAGATAACACAACTCCTGAGTATCTTGTACATCTCCTTATAATTAATTTTAAAAATTGTTTAATTAAATTAATTCTGAAAAGATCTCTCCGCTGGGAATCGAGCTACAGAACTTCCGATTGCTGGTCGGGTATCTTTCCCTGTAGCTACTAGAAAGATCGAAAGAAGAATCCTTTTTTAGAAATCCACGCATTATTTTGCCACATGTTTTATTTTCAAAATTTTCTAGCAACCTGTATTAACATCAGAGAATAAAATGGATTTTTAACGCCTTTTCAGACAAGATGGAGCTACGAATTAAAAAATTTTTAATTAAATTTTTTCTAAAAAAAGATCTTCACTTCGCTGGGAATCGAACTACAGTACTTCTAAAATAACTAGTAAAATAATGTGTGTATTTCTGAAAAAGGATTCTTCCTTCGATTTCTCCAGTAGCTCAAGGGAAACGAATCTTACCGGCATTCGGAAGTTCTGGAGTTTATGGCTCCATGCAGTCTGAAATGACGTTAAGAATTTCCGTTATTTTCTGATGATAATACAGATTCCTTGAATAAATTACAAGAATAAATTACAAGAAAGTACCCCTTTTTCCATTATTTAGACAAATGTTGTACTTTTTGTATTTTTTTGTACATTGTTGTATTTTATTGTAGGTTTAATTATCTACAATAATTGAAAACTATAAGAATTTACATGTTTTGCAGCCAAATAGTTGTTTTTTTCCAACCGAGGATGAAAAATATTTACAATATTGCAATGAGATAATTTTAAATTAAAATGTGTACATGATCGATATCACAAAAAAAGCTTCTATGTCTAAACTTTGAAGGAATGGTAGAATATTAAAATACAATAATGAATAATCATTATTAAACCACAAAAAATAGATTACTGGTCAAATAATTTTCTTGTTTCAACAAGAAAAAATTTTCCCCGGCCCGTATTTGAACCGGGAACGCAACTATAAAATAGAAATCAACGCTATTATTTTCAATATAACGAACTGAGAATGAATCGAAAAATTTCCAAAGTTATATTATTTTAAGCAATTTTAAGCTCGAAAAATTAATTTACACATTAAAGTTAGTGTTAAAATTCATTAAAAATTTTACAGGAATCTAATAATAATTTTATTATTTGGGAACTCAAATTTTTCCTGCAATTATCTGAAAATCCTGAAAATGTAAAAAATGACGTTAAAATCATCCAGATAATTTTTTGAAAATTTTGTAAATCTTATTAAATATTTTTTCTTAATTAATAAAAAAATAGTAAGCTTTTTTTCAGAAATTTTGATACTAATTTTTTATTAATTTAAAACCTTTACAAATTTTTCAAAAGCTTATAAATTTTGTGTTTCAAATTATTCTAAAATTTGTTCAAGACTTCTAATTCGATTATTTTACAAATTCATGCTTGCTCAATTGTCATTTCTTAATTTTTAAAAATCAAGTCTATGAGAGTAAAACTAGTTTGCTAAAAATTCACATTTCTTAAGATTTACATCTTGAATTAAAAATATTAACTATTCTGTTTGCCAGTCAAAGTTTTTTATTGAAATTTTTTTAAAGATTTATAATTTTAGTTGAAAATTCATCTCTTTGGTTAAACATGTATTTTTTTGAAAGTTCGTATTTTTTGGTCGAAATTAATCTCCTTGGTTTAAAAATTCGTTCTGTTTAATTAAAACTGCAACTGTTTGGGCCTAAATTAATTTGGTTCAGTTGAGCATTCAACAACCGGGTTAAAAATCAAATTACTATTGGTTTAAAAAATGAACTTTTTGGTTACGAATTCATACTTTTGCTTTAAATTCAACTATTTGGTAAAAACTTAAATTATTTTTATGAAAATTCACCAATTTTCTTGAAAATAATTTTATTTTCTAACCTATATTTTGTTGTTGAGAATTAATCTTTTTGCTCGAAAATTCATCTTTTTGGTTGGAAATGTAACTCTTTGTTTAAAAATGCATCTTTTTTAGTTAAATATTTAATTACTTGGTTGAAAGTTGAACTATTTTGTTAAAAATTGATTTTTTTAAAAATTCAACTCATTGGTTTAATTTTAAACTATTCGGTTGTTAGAAAATTGATCTCCTGGGTTAAAACTCGTCTTGATGCTTGAACACTTTTGTTAACAATTTTTTTCAGAGGATTCACAATTTCGGTTGAAAAATATCTATAGTTGCGAATTCCTCTATTTTGTTGAATATTTTTCTTTACTCGTGTATGAGAATCTTTTATTTTAACTGAAAATGTAATTATTTCACTTTTGGTTGGAAATTGACCTTTTCTAGCAGAAAATTAATGTTTGAAAAATTGTATTTTTTGGTATAACATGTATCTTCTTGCTTGAAAATTAATCTTTTTGAATAAAATTGATCTATTTGTTTCGAAATTAATTGATCTTTCAGTTGAAAATTCAACTACTTGGTTTTACTTTCAAATTGTTTTTTAAAAATTCATACTTTCTCCAGACTCACCTTGCTGGTTTAAACTTTAAATTTTTTGTTTAACACTCGATTTAATTTTGATACGAATTAATTTGATTGTTTTTCAATTTCACTATGCTATTTTTATTTCTAAATTGATCCGTTATATATTTTGTTGAAAATTCGCCCTTTTCATAAGAAAATTGATCTTGTTTCATTTTGAAGGCAATGTGGTTTTTAAATCAATTTTATTTAAAAGAATTTATTTCCCGTTTATTATGGTGGGTGAGGGGGGAGGTAATGTAAAAATAGTAATTTGGTAAACAAATATTTACAGTGACTCTCATTTATTCCAAGACACACTTATTATAAGTTTCCCATGCTTGGATATTCCAAGCTGACAAAGTCACCTCACGACTCGCAGTAGAGGTGGGGGCCTTGCTGACTTGGAATTTCCAAATGTGGACGTTTGTTAGTCCTTTAAATAAGTGATAGTTTACTGTGTATATAGTTTATAATGTGAAAATAATTTTAGGATAAAGTTTATGAGGAAATTTATAAACTTTGTGGAGCGGAGGATCCGGAAGAGATACCAATGAAATATGAAGATTTAAAACACATGCAGTATTTTGAGAGAGTAATTAAAGAAACCATGCGTCTTTTCCCTGTGGTATCAGTTGTACGAAAAATGTTCTAGGATTTTGACATAGGTTTCGTATATTATTATAAAAAAAATAAATTAAAAAATAATTATTAAAAATAATTCTATCAATTAATTTATCAT
>NC_046661.1:103780395-103809059 GCF_010883055.1 Belonocnema kinseyi | reverse complement strand
TCTTAGGGTGCACGAGGCTTTTGCTGGATCGTCGTATTGATTTCTTTACAGACTGTAACCACCTATCTCACGGTCGTGAGACGTGGTTGTGGCTGAAATTTTTTTACCGCGATTTCGCTGGAAGCGGGTGCAATTTTTCAGATTAGCACCCGCTCCCGGCGAAATCCTGCGGTTGTCCTTAGGGCAAATTTTTAATTATATATATATATATATATAAATTTATTATTGATCATAATTATTAAAATATTATTATTGGTATCATTGTTATTATTGATAAGAGATTGTCTATACATTGTGGAAGATATTTTTAAGCTTTCAATTATTCTTAAAATCTCTTAGAATTACCCTAAAGCCGTACGAAAAATTTAAAGTTGATTGATATTCCTTGGAATCCTTCAAAATATTCTTATTTATTGAAAAAATGTAATCCTTAAACTTTTTAAAATCTTTCAACATAACTGAAAATATTGAAAATTTCTCAAAATCCTTGAAAGTATTTGAAATATCCTTATTCTTGTAAAAAAATTATTTGAAATTTTTTAAAAATATTATAAAATCCCTCAAAGTTATACATAAAATCTAATGATATTCCTTAAAATTGCATCAGATTTTTGTAATCTTTTGAAAATTCCTTAGAATCCTTCAAAAAAGGTAATATATTTCTAAACATTTGATATTTTTGCAATCACATGACATTTTTTTAGATTTTAAAAAAATACGTGAGATATTTTAAAATACCCTAAAATTTGGAATTTTTTTGAATGTTATTAAAATTCCTTGGAAACTTTAAAAATATTTTTAAATATTTAGAATTCTTTAAAATCCTTCAAACTTTTTAAAACATTTGGAAATACTTCGAAATATTGTAAATATCTTGAAATCCTTGAAATTATTTTTAAAATCGCTCAATTCATGTGAAAAAATTCTTTCAAATTCAAATTGAAAAATTAAAAAACCCCTTGAAACCTGTTAAGTTACATCTGATGACATTCCTTGAAATTTCTAAAAATTATTTCAATTTCTTGAAAATTCCTTGAAATACTTAAAAATACCCTAAAAATTTTCAAACCTTTGGAATCTTTAAAAATTCTTTGAGCTTTTCAAATCTTTTGATAATTTCTTGGAATTCTTCAAAAAACTCTTAAATATTTTCAAATCTTTGAAATCTTTGGGATTCCATGAAATATTTTTTTAAGCTTTCAAAAATGTCTTGGAAACTTTCAAAATACCTTAAAATCTTGAAATTTGTTGTTGTAATTATAATCTAAAAAAATGTAAAAACTGTCGAATAATCAAAGTACATGAACTTTCAAACAACGAATTCAATTTTTTATTAAAAAAGATAAATTTGCAATAAAAAATAAAAAATAAAATATTCTCTTGAAAAAATCTCTTTTAAAAAAATGTTCTCTTAAAAATAATTTCAAAAACTTGGAAAACCTTGATCATTTTTTGTTATATTTTTAACCATATCATTATTTAAGCACGTTGAAATTACTTGAAATCCTTAGACCCATTTGAGGTATTTTAAAATAACTTGAAATCTTGTGAAATCCGTTCGATTATCTTGAACTACCTCTAGAATCCGTAAATATTTTTTTCAAATAGTTTTTTAATCTTTTTAAATTAGTTTTACTTTAAAATAAGTTAAAACGCTTTAGAATCCTATTTACTGCCTCAAAATCCTCCCATAAGTCGCGAAATCTGTCAAAATTCCTGGAAATCCCTTGAAATATGTTTCAATACAGAATCTTCGAAAAATTATCAAACTCCTTAAAATATCTTAAAAGTTACTATAAATCATTATGGTAGTGCTGTGAAATGCCTTGAAAGATTTTGAAATAATTCGAAAAATCCTAAAATATTTCAAAGTACGCTGCAAGACCCAAAAATTCTTTAAAATCCTTTGAAGCATTACACAATATTGTAAATCCCTTGAAATCCCATAAAATTCTTTCTAACCAATAGAAAATGATTTCATATTAACTTGACATAAAACATTACAATGAAAAAAAATGTTTTTGAAATTTCTAAAATATTACTTTTTCACTTAAAATTTCAGCTATTCGGTTGAAAATGCGTCTTTTTTTTTGTTGAAAATACTTTTCTGATCGAAATTTTTTTCAAAGAAACTTAATTTTTTAAATTGGGTATTGATTGTTTTTATTAAAAAAATATCGCAAAAAGTCGAACCTTTCAAACTCAGCTTAAAAGAAAAGGATTTTTTTATTAAATAATTGAATAATTTAAAAAATTTTAATGGTTGAAATTATAGAATTCCGAATTTTCATCCTAAACGCTAAATTAGGAAATCTTTCCTATCATTAGTCAAATTTTGCGATTGAAATTTAAATGTTTGATTTTCGAACAGTATAATAAAAAATTCAAAAAGTTAACTGGGATTCTAATCCTACTTACTCATAAAGGAAATAAATACAAGGAACTAAGTTAGTAGTTTTTCTTGAAAATGGATCAAAATCTGCTTTCAAATGTCTCAGAATGTTTTGGGAAAGAATTTTTATTTTTAGGGGCCACACGATTCCGAAAGATTTAATCCAGATCGATTTTTCCTAAGGAGGTTGAAAAGCGATATCCATATGATTTTCTTCCCTTCCTTGTTGGCCCAAGAAACTGCATAGGTGAGTGTATACGTTTATGTAAATTTATTAAAAAATTTATAATTGTTTTTGCCATGTTTTTCGTAGAATAGTGGTAGAAATATATGAATAAACATTAATATTAAATATTAATATTATTTTAAGCAACAAATCTTCTATTTAATATTTCTAGGATAATTTTCATTTAGTATGCTGTATATAGAAAATTTGAGGAATATTTTAAGAATGTGTTTTATTTTAGAAAAATATATTTGAAAAAAAGAAAAGAGATTGTTTAAACAGTAATTTTTTCTATTGCTTATTTATTATGTGTTTATGACTAAATAAAGCGAAGGAAAGTTTAACATTTCAGAAGAAATAAAAAGTTGACAAAAGAGAAAAATGTCAGAAAAAACTGCAACTATCTGGAATTATTATAGGAGCAGATAGTTATGAACAATAATCATTTGTTTAAACAATTATATTTGTTCTTTGATTGAATATATTTTGGATTTTTTAATATTTCAGAAAAATCTCTATTATTATTCAAAGAGAATATTATTAAAAATAATAAAAAATTGTTAAAATAATTGCTTCTGCTATAATTTGAAATTTAAAAATAAGTTCTAACTTAAAAGTGGACAAAAATGTAAATAGTTCAGAAAAAACCGCAACTTTCCTGCATTATTTAAAGATAATATTATTTAAAACTATAATATATTGTTTAAACAATAATTTCTGTTAAATTAAACTTTTCATGACCTCGCTCTGAGTGAAAAGTTGACAAAAGTGAACAATTAAAAAAAACTATTTATGTAAAAATCTGTTTATCAGTATAAAGGAACCTAATTTGTCAACTTTTGGGTTTTTTGGAACCCCATGAAACAGAATTATGAGGGTGATATTAAAAAAAAAATTTAGTTAAATTCTGTGGCTAATTTTGAAGAGAAATGTTTAGTCTTATCTCGATTTACCTAATTTTTACGATTTCGAATAAGATTAACAAAAGCCTCTTTTTCTTATGGAAATACACGTTAAAATCCATGAGGTTTTGCGCAATCTCATTGAAAAAACGCATTCATTTTGTTGTGGAATTAAACAAATTTAAGGACGATATGCATGAAAATTCGAGAAAAAAAATTATCGAATGGACTTTTAGACCAACCTAGTATTGAGAAATAGTTATTATTAAAATTGCATTAAATATTTTTTAATATTGGATAAAAATATCCAAATTAAAAATATTTAACATGTAACTTTTAATGAAGTATATTGTAATCTCAACTTTTTTTATGTTTGGCTAGGACAAGCGCATGCAATGATGACGATTAAGATTCAAATAGGGGCTATTGTGTGAAAATATATTTTGAAAAAAGATAAAGTAACGTCAGCCAAAAATGTAAAATTGAAACTAGATCTTTTGTTCAGAAAGGTGGAACCGGTGACTATCAGAATTGAGAAGAGAGTCAAACAAAAAATGCAGAGGAATTGGGTCTAAAACAGCCAGTTTAGAATTGAAAATAAGATTACTTTTGAATATTAAATATGAGGCTTAACCGCACGTATAAGTAAAATGGCCACCTAAACTTAACAATTATAAATTTTCTTATTTTCTAATGAACTTTATTAGTGAACTTGTTAAATTATTTCTAACAGTGTTTTTTGTATGAGGATAACTTCTTTGTATCAGAAATATGATACAACAATAATATTTTATAAAGTAAAAGCTTCATCTAGTTCATATTACGGAATATTAATATCAATGCTAATAAGCGTTACATATATAGATATCTTTCTTTTATATTTCATACTTTTGACAGCTGTATTAAGATTTAAAATAAATGATTTTCATAACTTAAAATTATACTATTGCATTTTTTTATTGAAATTGTTGTTAGTTAAAAAGTCAATTATCAAAGTTTTCATTGTGACTCGTTCTTCTTTTTATTTAATTTAACTACTTGGTTGAAAGCTGACCGACTTTGTTAAACATTCATTGTGTTACTTGAATGTTCACTTATTTGTTTGCAAATTAGTTTTGTTGTTGTTATAAGCCCTGCTTAAAAGTGATACAATAATAATACTCTCTATGTACGAGGGTTGTTAAAAAAGGTGACTTTTCAAATTTCGTGGCCTGCACACATTCGATTTTACGGTTTTTTTATGCTGGTACACATATCCCCAAAATATGTTGACATCATCAGTTTGCAGTACTAAATTTTATATGAAAAATAATATTTAGTGTTCCAACGCACTTGAAATGTCGACTGTGGCATTTAACGAGTCTACCTCGAGCAAAAAAAGTATTTATAAGTGGTACAAGCTCTTCACAGAAGACCAAGAAGATGTTAATGACCGATGGCCGCCCTGAACGTCCTAGCACATCAACAACCGATGAAAACGTTGAAGCAATGAAGCCAATTGTTGTAGAGAATCGTCAAATCACTATTAGAGAAGTTGCTGCAGTTGTCGACATATCGGTTTGTATGGATATTTTGGGCCTGGAACGTGTGGCAGCGGAATTTTGTACCCACATTGTTTTTGCATCACGATAATGCACCTGCTCACACATGATGGCTTGTTTGTGATTTTTTGACCAAAAAGAACACCATAATCATGCATCAGCCACCCCAGTCATTGTACATGGCCTCCTGCGACTTTTTCCTGGTCCCACAACTGAAAAGACCCATGAAGGGATGAGGTTTAGCCACGATTGAGGAGATAAAGACCTCATCGCTGGAAGAGCTCAAGGCCATACTAAAAAGCTCATATCAGAAGTGCTTCAAGGATTGGAACAATCGCTGGCACAAGTGTATTATATCCGAGGGGGATTACTTTCAAGGGAAACAATAGATATTGATGAATGAATAAAATATTATTCGATAAAAATAAAAAGTCACGTTTTTTTAAACAAATCTCGTAGTCTTCATATAGAATAATCAATAAAATGTATACTTGTAATTTTGCATGTACTCTTTTTTAGCTTGAATAAGTAGTAGAAGTTTTTTGAAGTGCTAATCGACACAATACTATATAAACCGTCCCTTCGTGTCGATTCTCTAGTCTCTTCTAGTCACTTAAACGTACTTGTATAACTCTTGTCAAAGTTCTTGTCATAAGCTTTGGCTTAAATAAAGTCATAGTACATACATTTACATATATTTGACGATCCTGCCACGCATAATATTTTTTGGCGATCCTGCTACACGGAAAAAAGTGGGCAGAGCGTGGTACCAGATACTGTGGAGCGAATGTTGTTCGCGTGGGTTGGACTTTATTGGTTCGAGATAAAATGGATTCTGCGCACGTGGGACTAGGGTGTTTTAACACAGAGCGTACTATTTGATGCTGATATGCCAGCAGTTCAAAAGAAGCGTGACACAATGCATTTTAATAGCTAAACCCAAACTTAGGAACTGCTGGCATACCAGCATCGAGCAGCACGCGCCGAATTAAAATGCTGTAGTTCTTTTTTCGAACCGATGGACATCCATCCCATGAATACGGTATTGGTTCTACGGTGTCCGGTACCCTCCTCTACCCAGATTTTTTTCGTGCAGGATAGTGTCAAACGATCCCTTAGATAATTAGCTATGGTGTTTAGAGGAATCACAAGGCCCAATAATCGAGACGAACCTTGAAAGAATTCTATGGAAAATCTAGACATCAAAAGAAGCCTATCATAGAAAAGAACTTAAAGAAAGGAAGAAGCGAATTTCACGGAATTCACCACTTGTACTAGAACATAGCAATTCAACGTAAAAGCCCGTTAACAAGAATTTTAATTTATTGTTATAACTACTACCTGAATCTAGCAACGTAGCAACGCAACGCAGATGCAAAAACGAGATAAGAAGACGAGAAACCTCAACACAGGAGTCTATGGTCTCTATCTTGAAGAAAAAGCCTACGCATAGAAAGTATTGATCAGCGCCCCAGAAACGATTCTACAATTAAAAGGAGTGAGTAAAGAACATTAGATTGTAAGAAGTGTTATGAGACTATTTGTACGGAATAATTGATTTCAGTACATTTATAACATTTTTTGGATCTTATAAATTTTATAACTCTAAGTCTAAAACTATTATAATCCTTAGGCTTGCGACGGTGCACATGCTCATGGTGCTCTCTGGCTTCTGATTAATTATACCATTAAAGCCTTGTGACGAGTAGGTCACATGGCCAGATTCCTACCTTACCGATAATTTTCTTATTTTCTAATTTATTTTCACACGAAGTGCCACATCGAGTTGAAAATAACTTCTTACTTAGTATCCCAAATTTTCAACTTGAAGTGGCGCTTCGTGTGAGAATACCTTAGGTTCACTCGTCACATGGCATTTTTTTCTAAACTAAGAATTTTTTTGTATATAAAATATCGAGCTGAAACTTTGGAAAAATGTATAAGGGTACAATAAAGTACGTTTAAGTACACAATTATATAATAAAAAATGTAAAAAAAAAATCTTTCAACGTGCACATCACGAAAACCGTTAACAATTGATGCCAATGAAATTGAAAGTAGAGTCTTTTGTTACGTGCTGGATAAGATTTAGTAGAAATATTTTTTTCTTACATCTTTTATTATTAAATTTTGTACATTAACGAAGCTTTCTGTTGACTCTGTCATTTCTCAAATTTTAAGGCCGATATATTATGCATAAAAAAAGTTCGAATGTTTAAAAAATTTCGAGGTTCAGAAAAAAGATATGAAAAAGGCTACCAGTTTTAATTTGGTCGGGAATAATTTTTCAGTAAAGCTCATACCCAAGTGAAGTGCCTGAACATACTTTATTGCACTCTAGAACATTGTCCACAGATTCAGCTTGATATTTTATTTACAAAAAAAGGTCTTAGGTTCAAAAAAATATTCAGTGAATTGATAAAGTGAGATCGGTAATATAGGTATTTGGCTGTATCACATGTCCTTGAGCCATTTTCTTTTCGAGGTAGGCATGACTCCATCGAAATAGGAAACACGGAACTAGGCATGCCATTGCGGGGATGATGCAATGAGAGGGGAGGTCCGCCATCTTTTGATGTCCCGCGACAAACATGGCAGCACCCACATGTTTCTATTTTCTTACACAGTTTGACGGCAAAAAACGCTCGTGCGCATGATCAAGTAGCACATCGTAAGATGGCGGCTCTCCCCACTCATCAAATTCTCCCCCTCCCGTGACCTCAACCCCGCTCGCCAAGTTAGGATGGCATGTCTAGTCCCGTCTTTCCTATGTCCATGCATGATACACTCTGTGGCCCTACTCTACCGATAACTTTCATCCCTCGTTTATGTGCCTATCTAAATCCTCATATATCTTTTCGCCCTTAGTAAAGAAGCTATCAAGACATACGTACTTATCAATTTGTTTGATTCTCTCATCATTTAATACAATGTTGCATAGTGTTTTCTTACTTTTTCCATCCAACACTGTGCTTTTTGTTTCATTAATGTTACTTTTAAGACCCATGCTTTTAATGCTTGTAATAAGTTTTTTCAGCATTCTTTGCTAGTTCTTCTTTATTCAGAATGAGAGGGCATGAGAATACAAACGCATCTTAGTCTACTTAACTCTTACTTTACCATTACTTACAATCTTCACGTTTCTAATATAAGCGAATTCCGTTTCCTTTTTCTTTCACTTTTTTATACCTCCATTTGCCTTTCTTTTTCACATGCATTCTTTCATTCTTTTTCATTCGCTCTTCAAGCGCCCTCCAAGACCTTCATCCATTCTTCTCCTAAGCCATCCTCTAATAGAATCTTAACCACATTCTCTTGCCAGCTTCCTTTATCTTTCATTCCTCTCCTACATCCTTCCCATACATGCTATCATGTTTCCTCGTCTCATTCACATATTCTACACTTTCTGATCTCTTCTTTTTCCCAATTCATCCCCTCCCTCACCTTGTGTCCCAATCTAAATATTACTTTTCTGGTCCACCTTCTCTTTCCCCATCCATTTTCTAAGAGTTCAAGTGACTTTAAGGAATAACTAGGGACTTGACCGGATTTAAAAATCTATTTTCAGAGGATTTAAAAATATTTTCATAAGTTTTAGTAACTTAAAAGTCATTTGGAAAGATTTTAAGTTATTTGCAAAAATTCGAAGATTTTAAGGACTGTAAGAGATTTAAAGGAATTTAAGAATATATGAAAGATTTTACGTGATTAAAATTAATTTTAGTCAGAGAAGTGTAAGGATTTTCAAGAAGTCTAATAGGATTTCTAAGAAGGATCATAGTCTTTGATCATTTTTGTTTTTTCAAAGTGCAAAAATAATCACTTCACATCTGTGAAAATCTCTGCTATCAATCCTATGTCACCTGCGTATACCAGTGTATATATCTTTTCCTTCCCTCAGAGGACATCCTTGCCTCACTCCCCTCACCAACCAGAAACTATGTCCTACTTGCGCTCCTGCCTTTACCCTGCTTTCTGTCTCTCTAAAATTTTCCGATACTCTCTTTATTAGTCCCTCTCTTATCCCCTATTTCGCCATAACTTTTTTCTATTTCGCCTCGGTCTAATGAGTGAAACGTCGTCTTCAAGTCCACGAACAATGCTATCATTTCCCCTTGTTCCCTTTTAATCCTCTTATTTACTCGATAGTTCAGAACATATATGTTGTACATTACCCCCATTCCTTTTCTAAACCCTGTCTGATTCGGTGGCTCGATCTTTTTGTCTTCAACTTCTATCTTCAATCTCCCCGAGAAAGCAGTTACATATACTTTATATAATGTTCGTATCATCGTCACACCCCTATAATCTTAAACCTCCTCTCATTTGCATTTCTTCACTATTGGTATAACTACTCCTTCTTTCCATAACTCTAGCCACCTCTCTCCTGCCCATACTCGATTACACATTATCTATGCCCATACCTCTACTTTCTTCCCTCCATATTTCCATACTTCATTTGGAATCTTATCTATACCAGGTGCCTTTCCATCCTTCTTTATTCCTAAAACCTTGACTTTTTCTTCCCTGTTATGTCCTCTTCCTCATCTCTTTCTCTACCATATTTACCTCCCTTTCTAACGTTTCTCTCTACTTCTCCTAGCAAATCCAAAAAATATTTCTACCATTCTACCATTTCAATATCTTGATTCACTCGTTTTCTTTTTTTCTTTCTCTATTTACTATCTTCCATACTTTTTTTTGTCTTGGCCATCTCCGCCACTTCCTCAAAGCTTTCATTCTCTTCCTTTTTCTTTTCATCAAACAACTCCGAGTACTTTCTTTTTTCCCTATATTCTTCTCCATTACTTTTTTTGTCCACTTTCTTAATTTCTTTCTGACCTCCTTTTTTCTCTCTTTACAGTCCTCACCCCACCGTCGCCGGAAAAGCACACTTTGGTAGAGAAGGATGATAATAGTTAGGGGACTGAAGGAAGCGGAGATGAAATTGAAGTTCTGATAAAAGAAGAAAGACTGAAAGAAATTCGCGAAGTGATGATAGAAGTGATGGGGATTTATGAAAAATGTAGGAGAAAAGTGCAGAGGAATTAAAGAAGAAAATTATGCGGGAAATGACTGAACTTAGGAAAGAAACAAAGAAATGGGAAGAAGTCAGGGAATAGTTAAAAAAGAGGATGCAGTCATTGGAACAAAAACTAGAGACGCAGGAAGGTATTAATCAAAAGTTAGAGGAGATGCAAGGTTAGATAAAGAAACTAGAAAGCTCGAACCGGGATTTTAGTGGGGGCGAGAGTGGGAATACGGAGAAGGAAAGATTGAGAAGAATAGAACAAAGAATAGAAAGGAAAGAGAGAGAAGAAAGAAAAAAAGATATAGTGATAAAGAGTATAAGATTAGAGGGGAAGGAGCTGAAGGAAGAAGTGGAAGAAGTACTAAAAAAGATGGATGCGACGGTAGAGATAGAGGAAGTAAGAAGTGTAGGAAGGGAAGAGTGAATAGGGTAGAGAATGGTACTGGTAAGATTAAAGAAATTAGGACATCAGAAGAAAGTCATGACAAACAAGAGGATGATATATGGAAGCTCGAAGGGAATAGAGAATGATTTGACATATATAGATTGATGGAGTATGGTGGGATTGGGATGAAGAAAAGAAAGAGATAGTAAGAAATAAGATGCAGGGAGACTAGGAGAGAAAGGAACGGGAGATAGGAAAATAAGAACTAGTAAGCAGGAAAAAGAGACGAGAAACGAAAGTAGAAAAGAATGGAACATATGTTACTAGAATATAGCAGGATTCGAGATGGGAGGAGAGAAGTAGAATGTAGTGAAGGTTTCAGTGAACGGTGATATGCCGGAGAAAGCAGAGGAGATGAAAGAAATGATTAAAGAAAATAAAGAAGAGATTAGGCTTACAGTATGTGGCGATTTTAATGCGAGAACAAGAAACAGAGGAGGAAGAGAATCAGGAGAAGGGTGAGGAAGAAAATCCAAAGATAATGTACTAAATGGGGATCGAAAAAAGTTGTTGAAGAGCTTGAAGGAGTTGGGATGGTTTATCTTAAATGGAAATATAGAAGGAGATGAGGAAGGAGAATATACACGGTTAGGAGTTAAAAGGGGAACGGTAATTGATTATGTGATAGTGGATGATAAGGTAAGAGAGAAGGTCAAGAAACTAGAGTTAGGTAATTATATTGATTCAGATCACTTTCCCTTAATAGTGAAAATAAAGGGACAAAAAAGTAATAACAATATGAATAAAGGGAGGCAAAGGTAAAAAGTGTAGGAAAAGGGGATTGGTCAAGGGAAGGAAAAAAACAGTTTAGAGAAAAGGTCAGAAATATCAAAATGGGAGAGGAAAATGTGGACGAGTAAATAGAAAAAATGATAGGATAAATAAAAAGAGAATTAGAGTGCATTCTTTGCCATTTTGCAGAACAAAAATAGTTCCAGAATGGTGGATGGAAGAAATGTGCAATACTTCATTGATCTCTGCTTAACGGCTTTATTCTATAATACAAGATTTTTGTTCTATTATAATGTTCCAATGTTTGTTATTATAAAAGTAAACACATTCACCGAGTAAAGCCAATGGACTTATTACGTTTTCTAGAACTTCAGCAAATCTAAAAAATTTAAGATATAATTTGATATAATAATAATACTAATTTAATATAATAATATAATAATTAAGATTGTCCACAAATCTCTTAATTTTTTTCCATCCTATGGAACTCCTACAACGTGTCTCCTTTGGTGTCAAAATGACCACTGATTTTTTGCAGGATTAAAAAAATATTTACAATAACAACAAACGTTTCGAAGATTTTTTACCGATGCTAAAAGAAGTGCAGCATGTAAAAGTAAAAATACAAAAATCGAAAAATATGAATTTTCAAGGAACAGCCCGAGTCGCAATTTTATCTCTGCAACAAGCCTGCTGATTCTAGATTAAACTTCCTTTGAGTTTATTTCAGCCTGCACATCCTATTCCGATTCTTTGAAGACCTAATCATTCAGAATTTGGGCCTCCTTTAGTCCTCCTGTAATATCAGCTATATAAAGGGTTCTGAAGGCTGGAATAAGATTGCAATGGATTGTATAGAATTTTAAAGGATTGTATGTGATGGCATAAAATTGCATGAGATTGTATCAAAGTTTTATAAGATTACAAGGAATTTTAAAGAATAGCATGGGATCATAAAGAATTGCATGGGATCCTGTCTACATTGAATGGTGTTACGGTGGATTCTAAGATATTGCAGAAAATTTCATGCAGTTTTAAAGAATTGCATCTCGATGTTATGGAATTTTAAAGTATAAAATTACATGAGAGTTTGAGGGATGGATCGAGATTGTATGGTATTATCCCAGTGGGCACAAAATTTGGCGGCGTCTTTACGATATCATTACGACATCTTGACGACAACTTTACGACATCCTATTTCCATGTTGTTTCGCTGTCTTTACGATGTCGTAAAGACATCGTCAGATCATGCGACTTATTTACGATATCATATAGACACCTTAACCACCTGGGCATATGATATCGTAAAGCTATCGTAAAGATGTCGTAATGATGTCGTAAAGACGTCGCTAAACTTTGTGTCCACTGGGATTAGTGGCTCTAAAGGATTACATGAGATGAAAAACATTATGTGAGATTGTAAAAAATAGCGTGGGATTGAAAAATGTTGCGAGGAATTGAAAAACATCGCATAGGATTTTTAAGGATTGTATCGAGCCTGCATGGGATTATAGGAAATTTTGAAGGATTGCATGGGTTATCAAAGAATAACATAGGATTACAAATCATTGCATGCAATTTTCAAAGGTTGCATAAGCTTGCATAAAATTACATGCGATTGTAAAGGATTGCATGCAATTTTCAAGGGTTGCAGCCGTGTGCTTGCGTGTTCGATTCCTGCCTCGCACCCTGGAAGAGCCTCGGCGGCCCATGCGGTAAACAGTAGCCTAGCAAAGGAGTTGTTCATCCCCGGAGAGTTGTGGGACCGATAACTCTGGAGAAGAAGGTTTTCTCTAAGTGCTTAAAGCTGTTGCTCTTGGTGGTGCGGAACCCACCTTAAACTTTAGGTCCCCCTCCCACCACCAAGTAAGTGTATGAGGGTGTGTAAAGGAATAGGGAAGAAGCTGCAAGAAAAATGTAAACCCTTAGGGGATACATTAGAAGCTTCCATTCTATTCCACAAGTTTCATATGATTAAAAAAGATTTGCAAAAATTGAATAGAATTTTTGAGGATTGCATGTTATTGCATGAAAATTGCATGGGACTAAAAGTATTTCTAAAAGATAGTAAGAAATTCCATGCGATTTTGAAGGATTGTATGGGTTATGAAACGACAGCATGGGATTGTAAATTATTTCATGCAAATTTAAAGGATTATATGCGTTAACATGGAATGAATGAATTAAATCATTTGAAGGAAGGCGATTACAGGGATTATAAAGGATTGAATGAGATTGCAAATGATGGAATGGGATCTCTTCGATATTGTATGGGATTACAAGGGATTTTAAAGGGTCGAATGAGATTGCAAATGAGGTCATGAGGTTTTTTCGAAATTGCATGGGATTGCAAGGGATTATAAAGGATTGCATGGAATTGAATACGATTTTAAAGGCTTGAATTGTATTCCAAGGAATAATAATAAAATGGGATTGCATAATATTGCAAAGAGTGTAACCAGATTGCTGGAGTAATTAACCCTTTATTTCCAATCCTGGTTTAATAGAAGAATTTTTGGAAAATTTTTGCATAAAATTTTCTGATCAACGTACCAATTTTCTGTTCTTACGGTTTAAAATTCACAGACTGCAGAAAACAGAGCTCTCTTGGACGTTCTGTGATCGGTTTAAGAGGTAATACCTGAGTTTCAAAACTTTCCAATTAGAGGGTGAAAATTTCTGGTATACTTCGTAAAACACCTCCTTCTATTGGAGAGGGGCGTACCTATTCAATAATACTTGTGCGAGAAAGGAAATGATAGGGAAGCTTGTTTTTTGATAACACCTTTTCCAAACTTATTGTGCTCTAAAGATTTGTAGCAATTTCACTAAAATTATTCTCTGAAAGTTTAGAACTGGAGAGGCACTCAAGAAAGTAGGAATAGTAGCACATTAATGTTAGTTTACTAGATTTATAGCAGAAGTTGGATTCTATATTCGTAAATTGAATGTAGTTCAGTTCATGCCTGGAAGATTTCAGTATTGTGTCCAATAATTAGAATAATTGGAAGATTTATAAAAAATAACGTGAAGAAAATTCAACTTTAATAATCTACTCTATAATTTAGAATAGTAAAGTATGAAACAATAAATAATAAAATAAAATTAACAGTTAAGGCATTATAGTGCTGATAATTAAAAATTAGAACGAACTATTTTAGGTGTATTTTTGCTTTTAATTAATGATTATCAACTGTAGGATCATTATGTAATAACTGTACACAAGTGAATTCAATATGCGAAAATATTTTATTTATTTATATTCTTTCCTAAAGTGCAACTTCAGAATTAAATGAATTGGGATAATATGTGAAAACAATAGAAATGAAACAGATCAACAAGTGTGCAGTAGAAAATTAAATTTATTTTTTGAACAAAATTTCCTGTTTTCCAGCCTGATATTTAAATAGTCAAAAACTATTCTTCTCTTGTTTAAATAGAAAAATTTTATTATTTGGAAAATTTTTATTATTTGGCTGAAAATTTAATTATTTTGTGAAAAATTCAACAATTTTCTAAAAAAGATATCCTTTTTGGTAAAAAATTCCCTTTTTGGATTAAAAATTGAACTATTTGGTCAAATATGAACATTTTTATATTAAAAATTCAAATTTTAAGTTTTAATAAACGTCTCTTCAATTTGAAATGTCATTAATTTGGTTTCAATTATTTCTTCCTTGACTGAAAAATCTTTCTTAATTAAAATTTCACCTTATTTGTTGAAAATTCGCGTTTTTTTGCTTGAAAATTCATCTCTTTCGGTAGGAATTTAATCTTTTCTATTTGAAATTGCAACTGCTTAAATAAATCTTAAGCTTTTTGGGAACATTAATCAGAAAATTAATCATTTCCACTGGAAAATGAATCTAGTTGGTTGAAAATTTAACTAATTGCTTAAAATTCATCTATCTTGATTAAAAATTAAACTATTTAGTTAAAAATTCGTTTTTTTTTATTTGGTTGAAAATTAATTTTCTCAACTGAACATTCCGTTTCTCCATTTCTTGTTAATAACACAGGCCCACAAAAAAAAAACAAAAGTGTCTGTGCAATTGACCAGACCTATATATTCTTATGTATTTTTCGACGCTGAATCCGAATTTACAATAAAAAAGTAGGGTCCAGCTACTTTTTTATGGGGTTTTGATCGAAAAACCTCATTTTTTACGGGTTTTTCATGGTTTTTTTTAAATAAAAAAAAAATAAAGAAAAATTTTATTTTTTTGACTTCATAATCGAATTCTACGGGAAAAAATACATCGAAAACCATGTTTTAATTTTTTTAACAGAAATTTCAACCCACCATACGGCGATGAAAAGGCAGAAAATCGCGAAAAGTGAAAATTTGCTTCAAATTTGATTAAAATGAAAAGTCGAAAAATACATAAGAATATATAGGTCTGGTCAATTGCACAGACACTTTTGTTTTTTTTTGTGGGCCTGTGTAATTGATCTATTTTAGTTGCAAATTCAACAATTTTATGGAAAATATAACTGTTATCCTAGTGGGCACAAAGTTTGGCGACGTCTTAACAACATCGTTACGACATCTTCACGACAACTTTACGACATCTTATGTCCATGTCGTTAAGGTGTCTTTACTATATCGTAAATAAGTCGCATTATCTGACGATGTCTTTACGACATCGTAAAGACAGCGATACAACATGGAAATAGGATGTCGTAAAGTTGTCGTAAAGATGTCGTAAAGATGTCGTAAAGACGTCGCCGAATTTTGTGCCCACTGGGATGCTATTAGGTTGATAATTCATATTTTATGTAGAAAATTAATCATGTTGACCTAATTTACCAATTTTGTGAAAAAATCATATTTTTTATTTTAAATTTAAATTTGAATTTTTGTTTAAAATTTGGAACAATTAGGAGTGGCTGGGAGTAGTAACAAATTTTGTTTTGAATTACAACAAGAAATTGATTGCGAAGCTTAAAAGAAAATGAATAATCTTTCAAACGTATGCAAGCAATAGTTTTATAATGCCTTTTTTATGGAAAAAGTTACGTTGTTTTACTTTATCATTTTTATCACAAACAAATATATTATTGATAAATTTTTATTTATAGTTTTTTGGGAGTTCTGATAGATGGGAAATAGTTTTTTAATTCTAGAAGTAAACTGTGGAAAAGTGTTCACTTTAATATTATTTCCAATTATATGTTTTATTTGCCGTTATGTGAATTTAAAACTATAAAAAATATTCTATTCTATTCCAGAAAGTAAATATTTCTTTGGTAAGTTATTGTTAATGTGCAGAATTCCTAAAAGTAAAACGAAGAATCCAACGCTCAAATTTGAAAAACCACTATAAGATATTCCTATTGTCATTTTCAAAAAGATGAAAAATGTTCCTAAAGAAGAAAAGAAAAAAATTCTTTTTTTACACAAAAAATAAAAAGGAGGAAAGAAAAATGGGAAAGTTACCAACTAAGTCCTCTGCCTTTTCTTTTTTATTCCTTTTCAATTTATTATTTTCATTATTATCGAATAATAGTGAAAAAACATCGGCACTAATCCAGCACCCTTATCAAGGCAAGAAAAGTTTGAGCAGTTAGGAAAAGCATCAAAACCATGATTTGACTTGATTCTCAGGTATCAGGGAGAAAGCATCGTAGTTTCGTTGCTTTTCTTACTAGCTCAAATTTTTCTTATTTTTAATTATTTACTCTATGAGTGCTGAAACGTTGGTGATTATTTTTTTACAAATGTTTTGTTTTGATCTGATGATAATAAAAATTAAAAAATATCTGGAAGAAATAAAAAAGAAAAGGAAGGGGATTTTGTTGGTGCTCTCTTATTCTTCTTTCCTCTTTATTATTTTTTCTAAAAAAAGTCTTTTTCTCTTTACTTTTTTATGTCGACGTTAAATAGGATTTTAAATTTGATTTTAACCTAATTTAAATTTCTTAAATTTTTAGATTTAGTTCTGCTTGAAAATTCTGATTGAAACTACAATTTTTCGTTTAAAGATTCTTGCTTTTGCTTCTGGCTTTAAATATAATTGGCAACAATTCTGAAAAAAAAATCATATGAAATAAATTTGATTGTGAAAAGCATGATAAAGTTAAAAATTAATTTTTTCCTTACAAAAGGAATAAGAAACGTTATCATTAGCATCATTTTGTCAAAAACAGCAAAAAAAAGCATATTACTTCTCTGGAAAATTAGTACTCGTGTAATGAGCTTTCACCAGAAAAATATGAATCGAAAGTAAAATTGGTAATTAACGATCTTCCGTTGCCAGTGCATATTTTATGATATGGTGTAGGTTATGAATTACAAACATATTTTTTATTTTGCTGATTTGATTTTCCTGCTAGACGATGACCGAAAAAACTATCTTTCGGGGAATTATTTTTATTGATCAAACAATATTTCCAATTTTTAAATGTGTTTTTGTTTTGTAGGTTCGCTTTTGCTTTCGATTGCTGTAACAGTTATATATAACCGCCATATAACCGTAATTTATGGTTTCCAGAAATAATGAGATACGACTTTTCAACAACAAAATATACCAACTAAAATAATTAAAGTTAAAATTAAAAAATTTAAAATGCATTCTTCTTGACAATTATTCAAAGTTATAAAGTTATTCCCTGAATTTTACGAGATTTTTTTCTTCCTTCAAAGTCGTTTTATTTTTTTCCTCTTCTTCTGTTTCGATTTTATCCATAATTTTCCTGGAAAAGTAGTTTTACTTCCCTCTTTTTGTGTCTGCAATCATTTTAAAGTAAATTTCTCTCCTTATCGTTAAGGCCCGTAATGTTCAACTTTCTGTGATATGCTTGTTTCTTTTCGTATGCGGCTACGCGGATTTTATCATTCTAACAAGCATCACCAGACCTTCTTCCTCCAACCACAGTACCACACACTTCTGTCGCACTCCTAACAATAGCATCCCGGAGCAAGGCCGATGAGTATTTTAGCTTAATTATGTATCAGCGCCTTCCATTTTGCCTCATCTATATGTTCATTTATCCCATTTTGAAGATCTGTTCGCACTTTCCGGTTTGTGTAGATTCTTAATTCAAAATCGTGCTTGTTTCGTTCTTTTAGGTCTCTTTCTTCTCCATCCCTGACCTAAGTTTATTTTGAGATTAGAACTTGATGATCAGTATTGCAATTAGAACCCCTCATGACTCTTGTATCTTTTACTAACTCTCTTAGTCCTTCATTCGCAATAATGAAGTTAATTGTACTCCGGCTATTTCTTCTATAACAGATGTATGTGTGAATCATTGTACGCCTCAAGTATTTGTAAGAAACTAAAAAATAATACCTTTTCCTATGTATAAGCTAACTAATCTTTCTCCTTTATCATTTTTGTTCTTGGATCCTCGAAATTACCTAGCACCTTTTCTTTACTCTAATGTTGGAGGCTAAACCGTCCATTCACATCTCCTAGTAGATTGATGCTTACACCATGATCACAAGTAGTTATCGTATCATGTAAAGTGCCTCAGAAGGCGTTTTTTACTTTACCTATATCATAATTAACTGGAGCGTATTATGCTGTGATAAATAATCTTCCGATTCCTACTTTAAATCTAACCTACAAAAATCTGGAAGATACAAAATAATGATCTCTGAGATGCTGTCTTGGTTCTTCATTCATGATCCAACCGACCCCTTATCTATCATACGATCTACTCCTGACCGTAATCTAAGTCCGCCTTTCAACCCCCCATTTTCTATCTTTCCAATGTCACAACCCTTTTTCTTTACCTCGAGTACACATAGAATATTTATCTTTCTTACGTATATTGTTTCTCGCAATTTTTTGCCTTAAGATCATTCACCCCACTAGCATTCTAACCACCTATGCTGTTTTATTGTTTGTATCATTCATTCTTTAAAGGGAATACCCAACTAAAATCTTTATGCGAGAAATGTATTTTCCGAGTCGAAATTATATCCAAATTAAGTGTCTTGTCTTCGTAGGGTGAAAAGTCAGGTTATAGCGTCAGTCGCACCAAACTTCAGTTAATGGAGAAGTGTGGGGATAGAGCTGGATCCGAGAGAGTCATAGTCGATTGGTGTATGTATGCAAAGCTAAGCAAAATTCAGTACACCCAAAATCTAATGTTAAATATGAGCTGGCCCTTAAAGCATTTGACAGATGGAGAAACCATACAGAAGAATGTTCACTTTAAAATAATATATCTTACATCACTCGCGAGTTTACATATGTCTTCACGCCGAGAATTTAATGTTACTGCTCGTCCTGCGAACATTGATCTACCCGCGGTAAAGACGCGCGTAACCCTGCTTGTGATGTAATATACTATTATTGTCTGATTATCATTCTATTATTTGTTCATATCACGAATAAATGGCTGTTTTTAAAACTTAAGGAATAGATTTAATATACTTTTTCAAAATTTGAATTGAGTTATTTCTTTGAACAGATTTTTGTTTATTCTTTGTTAAATTTTGTTTTAAGAATTTTTTTCGTCAGTGGTTTAATTCGCGGGAATGCCCGTTATGAATCCAGATAAACCTTGCCTGTGTAAGTAGTAGGAACTGACTGTTGTCCGACACAAGAACACGGTCAAAATGGAAAAATAGCAATTGTCCAACAATAAAAACAGGAAATTTTATAGTAGTGATACTGTTTATTTATTTAGAAAAATAGAAGCCCAATAGTCTAATAAACCAATAATAGGTCTGAAGAGTGTACATATACAAACATATATGCATTGCTAAATAGTATAAAAAAAGTTACATTGCTCCATGATTAAATTAATATTATTGATGATGGTTAACAAATTGTTAGGCTGCTGTACTGAACTTGCCGATAGACCTAAAAAATAGATGAATGATGGCTGAAGGAATGTGAAAAGGTTCAGTCTGACAAGTGGTACACTGCGGAGCATTGAATAGAAGCGGCTGTAAAATAGAATAGAAATTAATTAAACCACCTTTAATTTTTAACAAACAGAAAATTATTGCAAAAATACGCTTTTCTTCTATGGACCTCGCATCAAATCTAGATCTAAGCAAAGTACAGTCTGAACCCCTCGAAGGAAATGTACCGTCTTCCTACCAAGCTAAGAATTTTAGAAATGAGTTATGGCAGCTTTCAATGGCATTAGAGTACATTTTGGTATGGGGAGCCCAAATAACAGACGCATATTTCAACTTAGGCATAACCAGGGATTAAAATAGCTTTTTAAGATGTCCCGTGCTTTTAAAATTCTTGAAAGATCTTAACGGAAACCCAAGAGTTCTTCTAGCATCGAGAACAATCTTGTCAACGTGTATATCGAAAGTTGAACTCGGCGTCATGTTCACGCCCACATCCTCAATAATAACAACTTTATCGTGGTTAACACCCTAAGTTATGTACAGTAAAACCTGTGGAGTTGGCCACCATTTTAACCTGGCCACCTCTCTAAGTTGCACTGGTTTTACGGAACCGGAATAGGGGTTCCGCATTATATATCACTTCATAAGTTGCTCACCTTCCTAAACTGGCTACATTTTTATGGAGCCGCAGCTGTCCAAAATGGAAAGGTTTACTGCACTGATATTCAAAAATATACTTTTTAAAAATTAAATATTATGATCTTGCATTTTGTTAAGCTTAAGGTAAAATTGTTCACATGCTACCAAAGATTGAAATTGTTTATCTTATCTGGAAAGACATCGCAAGATTCTATGCTTGACATGGGTATGTGAAGATTAGCATCATCAACATACAACAGATAGTAACAGATTGAGTTAGGCGAAAGATCATATAAATAATAAAAAGGAGAGGACCGTAATTGCAACCTTGAGGAACTTTAGAGGAGGGAGCAAATGGACGAAAGGAGTGACCACCACATTGCACTATGTTTGGTCTATTTATTAAGTAGGATTGAAGAAGATGTAGGAGTTTATGTGACAGAGCAAGATTGTCTAATTTCTTTTCGAGAAAACGGTGATCAACCTTGTCAAAAGCCTTCGGAAGGTCTTTGTAGATAATGTCCACCTGGTTATATTCGTTCAGAAGGTCATGAATGTGTTATGTAAATGCCAGTATATTTGAAGTGGTGGATCTCCTAGGAACAAAAACGTGCTGATAATTTGACATTGAGAAAATGATAGAGTTGAAAATCATGTCGTATATACACCTTTCAAAGACCTTCGAAAAGTTATTTATGATTGATACCAGGCGATAATTCTCAACCTGAGAGTTATCCTCTTTTATGAAGATGGGACGAACCTTTGATTCAGAATGCTGGTATAAGGCTGGTGCCCGCAGTTTGTTTATGCAAAAGTTTCTTAAGAGCTTTAATAACATGATTTCCTTCAATTCTCAACCCAGCTCCAAGTAACTGCTGAGCTGAAATATGAGCTGAAATATGTTTAATTTTCAACCGTTGCAAGTCTTACCTGCAACAAATTTTAACTTTTGTTTTTTCTGTTTTGTTTTCAATATGGTGTCCCGTTTTATAGCTTGAATTAAATCATACTTTGCTGTTTTCCCATAGCTGCTAAGAATGCAGTAGCAGACGACAACTTTTATTCCATCGTAGGATAAACTTTCACCAAATAGCATGTAAACTTTAACAGCGGGAAATTTTACATGCGACAAATTTAATTTTAGTTTTTTCTGTGTTCAAATATTGCTAGATTTGAGATCTAACATCAAGTCCGGAGTAAGGAGATGTTTATCTTCAACAAAAATAGAGAGCAATCATCTACTAATTACATTATCAACACCAGATAATACTAGATCGAAATATTTATTATTGTTTTTTGGAATAAGATTTAATTGCTTTAGTTCTAATGCTTACATAAGTGTGTTAATTAAAACAAATTTATACTCAAGAATGTTAAATTCACATTTTTTAAGTGAGAAACATTAAAGTCACCATAACGATGAATAAAAGTTATATGTGAAACTATAGATGCTAGTGTAATATTATTTATATGCTCTTCCGAGTTGAAATATAAGTCCTCCTTTTATTCTATTAAATTATCTAGCTTTGGAGACTACGAGCATCTGACGTGGATTAATTCAGTACAGTACAAGTACTATTTAACTACTCCAAATGTGCACAAATTTCCATTTTTGTATGTTTGGAGGTCTCAAAACGGACATAATGAAATACTTATTAGATTTTCGTAGATCCTCTATTCCGCGCTTCTTATTTCAATGTACATGCATTGTCCCAGGCTTAAATTGACCGTTGGCCCACGGCCGAGCCAATCGTCGAGGGGTCAGTCCAACTTTGTGAGTCACTGGTCGGGCCAACCAGCTAAACACAGAAAATCGCCGATCCTCCAAAGTACTTTAAAACCGATGTTCAATTGATTTGAAACAAATTTAAGCCACACAGATTCATCATGAGAATCTAGGGAAAATTCATTATTTAAAGAATCTTTTTTTCTCATCCAGAACAACGTGAAGTGTCGTCTAAAAACTGTCAGTCACCTGTCAAGATGATTTTGTCGGGTGTTATTTGGGTGAAATAGATTTTGATAAGCAGATAAGTTATAATAATAATTACCTAACTTTTGATTTCCTCCCATGTACCAGTGAGTTTTTAGTGTCTTGAAATAAAATTGTACTTGGCGTGGTGTAATTTTCAAATCTTAGATTAGTCAAAACCTACATGACATTCATACCACAAAAGCCGGGATGTAAAAAATAAGTCGTGACCGTCTGTATCGAAATTGATGCCTGGGCGTTCGAAGAAATTTCCTCGAGATTTTCTGCATTCAACGAAGCGAAATTAGCTGGTGGTTGAAGTGAAAACACCTAATTGTATATGTAGACGGTCATGACTTTTTCTAAACATCGCGGCTTTAGTTTAAATATTGACAGCAATGATCAGCCTAACATTAGGAAGTTGCATTTGGAAGTTATAATTTTGTTCTAAGTGTCTAGTACGCATTTTAAAATGAAAGAAAGTTTTGGATTAGGTAAATATTATTCCAATTATTGTCCTTATTAACAATTATTTAGTCTAATATTGCAAAGCTAATAGTTGCTTCGACAGGTGGTCAGGTTGGCTGACAGCGCACTTCAGCACTCCACAACTCTCGGTATGAGCCAGATGTGCAACTACGTTCAGAGGAATAAATTTAAAACTGAAAATTCTCTGATATTCTCATTGGGAACCCATGAAATTTGAGCTGAAACAAATTTAACACTAACGTTTTTCTGTAACTTAAAATGGTCAACCGCCTTTAGCTACTCCACGTCGCAACTTGTGTCATTTGTGGACAAAAATCTACCAACAGTGCAATTCTTGACGGATTTTGATGTCTTTTTTTTAAAGTGCCCGTAAGTCATGCAGGTATAACAAGTGGATGCCGACATTTTACTTCGAATCAACAGGAATTTGTTATTTAACAACCAAGTTAAAACTTTTTGTTGTTAAACTTTTCCGTGATACCATTTCCTCTAAGACTTTCAAATTCATTAAAAAATGTAATAAATTTATGTAATAATTAACTAAGAATAATTTTCAGTGAGGTAGAGTAACAATAAAAATTGTTAATATTGTTATCAAAAAATCAATTAAAAACGTCATTTTTTCGTTATTCGCAATGATAAGCTAACTTTACCCATAGATTTTGTATAAAGTTTCACAGATAATGATGAGCGATTACAATAAACTAAGAATAGCTAATTATTGCCAATTATTCAAACAATTTTGATAACAAAATGCATATTTAGACCATGTGATGAAAGCGATTGATTTCTTTGCGAAATCAACATAAAATGTTTTTCCAAACACTCCTTGCTATTATATTTTTCATATTGAGCAAAAAATGTTAATTTTTAAAACAATTTCCATCAATAAATGCACATTTTAATCATTTTTTTCCTGAATAGGTTTGATTTTTTCGCGGAATCAACTTGAGATGTCTTGCTAAACCTACCTTGCTATCATATTTTTTATAGTGACATGACGTGCACCACGGGAACCCCAGTCAGCAGAAAGTTTGGCGACGTTTTTACGACATCGTTACGACATTGTTACGACATCTTTACGACAACTTTACGACATCCTATGTCCATGTCGTTAAGGTGTCTTTACGATATCGTAAATAAGTTTTATGATCTGACGATGTCTTTACGACATCGCAAAGTCACTGAAACGACATGGACATAAGATGTCGTAAAGATGTCGCAACGATGTCGCAATGATGCCGTAAAGACGCCGCAAAATTTTGTGCCCGCCGGGTGGTTCCCTAATCGAACTTCGCATATCATCTGGCCCTGAAAAGGGCAGGATTATTTGGACAATGAAAACTCCTTCATCTGTCAATTTCTATAGGAAAATTAAATTGAATTTCCTTTGTGGAGAAAGAATACATCTATCACATAAAGCTGCTGGAAAAAGCTTATTCCTATTCCATTGATTTCAGTGGAATGAGTGTTGATATCTGCTTTGACTTGAAGTATGCGATGATTGACGGAAAGGTGTGTAATATTCTTACTGGACAGAAAGCATCTTCTCGCTGCAATATTTGTGGGGTTTGATCAAAACATGTTAACAACTTACCATATGTAGCTAAAATTTTTATGCCTTAAGGCACATATATTTGTTTTCAGTCGTTTAACTTTTGGAAAACGCAAAACATTTTCTGAATAATGTATTTCACATTTTTACTAATATCAAATAAACAATAGCATTTCCACATTGGAATATGATAGCAAAGATTCTTTTTAAAGAAATTTCGAATTAATTCCGCTAACAAATCAATCCTATTTATGAAATAATGGACAAAATTTACATTTCTTTATAAAAATGGTTGGAATAATTAACACTTTTTGGCCACTATGAAGAATATGACCGCAATGTTTCTTTGGCAAGACATTTCAAGTTAATTTCGCGAAAAAAGCAATCCTATTCATGAAAAAATGGTTCAAATGTGCATTTGTTCATAAGGATTGTTTAAAAAATAAACATTTTTTGGTTACTATGAATAATATGATCGCAAGGTGTATTTAGCAAGACATTTCAAGTTAATTCCGTAAAAAAATCGATCCTATTCATGAAAAAATGGTTAAAATGTGTATTTGTTTATAAGGATTGTTAAAAAATTAAACAAAGGTGTATTTGGCAAGACATTTCACGTTAATTCCGTAAAAAAATCAATCCTATTCATGAAAAAATGGTTGAAATTTGCATTTGTTCATAAGGATTGTTTAAAAAATCAACATTTTTTGGCTACTATGAAGAATATGACCACAAGGTGTCTTCGGCAAGATATTTTAAGTTGATTTCGAAAAAAAATCAATCCTATTCATGAAAAAATGGTGAAAATGTGCATGTGTTTATAAAGAATGTTTAAAAAAGTAACATTTTTTGATTACTATGAATAATATGACCGCAAGGTGTATTCGGCAAGACATTTAAAGTTGATTCCGCAAAAACAAATCAATCCTATTCATGAAAAAATGATTAAAATGTGCATTTGTTTATAAAAATTATTTTTAAAATTTACATTTTTTGCTCAACATGAAAAATATGATAGCAAGGAGTGTTTGGCGCAACATTTTAAGTTGATTTCTAAAAAAAAATCAATCCTTTTCATCAAAAAGTGGTCTAAGTGTGCATTTGTTTATAAAAATTAGCTTATCATTGCGAATCACGAAAAAGTTACTTTTGTTAATTAATTTGTTTATAAAATTATTAAAAATTTTGGATGTTACTCTTACCCACTGAAAATTATCGTTAGTTAGTTATTACTTTAATTCATGACCTTTTTTAATTAATTTGAAGGTCTTAGAAGAAATTGTATCACAGAAAAGTTTAGCAACAAAAAGATTTAACTTTGTTGTTAAATAAGAAATTTCTGTTTTTTCGAAATAAAATGTCGGCAGCCACTCATTATAACTGCAAGCCTTCCGGGTATTCATAAAAAACATCAAAATCCGTTAAGAATTGCACTGTTGGTCGATTTTTGTCCACAAAAGGTGTTTTTTGACACAGTGTGCGTCGGCCCGACATTTGCTCCTATACATGGGCTATCTTTTGAGATGATGCCGGTCCAATCTTCGACAAAAATTTAGTTTTAAACAAAATTAAAAAAATGTGAAAATTAAAACAATTTAATTACATTAATTAATTTGATTCAATTTTTTGAAGGTTATTTTTGAAATTATTATTATATAACCTTCATTTTTTATCAATATTAAATACATATAATTTGCACACACGGTTATTTACACATATAGTCGCACGCTCTAACGCTTTAAAAAATTACACTCGCCGAGGATTCGAACTCTACCTGAAGTGCCTATACTAATGTATTTTATCGCGCACTCTAACCACTTCGCTACCGAAGCACTTGAAGTTTGGTTACAAAAACAGAAAGATTTTTGAAATCGCTAAAGTTTTATAGATTAAAATTGTTGAAAAATGTTCCAATATTATATAATAAAAAATTAAAAAATGAATAAAAATGTTATTTGTTGAAGGAATGTTTCTACGATTTTCCACAATTTTACGGCATTTAAGTTATATTGCGAAAAGTTTTGATAAAAACAACATGATGATTTAGACATTTTTCCTGACATTATTATTGTTGAAATTACAAACAAATGCACTAGTCAGGAATTTTTCTACAGAAAAATGTTGTTTTTTTTTCTATGACAATTTTTTTTAATAAGGAACTTTATGATAATTTAAGCAAAATTCATAATTTTTTGATTAATTTTATAATATTTTTAAAAAACAAATTTAATAAACAAGTGCATTATTGGGGCATTTGTTACGGAAAAATTTTTGTTTTTAGATTTCAGACTTTTTCATTGGGCAATTCATAATAAATTCAGCAAAAATTATGACCAGTTGATCAATTTTATGATGTTTTAAAACAAATTTAACAAACAAACGTATTATTCGGTCATCAGTGGACGTTAAAAATTCGTTTTTTTTGGTATGTCAGTATTTTCAATTCGGAACTTCATTATAATTTCAGCAAAATACATAATTAGTTGATACATTCTATGATCTTTTAAACAAATTTAATAAACATATGTATTATTTGGGTATTTGACAACGAAAAAGTTATCAAAAAATGTTGGAGAAGTTGAAAAATGCCTCATTAATGTATTTGTTGAATACATTTATTTATAATATTAACAATAATAATTTCACGAAGTAATGTATTCATCATTATATTGTTTTTATGCCAATTTCTTGCAATATACTTAAAAAAACGTAAACTCATTGAAAATCGCAGAAAAAATTCTTTGAAAAGATAATTTGTTTATAATACATTTTCTTGTTTATTATATAATATTGGAGCATCTTTAACTCTTTTAAATTGTATAGGTGATTCACTTTAAAAATATTATTAGATAGGAAATTTTAAATAATTAAATTTTGAATGCCTAGTTCTCGCATGCTTTTTAAATTAAATTGTTTTATTTGCTTCATAGATTAATTTAGAAAGAGGCTTGAAAATTGGGAAGCTATATTGTGAAAATATTCAGTGTGTGATGATGTTTCGAAATTTTGAAATTTTTCAGGATTTAAAATTGGCTTTCTTATATAGTAAAATAGTTACATTTTAAATATGTAGCAGTATTTAAATGATAATTTTGAATGTTTAATTTCGACCAGGGTACACCCTAAGCAAAATCTAGAATTGTCCGACCTGACAGTAAGCAAATGTCTAAAAAAGGCCTTTGCTTCCCAGATTTGTTGTACTCAATAATTTTTTCATCATTTTTCTTTGAACACTTTTCTGTCAACAATGTATGCTCTTATACGGGAATTAATACCAATAATCGATAACTTGAAAAATTTGGGTAAAAATTTAATAATTATCCTTAAGAAAACAATATAAAATAAGAAACTGTATGAACAAGCATATAAAAATATTAGTTTTTGTGAAAAATCGTTATGTTTTGATTATTTTTAGATCAATTTAGATGCGATTTAAAAAAATAATTATAATAACATTTTTATCCGGGTTATATTTAACATACGAAAAATCTTTCGTGCTCCTCCCGCAGTCGTGATCCGCTCGGAATCGAACCACAGACCTTCCGATTGCTGGTTTAGTACTTTTTCCTTAAGTTACTAGAGAGATCGAAATAAGAATCCTTTTTCAGAAATACGCGCATTATTATACTAGGTGTTCCAAGTAAAATTTGCCAAGGAATCTGTATTACCATCAGAGAATAACAGAAATTAATAACGTCTCTTCAGAATAGATGGAGCTGGGAATTAAACATTTTTTAAATGTAATAAAAAAATAAGGTCTTCGCTCCGCTGGGAATTTAACCACAGAATTTGCGACTGCCGGTCGTGTGCTTTTCCCTCTGTAATTATTGCACTCGCTTTTATCTCCCTTTCTCTTGTATATTGGTACGATAATCGCTTCTTTCCAATCGTCTGGAACGTCTCCCATCTCGAAAC
>NC_046661.1:103775226-103780295 GCF_010883055.1 Belonocnema kinseyi | reverse complement strand
TCGAAGCACAATTTTAAGAAAGTTAATTTATACCAAATTGAAAATTTTCTATTTTGCTTTTTCTCCAACCGAGTATACAAGAGACCGCTCTCTTTCAAATTTTTTAAGGAACTGGCAAGTAAAAGACAAGATAATGTGGGGGTCCGCTTGCGACTGCGTCGTGTTGCCTTCTTTTTAATTCAAAATTAAATTTGAGGAATTTACCTTAGATGCGTTAAAATTCTTTAGAATTCATGATGAACTCTTTGGAATTTCTTACAAATTCATTTAATTGCTCAGAAAATGTAATGAAATTCTTTGAGATTCATCGTAAATTCTTTGGCAATCTTTGGGATTAATTAAAAAAATATTTATATTTCGTTTTAATTCCTCAAAGCCTTTAGAATTTGTCGTTAATTTTTTTTTAATTCCTTTGTCATTTTTTTAATTTGCCTTACATTCCCTTGCACTTTTTATGAATTCACTAAGAATTATAAATCAGTACGATGAATTCTTGGATATCACAAATAAAACTTTAGAAGTACCCATACATTTATTGGAATTCACAATGAATTCTTCCCAATGCATAATAAATTTATTGAAATTCTGTGGAGTTCATAATACATTTTTTGTATTTCTTTGAAATTAATCAAAAAATATTTATAATTCCTTTCATTTCTTGAAAGTTCTCGGATTTAACTTAAAGTTAATTGAATTCTTTTGCATAATTAGAATTAACAATAAAGTTGTTGGAATTATCTATTAAATCTTATGAATTTACATTGAAATATTTGCTATCTCTAAATAAAATGTTATAATTTGGTATTAATTTTTTGAATTTATTTAAAATTTACTAGAAATTCTATAGAATTCACTATGAAATCTTTGGTATTCATCTTGCATCATTCGGTATTCACAAATAAAACTTTATAATTCAATCTCCGAAAGCCAAGCGGAAAAGAATATTTAGAATTTTTTTTCGATTCTTTAAAATTCTCAAATAACACCTGAAATTGTTTGAATTTGTGGATTTATTTAGAATTCACCTTCCGCTTTTTTAAAGTCCCTTAAAGTTTTCTGCATTTACCTTAAGCATTTCAGCATTTCTTTTTATTTGAATTCGCTTATTTTAAAGGAGGTTCAACCTATACGCAACCTTTGATTAAAAAAAAAGTTTCGCATGAAATTTTTTTCTAGAGGCTATCATTTTATCGATCTTCTCTATAGCTAGAGAATTTTTATTCGCAGAAGTGCATCGTCCATCCAAGGCGACGCAATATTAATATGCACCATAATTATAGGAAGAACGAACTTCTAGACGACTAACGTTTCCATGAAAGAGTGAAGCTGGTGTAATGTTAGGTTTGATGTACAATGTACAAGGTATATCCCATAGGTTTTTATTGATTAGTGTCATTTGATTTCGCACCTCGAACGAAGAAACATGCTCTTCCGAGAATAGTTTCTCTTCCAGAAGGTCAAAAGTAATTTTCATTTATTTACGCGCATTCTAAATACCAATCAGTGGTATTTTTTATTAAATTTATAACCATATTAGCATATTATTATGTAATTGATCAAGCATTTAGTTTAAATAAATTCAGTTAAAATATAAATCGTAGAAAATAATAATCGGTTTCATTAAAATCTTCTTTGTAATTCATACTTAAGTTTGAGGAATTTGCCTTAAATTCTTCAAATTTCTTTAGAATTCAATAGGAATTCTGCGGAATTCACTATAAATTTTTCAAATTCTAAGAATTCTTGGAACTCTTCAGTAAAACTTTGAAATCCATCTTGAATTCTTTGCAATTTAGAATGTCCTCTTCTGGTTTAATCTTCAAATTATTTCTATTTAACGATTCCTTTGGAATTCCTTAGAATTCAATAGAAATTCTACAGAATTCATAATGAATTTTATGTAATTATTTTAAATTGACTAAAATTTCTCAAGACTCAACTACTCAATCTTGGAATTCACAAAGAAAACTTTGAATTCTCCATGAGCTTTTTGAAATTAAAAATTAATTGTCGGGAATTAACTAAAAATTCAATGAAATTCTCAGGGATTCATCATAAATTCTTTGTTATTCTTCGCCAATTTTCGGAATCAATCTCAAAATATCTTCATCTTATTGTAATTCTTTAAAGCTTTTGGAATTCACATTCAATTATTTGAATTGAATAAATGGCTTGGAAAGTGCCTTCCACTTTCCTTAAACCCCTGAAAATTGTGAAATTAACTTTGAATTTTTTGGGATTTATCAGGATTTACAAGAAACTTGAAGGATTTCACAACTAAATTTTAGGAATTCACAATTTAATCTCAAGAACTTATCCTGAATTAACTATAACTTTTAAAGAATTTACTATGAATTCTTGAAAATCATAAAATAACTTCAGAAGTCACCATGAATTCATTGGAGTTTGCAATGCACTCTCCAGAATTTACCATGACTTCATTGGAATTCACTAAAATTCATCATAAAGTTTGTGTTATTCTTCCGAATTAATTATAAAAAATATTTAGAATTCTTTTATATTTTTCAAATTTGTCAGAATGCTCTTTAAATTAATACAATTCACCTTGAATTTGATTTATCTTGAGAATTGAACATGTACTCTGCGGCATTCACCATAAATTGATTGAAATTCTGTAAGACGGAAAAAAATCCTTTGTAATTCCTCATAAAACGATAGGCGTTCTTCGAAATTAATCGGAGTTTACATTAAAGTATTTGAATTCATAAATTTATTTGGAATGTTCTTTCATTTTTTTCATTTTCTTTGCATTTTTTAGAATTTAATAGGGATTCCATGGAATTCACTATAAATTCTTTCGATTTCACAATTGAATCTTCAGAATCCACCTTCCATTCTTTGAAATTTACTAAAAATTCTAAATTTCTGGAAATAATAAATGAAACTTTATAAGTCACTATCAATTTATCAAAGTTCTTTATACTTTTATAGAATCCTTTAAAGTTCATTATAAAATCTTTGGCATTCTTCGGAATTAATGTTAAAATATTAATATTTTCTGTTAGTTCTTTGAAGCCTATGGAATTCACACTCAATTATTTGAATGCCTTGATATGTTTGGAATTCACCTTTTATTTTTTAGAATTCCTCTGGAATTTTGAAATTGATCTTGAATTGTTTGGAATTTTGTCGAATTCAATGGAAATTCTATGTGCTCGGTCTTTTTACTTCCTCCACATTTATGTACAGACTTTTCAAAACTAAAGGTCAAAGCGTTGGCAACAGTAATTTCATGACTGTGAATTCTCTTTCGTTAAAGCTCCTTCGGCTCAAACGAACAGATTCTCATCGCGTATTTCGTGCTTCGCACCCAATTTTTTCCAAAGTGTAAACTTTTCTACATTATCGTTAACACTATTATATCAAATTTATATTACATTTATTTCTGTATCTAGGTCTAGGATTACTCTTTCAGATATTGCGAAATAAAGTACAAATTTTATTTATCATGATTACTTTAACCCATGGTAATACATCTGTATTACCCACCAATGATAAATCTACGTTGCTGACTGGTGATAAAACTGCATTACCGACCTACCTCAATTACCTAATGTAGACAGCTTATCATGGAACAGAACCTCAAACTTAGCATGGATTAAAACACGCTCCGTCCGCAACTGTTCTGATACTGCCATAGCTCGAGTACTACCCAGTGGGCACAAAATTTGGCGACGTCTTTATGACACCGAAACGGCATGGACATAGGATGTCGTAAGGTTGTCGTAAAGATGTCGTAACGATGTCGTAAAGACGTCGCAAAGTTTTGTGCCCGCTGGGTATTTAAGATTAGTTAAATAGATTGTTTTTTATATCGAAGCCTAAGCTTTACACTAGTTAAGTTTATAAAAAGTACTTTGTTAATAAACTTTAAAGTGGCTAGCTCGCTTGAAATAAAACTTCTAGAATAAAATTATAAATTGTCTTTTAAGTAACATAATAAATAGTCGATGGAACTTTAATTCTCTTTCAAATTTTGTTATATTCAGCATGCTGGCTACTTTTTTTATTTTATGAAATATTTGAAAGAATTTACAATCTAGAGGCAATGTGTGTAAACCGAAAACATTCATATCAAAAAGATTATGACTTAGGGATATTTTTGTAAAGATGTATGAGTTTTTTCGTATGTTTATCTGCTAACTTATTTTGAACTGCATGTGTTACAAAAACCCAAAGTAAATAAGAATTCTTTCCTTAAAACTACAGTTACTGTTAGAAAAAATGGAACATAATTAGACAATTACGTAATTTTGATCGATTTATTCGATGAAGCTAAGGACAAATAAGAGGGCCTCATTCTCATGGTTTTAGTGAAAACAGCATTGTGGGTGGCAATGTTTTAGATGATATTTGATTAAGTACAGTTCATTAAACTATATTTTCAACGAAAACATTCATCCCAGTGGGCACAAAATTTGGCGACGTTTTTACGACATCGTTACGACATTTTTACGACAACTTTACGACATCCTATGTCTATGTCGTGTCGGTGTCTTTCCGGTACCGTAAAGACTTCGTCAGATCATAACACTTATTCAGGCTATCGTGAAGACACCTTAACGACATGGACATAAGATGTCGTAAAGTTGTCGTACATATGTCGTAACGATGTCGTTAAGACGTCGCCAAATTTTGTGCCCACTGGGATGTTATTATAATTTTCACCTCATTGTCGTTTTTTCTTTAAATTTAAATTTATATTTTCAAATAATTTATTAAATATTTAATATTTATTTCTAATATGTCAAATAATTATCCTGAAGTCAATCATTTTTACAACAATGTTTAAAAATTGCAATAAAGTAATCTGTATTTCAAACACTTTTCTTCAATTTATTATCGGAGACAGTTACCATCTATCAGTGTAGATATAATAACAAACTCCGTGAAATTAGAAATAAACATTATCGATCAAGTTTACTCAGTGATCCCAGATCTGAAAGGAGATGCGGTCCAATACTATGAAAGGGCTATGTCCGTGTGAATATAGTAGGAGACGCTGTAAATGACTGAGTTGCGCGCGCAACCCATTTCTCCTCTTCTGA
>NC_046661.1:103751172-103775126 GCF_010883055.1 Belonocnema kinseyi | reverse complement strand
AATCAAATTTTACATCCATATATATCTTTTGAAAATTAAAATTCGAAAATTTTTTCTAAAGCCTCCAGGGGACTTCGTTTTCGCACGAAAAAATTTTATGTTGCCATTTTGTTTCTATTTGATCGAAATTATTAATTTGTTTTTAAATTTAAGTTCAAATCATACGCTTCAATAAAACAAATATTTCTATAGCATAGAAGGAAATTTAAGATTTTGTAGAAGAGGTTGAAAATAGGGTATATTTTAAGATGCAACAATTGAGTAAACCATTTTTTTCAGGATAAAATTAATGTATTTTATATTAAGATGTACATAAAATGAAACTCACACCGCACTTTAATGAAAATAAATTTTAAAAATTAAATTAGTCAATATTTACGGTACATTCAATGCTGTGCTCAATTTTGTGTTTATCGCAGATACGGCGTTAGTAATTGTTACACCTCATGATGCAAAGTTTTCTGCTTCAAACTTCGCTGTGGAAGTGGTTGATCGGACATTCTGTAATAATAATTAACATTTTTCTTTCATTATTTTATGTTTTATACAAAGAAAATAGTACCACAAATTTGGTTCAAAAATGTGTGAAAATCATAAAATATTTCATTAGTGTATATTAAAAACAATAAAATATGTTATAATACTTCCATTTATTATAACTCCGCTTATTACATTGGAAAAAGAAAAAAACTTAAAATTTCACAGGCATCGACTTCATATACGCCGCTACCACACCAGTGCAAATTTGCACTCAAAGCAAGTTTCGACCTTCTTGTCTGAAAATTTACAAAGTGAATGATATCAAATTTGATGTAGCGAGTGGCCTAGAGTACTAGCATATTTTTCGTAATGGGGAGAGACTCTTGGTCTACTCAGATATTTACAGAAGTAATAAATTTCACGAGTTGCGAATTCGCACTAGTGTGTTCATTGAGGGTTAATTATGTGTATATTAAATTTCGATACGTTTCTTCAAACAGTGTTGATTTACCGTGAATTGCTTGAAATTTTTTGAAACTCTTTAAAAATTCGGTGGCATTCAAAATCAGACCTTCAGAATCTACATTGAACTATTTAGGATTGTTTGGGATTTACTAAGAATTTTAACAAATTTACTGCGAATTCTTGGAAATCACAAATAAAATGGTAGAAGTCACTATAAATTTATTGGAATTCACAATGAAATTTCCGAAATGCACAACTAATTTTTATAATTCCTTTAGTTATATTTCACTATGATCGCATTTTCAAAAACTCTGGATTTCCGTAAGTTTCGGAAATTTTAAATCATTTTCAAATTTCAAAAGATTTAGAAATTTGAAAAAATGCTTGAATTTTAGATCTTTAAAAAATTTTTAAATTAAAAAAGTCTCCATCATTTTCAAAACTTACGAAAAATTGTCTTAATTCATACTAAAATAAAAACACAGTTTTCAATATTTCTCCAATTGAGCAGAAAATAAAAAACATCTAAGAGCATGCATTTGCCATTAAAAATATCATATGCACCAAAGGGGGGGGGGGATTTTTGTGGCTCGTGTATTTTTCTATTACTTTTAAAAAAAGTTCCGCTTCTCCCTCTTTGGTGCATAACCTAATGTTTTATTTTCTTAATTTCTTAATTAATATATTATTGCTTAACTGATCGTCCCTTTACTTTAAAGAAATGAAGTTAAATTTTGTTTCTTAGTCAGTAAAAAGCTTTTTATTAAACTGATTACGCAAGATTTCACTTCTGTTATTGATTATAATTTCTCGCTCTTTATGAACTTGATTATTGTAGATTTTTTTTCCTATATATTATTACGTGCATTGCTCTTTTCTTCATTTTATTTAATACTATGAATTAGGTGATTGCTTTTTGGAAGGAATAAAAAATAATTAATAACTTAAATTTAATAAGTAACCATTATGCATTATTTTTTATTATTTAATTTCATTTCAACATTAATATCAAAATTAAAAAGCAAATTTAATTTAAATTCTTCAGACTTCTTGGAATTTACCATAAATTATTTTAATTCATTGATATGTTTAGGATTCATGTTCAAGTTTTTTTAATTGTTTGAAATCTTTAAAAATTTACTAGCAATTCTACGGAATACAGTATAAATTCTTTAAATTCAAAATTTAGTCTTAGAAATTCTCCTTAAATTCTAAAGAATTCACTATGCATTCTAAAGAATTTACTGTGAGTTCTTTAAAATCACAAATAAAACTTTAGAAGTCACCAAGAATTCGTTGAAATTCACAATAAACACTTTGGCATTCACCACAAATTTTTTTGCAATTCTTTGGAATTTATAATAAATTTTTTGGTACTATTCGGAATTAATCTTAATATATTGAATTATTCAAAATTCACCTTAAATTTTTTTAATTTCCTCGAATGTTTTTTTATTTACTTTTAAGTTTTCAGAATTATTTTGACTCCGCTAGTAATTCTCACAAATTTATAATTAAATTTTCGACTTTGACCACAAATTTATTCAGATTCTTTTTAATTTATCATTAATTCTTTGGAATTTACTAGAAGTTCTTAGAGATTGACCACAATTTATTAGAATTTACGATTAAATATTTTTTAAACTCAGATAGAACTTCATAAGTCAACAAAATACGTCATTCATTGGAATTCGCCATAAATTTATTGATATCTTTCAGGAATGCATTTTAATTCGTCATGAATTCTTTGGAGTTCTCCGGAAATAATCCCAAAATATTTATAATTCTTTTCGATTCTCTAAAGTATTAAGAAATCACTTTGAATTGAGCTGATTAATAGATTTCTTTAAGATTCATCTTTAATTTGTTAAACTTCCCTTCAAATTTGTGCCAAAAATTCTTCGAAAGTAATCTTAAAATCTTTATAATTTCTCTTAAATCTTTAAAGTCTTTGGAAATTCACTACGAATTCAAAAGAATTTACTGTGAATTCTTGGAAATCACAAGTGAAATCTAAAAAGTCGATATGAATTCTTTGGAATTAACTTTTTCAGAATTAACTTTATATTATTTGAAATTATTGATAATTATAACTTACCTTTAACAAGAATTTTTCGGGATGTGCGAATCAACATATAAAATGATGCATTTGTTTATAACAAATATTACATGCACTAAGGGAGAGGGAGATTTTTTACGACTCGTGTTTTTTCATTACTCACAGAAAAAGTCCGGCAAAATATACTACTTTATTTTCTTTATTTCTTTATTGGTATATTATTATTTGGTTAATCGTGCCTCTACTTTGAATAAATTCAGTTAAAATATATTTCCTAGTCAATAAAAATCTTGTTTTTAAAGAGGTGCCGCAAATTTTTTATTCCTTTTCATACCACGCGCATCGAAAGTTCGACTTTCACTGCCTCTACAGTAAATAATATACATGTATATATAATATAAAACAGTACCGTATATAACCTCGTAGTTTCCATTTTTTTATGATTTTTTTAAAAAAGATCTTCTTCGCTTTGCTGGTAATCGAAAAATAGAACTTGCGATTTCGGGTCGGGTGTTTTCCCTTAAGCTACTAGAGAGCTCGAAGAATCCTCTTCCGGAAAGAAGACCTTTTTTAGAAATTAAAAAAATAATTTAAAAACTTTAAATTCGTAGCACCATCTAGTTTGAAATGACTTAAAGAATTTCTGTTATTCTCTGATGACAATACAGATTCCTTGCAAAATTTGAGTACGTAACACCTGGAAAAATAATGTGTGTATTTCTGAAAAAGACTCTTTTTTCGATCTCTCAACTAGCTTAAGGGAAAAGTACCAAACTGCAAATCGGAAAGTCTGTGGTTCGATTCCCAGCGGAGCGAAGGAGAACATCTTTTTCAGATAACATTTAATTTCAATAATTTTCATGTATAGCTCCATCTAGTCTGAAAAGACGTTAAGAATGTATGCTATTCTCTGAAGATAATACAGATTCCATGAGAAAGTTGAATACGTAACTCCTGGCAAAATAATGCGTGTATTTCTGAAAAAGGATTCTTCTTTCGATCTCTCCAGTAGTTTAAGGGAAAAGTACCCAACCGGCAATCGGGAGGTCTGTGGTTCGATTCCTAGCGGAGCGAAGGAGAATATCTTTTTCAGGTAACATTTAATTTCAATAGCTTTTAATTCATAGCTCCATCTAGTCTGAAAAGAACTGACAAATTTCTGTTATCCACTGATGATAATACAGATTCTTTGAAAAAAGTAGTTTTCATTATTCTTACTTATCATGCAGGTCCAGTGTTATCGTTTCCTCAGAATCGAGTCTCATTTTTTGCCTCACTGTCACTCAAAAGGGAGCGCAAGCCGAATTTGCGGTGCGCTTATTGTAAAAAAATATCTTTACTGTAGTTTATATTTCCTATTAAATTTCCCTTACATTCATTATCATTGTAAAAAAGGAGAATGCTTTCTGGATACACTGCAAATAGTTCTTTTAATTAACAAATTACTATTATTTATTTTTTAACTATTTAATTTCATTTATACAATAAGGTTAAAATTAAGAAGTGAGGTTATTACCAATTTTCATCATTTTCTTACCACGCTAAAAGTTAACAGCGAGAGTGTGAAAATTCCACCTGCTTCAAGACAGCATGGACGAGCACTTCTAATCATTATCACTATAAAATCTCTTCGGATTTTTAATGGCATTAGGTACCACTGCGAATTATAACTGAAATCAAGAACTTTTTATAAAAATGATCGTAGATTTGGACATTTTCTAAAACTTTTTAAGAACTTTAATGAAAATTTAAAGTAAACACTCGAATTGAGAAATGTCTTACAGCGCGCTAACAATGTTTTCACTGGCGTCCATTATTTTTTGACCTGGCAGGCAGATATAAAAAATGTAAACTATTTGGCCCAAAACGTACGAGAAGAATTTCATAAATTCATCTGGTGCGTCTAATTTTATAATGGTCTAGAAAAAAGGAAAAAGGTTTAATTATTTCAAGAATAGGTAGTTTGTTGTGGCTCGTCATCCGGTAGAAAAAATAAAGTATCATTTTGTAAATTTAATATTTCGGAAAATCTAAGGGCTAGAAATATACAATGCTTTTTTGGTAGTTTAAGTTTCCATTTTAGCCAATAATATTAAATTTGAAGTAAAAAAGAATAGTTTTTCTTTATTTTTTTTACCAAAAAATGTGATACCTCATGAAGTGTTTATAAGTCGTGAATTTTTAAACAATTTTAACAGATTCTAAAGTGTTTTCCTTGAACAATACTATCAAGAGATTTCAAGTTAAACATATCTACAGTAGAAAAAAAATTAACTTAAGTGGACGAAATATTTGTTTCCTGTCAAAAAAAAATTAATATGTAGCTACACATTTACGTTTATTTCTTTTTCCTTATTCTTCTTTACTACTGAAAGTTATAACTAAATAAGAATTTATCATAATAGTCTAGCTCGCGGGAAAATTTCGTAAATTTTCTTATACTGATTTTATTTCAAAACTCTGATGTTTCGAATAATTTAATTATTTTCACGTCGCACTGTAATAAGTTGTTAAAAAAATATATAATTTATTTATCTCTAGAGAATCTCTGTTATTTTTATATTTTTCACTTTATATTTGTCAAATTCGAATTTATCTTAATGATTTTTAATATAGAGAAAAATTAATTACCACGTATCCAGTTATGCTTAGTAAAATCATACTGAGTCCAACTTGACAAAATACAGATGCTGAGAAAGCCGCGCCAAGCTTTTTCGCATATCTTTTGCAATAAATGAAATTAAAAATATTTTATCTATTGGCACTAACGTATTATACCACCACAGCAAGGGGAAAAAAGTTTCTGTAGACAAATTTTTTTGAATTTTAAAAAGATTTGTGTACTTCGATTCTTAATAAGAAGGTTAATTATTTTTTTATTTAACACAAAAATTTGACATTCTTTCTCGCATTGTTTTATCTATAAATAATTTTCAGTCGGTGAAAATAATTTTGATACAAACTAAGAATTATTGTTCTTTTGACGACTATTTACTATCATAAATTGCAAATTCACAAGAATTATTAATTATTTCAATATTTTTAATAAAAAAATTCAGATTTTCGTCGTCCGTCTATTGTACTTTTATCACGAGACTCGAGACGGGATTCGAGAAGAAATTCGACATTTGAGATTCAAGACTAGATTTGAGACGAGATTCGAGACGACATTTAGGCCTTAATGAGATTAAATGAGGATAAATTTGAAAGAGTTATCAATGATCTAAACAATTTTTATGAACAAAATCAGAGTTTGTCTATTTTTAAACAAGTACGCTCAATTTTTTAAGGAATCGATTCATAATTTTTTTCCGATTACTCTTTGCTACAATACTTTTCAAATTGGCAACAATTATTTTTTAAACAATTTTTATACAGAAGAAAAGCATCATAGCAAATAGTTATAGGGCAGATATTTTTATTCGATTCCCTAAATAAAAATTGTGTGTGTTGGTTAAAGAATAGACAAACTCCAAATTTTATTATAAATATTTGTTATGTAATTAACAATTGTTGAAAATACATTATTAGTTAATTACTTGGAAAAATTATTATATTCGAGATAAAATAGCCAAAATTTTATTTTGTTTGTAAAAATTGTTTAAATAATAGATAATTTTTGTAAATTTTTAATGTATCTTAACAAAGAGTCATCGAAAAGATGCCCCTAGTTTATTGTGTAAAATATTTAGTCATTCCTGGTCGAATATCCAAATTGTGAATTAGTTTCTAAAAATAATTTTAAAAAATTCTAAATAGCATCTATTTTTAATTAACCATGGTGAAACATTAAATCACGTATTTTATACCAAAACTTTTAATTCCGATTAGCTAAACAGTGAGAATCCCGGAAAATAACTTTTGCTCATTAATTTTTTTATACCATAATTTTTTAAATATTTTAAATCGCCGACTGAAAATTATTTTTCGATATTTTTCACAGATATTAGACCCTCTAAAAAATGTTAAAATCTGTTTAAAAAATGATACTCCTAAAAAGTTAAAAAAAATGTTACTTTGTTGCGCAATAAACAATTAAACAAATCTTTTGTAAAAAACCTAAACATACAAATCTGACGGCAATTTAGAAGGATATTATTATTTTAAATATGTCTAAATCGAATAAATCGTGTAAGCTGACAATTGATTTGTCTACATAAACTTTTTTTGCCCAACTTTGACCAACGGAAATTATCTGCACGATTATTTTTTGAGCTGTTACTGAAACACCTAAATTTTTTAAATATCAACCGGAATTTTTTTTCTTGTATTAGCACTAAAGTTGATAAAGTTTTGAATCTAATGATCCTTAGTTGAAGACAAACCGCCATTTAAATAAAAAAATTGAAAAAAAAATTGAGCTCGGCTTGGTTCACAGTCAAAAGTAAAAAAATAGTCTGAAGTAATTTTGTGGATCTTTTTGAGATAAATAATAATTACTCTTTTTAACATTTGTTTTCCATCTCGCATAGAAATTTTGTTTTCAAAATATTTTTCGTATCTCGTATAGTTTTTCTGGAAAATGTGCTAAAGCTCAATCCAATTCAATCAGTCTTTTGAAATTTATCGTGATATACAGACACGCAAACAGACAGACAGAAATATTAACAGGCACACAGAAATGCAGACCATTATCTGCCATTATGAGATCAAAATTTTCGTATTGTTATTCTGAAAATATAAACACTTAGTTAGAGCTCAAAAAATAGACGTGTAGATTATTTCAGCCTTGATTATTTATTATTTTAATTATTATTGCAAAAATATTAACAGTTTACACTGTATAGCATAGTTAAATTTTTTTTACTTAGTTGTGAAATACTTACTCGATATTTTTTTGGTGTAAGAGTAGACATCCCGAAACTTCTTTTGTGAGCTTTTCATCATCTTGAAGAGAACAGTCTTCTGACAATTCAGAATGATTAATTTTGTCCTTGAAGAGATTCTCGATTCGATACCTGCAGATTTATAAATTATTATGGATATAAAATGGGACAGTCCACGACTCGTCTACGCTTCTCATATTTTACATGCGACTCTCGGTTTAAGAACTCGCGGTTTAGGGATTCCTATGACTGATGGCTAACCCAGTTTCTCAGCGCGCAGAGCGTGAGACTGTTGCAACTCTTTTCTCGGAAGGCGCACAGTGCGTGATAACCCAGTAGAGTATATTGCGCAATATTATGCACTGTGCGTAAGAGCTCAGTAGAGTATATTGCGCAATACTATGAATTTCAGTAGTAGAAAAGTTGTCTTTTGAAATGCAGAAACTAAAAATCAAGCCCTAGAAAGCGCCTTAATAAATGAAATCAAATAATTATTTTTAATTTCATTTTATAAGTCTCTCTCTCTCTCTTTCTAAAACCGACATCAAGACGTGTCGTGGATCGCCCTTAAAAAAACATGTAGCAAGTAGTATTTTATCATATAATAGGTTTTTTTACCCAAGAATTGCGAACATTCCACAAATATGTTCAGTGTATACTACATACATTGCATCCATAGTTAAAAATGTTGTCATATTTAATACAACCGTTATCTGTTCATGAAAGTTTATATGATAGTAATATTTATCTTCATCAATAAAATAGTTTGATTTATAAGTCCTTTTTCTTGGCCTTGACACATTTAAAGGTTTAATAATATTAAGCATTTGTGGTATGTAAGTAGTAACTAAATATACGCTCACTACGAAGTAAATGTAAGCTATAAAATAATAAAGTTTTATTTTTTAATTTTGTAATTATAAATTGGGGTGCCTCAAGAAATTCTTTTTAAAGATTTTCTAAAACCTTGAATAGGAAATTCTTTTTTTTTTGTGAAAAAATTATCACTTATTGTTGCCAGATTTTTAAGAAAATATTTGGAGGTCGCTATAGAGGTTTTTATATCAAAAAATCTCAGCTTTTAAAGTTTTTAAATTTTAATTTCTACAGTTTTTTTGTTTTTCATAAAAAAATTTATTACGGTAAGTATTTACACTAAATTTGCAGCTAAATAGTTAGATTTTGTACCAAAAAGATGAGTTTTGAACAAAAAATATAATATTTGATATATCAACATAATAATAAATCAACGTACAATTCAACTAGAAAAGACTAATTTTCAATAAAATAGTTATATTTTCAATCGAAAAAGATTTTTCAATTGAAAGACATTTCATTTTTTAACGTCATTTGTTTTTATGGTCACATAAAGATAATCGTCTTAGAACTCTGGGGAAGATTCAAAAAGATTTTTGAAGATTTCACAGATGTCGAAAAAGTATCTAAATAATTTGTAAGAAGGTTCTTTCATTTTACAGGATTTTAAAAAATTTTCAGATGTATTTAAATTATTTGAAAATATATATAACACTCGTAGAAATTCTGAAGTAATTTAAAAATATGGTATAACTTTTTAAAAATATTTTAAATCTTAAAACTATTTTTAATAGATTAAAAACTTCTGAAATTCCTAGATAGACTGAATCGAATAATTCCTAAAATTGTGGAAAATCTTCGAAAATAAAAAAATTGTGCCTATTTTTCCATTTGAATATAAAAATTGTAGCGCATTAATTTTTAGTTTATAAAATATATATGTTTAATTATAGGACAAGTGTTTCTTGGAAAATAATGTTCTTTATTGTTATTATCACGGCATGTTGAAAATTGAAGAGATGAAAATTTAAAAAGCCGAATTTTTTGTATGATAACATTTATAGCGACCTCTAAATAACAAGTTTAAATGTAAAAAAGCTGTTTATTTTATCACACAATAAAAAAGAAATTTCCTATTCTTATTTTATCGTTAAATAAAATCAGTTATGTCACAGGCGTACGAATCAGAGATGTCAAAAATATAAGACTTGCTTCTTACCAACATACATCAATGATAATTTTTGTCCTCTGACAGCAAATTTTTTTAAGATATTAACTTCTGGTCCAGATACTATTGACCAGTCTGTTTTTATTTCACCCAAAAGGTATTTCATCTACCAACAAAAATTTTCTCCAAATAAATAAAAAAAATAATGTTAAAAAATTAAACAAGGTTTAAAAAATACTGTACCTCTTTCATAAGAAGAACAGAATTTATTAATTTTGAATAGCACGTTGTAGACATAATAATAGCTGTTAAAATATTAATTGAGTCATCGAAATTATTTGAATTTGCAATACCGCTAATCTGCGAATGACGAAATTTTTGAATGAAAATATAAGCTTAATTATTCCGAAAGAAATTGAAATATGTAAAAAAATTCAAGTTTTTAGCGTAATATCCACAGAATAAACATTTAAAAAATAATTTTTGGTTACCAATGTAATAAAGAAAGTGATATGCATGAACGAAATAAAACTAGAAATAATAATCCTTTGATATGTGGGTTGATAAGGCCATTGTCCAATACAGCACATCAATACTTTAGTGAGTCTAAAATAACTTTGATCAAAGAAGTCCATCGCTCGATGGATTTGGTCTAACTGAGGCTCGCATTTAGTAGAATATCAAGAAAATTATCACACGTATACCTTGGGAAAATATTAATGAGAATCTTTCTCTAAACGGCATCTAAGTTATGGATTTACCACTCCACGCGAACCCCTTTCGACGAACACTAATATCTCATAATTGCGCTATTATGCCAGACGATTTTTTTTTTCGCTTCAATTTCCTGGAGACAGTTTAAAATATTAATGATTCTATGACGTTCTCAGAATCATATTGTTTGCACGTGTAGGTGAGAATTTTTTTCTGTAGAATGACAAGAGAAGTCTCGAAGGGTTCACATTGATTAGTGGATATTTAAATACCTCCTCATATGATGCAACTGCAATAACTTTTTATTTATTAAATCTAATAAGTTCAGGTATTATTAATATATTATTTCTATCAATGTTAATTGAGCAGGCCATACTTATTAAAGTAGGTAAGTTTGGTACAGAAACAATAAAAAAAATTTACAAATCTTTGCTTTCCAGTGATGATAATTTTTTTATTTTTACAGAATGTATCTCACACGTTTTAATTGATGGGGATACTTAAGAAACAGTGCCTTGAATAGTAAAATTGGTGATATGATCAAAGGAATTATGGATATCGGGGCTACTTCTTTCCAGTATAAATCAGATATAATTGATGTTTGGGAATATAATGTTCAATCTTACTTCACTAGGTAAAACTAAATTTTCAAATTAAATTGATATCATATATTATCGTGTTTTAGTTTTGGAAATAATTTAGAATCTTACAAATAAAATCCAGAATTATCTCAACACAATGGCAAAAAAATGGTGGTTTGACACTACCATCGATAAAAGAACTTATAATTTTCAAAGATGCACAAATGGTACAGTTTTTTCTCTTGACGCCGTGTCCACGTCTTATAATATTGATCCTAACTTAGTTTATATTTTCATAAACAAAAAGTAGAATTTAATTCAACTACACACTAAATTATCGTTTGCACAATTCGATGAAGTTATTAGATTTTGTCTAAGCAATGCATATCCCCAGTTTGATTATAATATTTACGAAAAAAAATATGGAACCCCGATGGGATCCCCTATATCATCAGTGGTGTCAGAACTTGTTTTACAAAATTAAAAAGAGGATATTATCAAAAATAAATCTTTAAAAATTCTTTTTTATTATCGCTACGTAGATGACACTCTCATTTGTCTACATGAGGATGGCTTGTTTAAAATCTTAGAAGATTTCAATCAAAAAGGTGGATTTTTGCAATTCAATTTAGAACATTGTGTTTATAAAAGAAATAAGTTTTTAGACATAAGTCTAATTTATAAGACCTTACTTAATAACGATTGCCCTTACTAATTTATCAAAAATAACATTGAAAATAGACTTAAATTCATAGAAAACAAAAATCCACAAAAATTAATGCAAAAGGAAGAACAATAGGTTTTCTTAGAGTTATTGTGTTACCATATGACAAAGATTTCCATTTGTGTATATTCAGAATCTGTAATAAATTTAATATCACAATTATGTTCTATATACAAAAAAAATACAATACATTTTATTGGAGTCTACCAAGGGTAAGATACCTACATTTGAAAAAATAATCTCATCTTAAATAAGCTTAGTCATAAGATTAATTTTAATAACGAAAATATTAAAATATTTCATCTAGAAAGTAGTTATCATAGAGGGAACATTTAGAAATGTTCCAAATTTTTAAAAGTGAAGGTGCTATGAATTTTAGATTAGAGACTGAAAATTTAAATATAATTTATAATGTATTATCGAAACATTTGGTAAACTTTAATTAATTTTAACATCTTAGCAAGTTTCATAAAAACTAAACTTACTTCCCTTATTGTATGTTTATTTCTTTTAATATTACCATGTTTCTTTTATGTATACATTATCAACTTTCTCTGCTTAAAGGATTTATTATTTAACCTAAAAATTTCTAGATCTAGGGTTAAAACATAAACACGATAATTTTCTAAAAATTGGTTGAAGACATCCAAAGTTATTATATATTATCTTTAAAATAAATTTTAAGACTAACACTACCTTTCATGTTTGAATTTCATGGTGGCCATAATATTTCGTTATTTATTGGAAAATGGCATATTTTATCACAAAAATTGAGAAAAATATTTCGGAAAAGGTAAAACAAGAACTAATTATTGAGCTTTGGATAGTATAATGACTATTTTACAGACAAAGTATATAATCTGGCAACATATACATATAATCTCTAGGCATTATATATAATACCTAGAAGAGGCCAGAAAAAGTGTGTGATAAATAATTTACATTTAAGAAATTTTTGCTTTTTTTAAACTTTTATTATTTTGATGATTTTTAAAATATAAAGATGTATTTTTTATTACTCATACTAGTATACAATTAAAAAAGAGTAATTTTCAAACTATACTTTTAATACATTTAATAGATTTAAAAAAATGCTAAAATTCAATTATTGAAAGGAATCCACTTTTGATTTCCTTTAAGAATTGGGTGAAAGATAGTTCACAATGCTCTAAAAGCCCTTGGAATATAAAAATGAGTTCTCTTATTTCTTGTGAAATAATTAAAAATGCATTAGAAATTTTTGTCTGTTTTACAGATTCCCAAAAATCCCATAAGTGAAAATTGGGTTTGCGAGATTTGGCGCAAATTGTGATTTTCTTGCGGTTTTTAAAAATACAAATTGTGTATAATACATTAAATCTACTTTCTATTTATAATTCGATGTTAATGTAAATTATTTAAACAATTCATGAATTCTTTAGGAATATTCACTTAGAATAGATTTCGGAAGTCGCGGTTTTCCGAATTATTCACCTTAATTTCCATGTTTCAATTAGAGCGGGTGCTAATTAAATAAAGTTGATCAAATTAATTAATTAAACATTTTGGTATTATTTTTAATAATTACAATAGTCTGAATAATGTGAGAAAGTTGTCATTTTTTCTGAAATATTCAACACATCGTCCACTTTTCGTAGTCAGTGTGAGGTAATAATGGATGCAAAATAGCAAACCTAATCGCTTAAACAAATTATTATTATTATTTATACTCATCTTTTGCTATGGTAATGTTATATCTTTCCTATTTTTTCTGAAATTTACAATTTATAGTCCACTTTGTACTTAGAGTTTGGTAATTATTAATGCAAGTGTGAAAAATGGACAAAAAGTTAAAAATAAAATAATAAAACCGCAATTATCTGGGATTTGCAAAGTGGATAAAAAGTGGAAAATAATAGAAAACACTGCAACTTTCCAGCATTATTCTAAGAGAATGTCGTGATAAATAGTAACTGAGAAATTGATAATAAGTTGAAAAATTCGTAATTTAAATAAGTAATTAATGCACTCATCTAATTATCAATAAAAAGTAGAATTATAAACCATTTGTTTTTAAAATGCTACAAAATAATCATTATTAGCGGAAAATATTCTCAAAACTAAATTTTTTACTTATAAGATTTTATTGGGACCCTTCAAAACAGACTTGTTTGATATTGAAAAAATAAGTTTTATTTAATATTTAATGGCTAATTGTGAAAAAGAATATTAAAATTCAACTTGTTGCACATTATATTAAAGATTCTGAATAACATTAACAAAAAATGTCTCTTTTCTTATGGGAAATTCGTGTAAAACTTCATGATTTGACGTAAAATTGCGCATTTTACAAATTGCCCAGGCATTGTAAGTAATGTCAGACCTAATCCAAGTTATGAATATATATTATTCCAATGGCAATTTAGTTATATTTGAATATTAAATTTAATCTAAATTAGTTTCAAAAACTTTGTTGAGACTTACAGGTATCTATTTGGACAACCCTTTTCTTCCACTGATACAAGACATTTTTTTTATAAATCTGAAACTCTTAAAAAATGGCACTTCTGGAACTTAAAAAATCGACTTTTTTATTAAATATTAAATAGTAAAAATAATTTTTAAAAAATCGCCTACCAGGAATCTCTTTCAAATTTGATAAGCTTTTATTTTCTAAAACGTCAAAATCAAATAAAATTTGTAATTTAAAAATTGATAATACGATTTATCATTTTTTTACGGGACCAGGTTTTTTTTCAAATGTTCCTGCAAAACAAACTTTAAAACGAATATGTGTTTATGCGTAAAAAATAAAGTTCAGTGTCAAGCAAAATGTCATTTCAGTATGCTATGTTTTTGTAAATAGCAAGTAAAACTTTGTTGAATTCTATATGTGTTCGCTATTTTACTAGACTCTTCTTTCAATGCAACATTATATTCAAAGTCAAGATCATATACTTTACTTATCTCGTTCCAGGCATTATATATAATGCCTCTGGATTATATAGAATCCCTAGACAATGTATATAATAAGTATACAATTACATACTTTTCCTGAAATTACCAGGCATTATAGATAATGCCTAGGGATTATATATTTTGACTGTCACAAATATACTTGCAGCCACTACTCTGCAAGGTGAGTTAATTTATCATACATAATCACTTAAATATTACTAAAATTTAACTCATCTTTCTGATTTATTTTTGCATCATAAATAACGGTTGTCTCTAGATTTGGCTGATTTACCTTTTTTTAATTCCAGGCGCATCTTCTACCTTTCATTATTCGTGCGGAATATTTTGATTTACCTACTTTATTCTGCAACTGTAGTTGAATTCCTACTGTTGGAAGCAACTATTATTTTAAATTAAATTCCGCACGCCATATCCCTATCCCTTGTTTCGCCCCACCCATTCACCCCTCCACTTTCAGCCTTTTCATGCTTTCTTCCTTCACATCCCTCTCAACTTTTACCATACCAGCCCTCGACTAACCCCAGAAATAACACACCGTAGCAATAGCAGGGTGCGGGCTCACTTCTAAAATCAAAATTAATTTAAGTTTTTTAAGTTACAACTATATTGTCAAGAAATACCATAAATTGACATATCAATACTTGCATGATTTGTGGGAGTAGCAGGGACGATTGGATGATGGTCTACTAGCTTGTGTTTGAACAAACTGAGATTTTATTACCACCGGCACGTCCTAAATCATTCTATACTTTTTCTAAAAACTCGAGAATTTTTATGAAAGTCCAGGGTTGTTTTAATGTGGTTCTAAGAAAATTTTACATGTTTTTTTTTGATATTTTGAAGGGGGTGGAGGAATTTGCTTATCCGTAGGTGTAATTTGATTTTTTTTCAGGATTGAAGACACCTTGTACCGAAAATTAATCTTTGTAATTTTCTAGGAAGTTCCGGACTCGTGTGGAACACTCATGATTAGCATATTCTCCGCAAGAATTAAGGGGCTCTAAGGTTTAAGGAAGCTCTGGATCATCCTCTCTATTAGATACGCCTCTAATGTCCATGCCTTCGCCATCCTATAATAAGAACTTTTTTCTTCGAGGGATTTCTTCAACGAGATGGAAGACTTTTGTGAGGATTTCTTTGAATTTCGGGGCTGAGGCTTACCCTCAGTAGAATCACTACTGATCTCACTGCGTGAAAGTAATGCTGATACACCAACTATTATTTCGCATAGATCTTGAAACTTTTCGTTTTTTTGGCATCTCCCTCGCTGTGTGATATGGTTTTCCGATTATGTCGCGAGCTTGTTGACCGGCTAGCTTAATTCTACGGATTTCCACAAATCTGATAGCCAATTTAATAAGGGTTATGTGATAACCCTGAGTCTGCTGTTTTCTTAAATGTATCTCTTTGTATGGACAGAATTGTTTGCTAGATGTCTGGTTAGACACTGTTGCTTCTGCTGAACACAGGTGCCTCAGAATCGTTAGAAGTACTGGTGCTTTCATCACTGGAAGAAGAACTTCTTTCTTGTTTGAATGCTTTATCTAATCAGAGTTTAGATATTCTACATTAGGCACGACGTCTGGATACTCTTTTATCTATGCTGCTTTCATCTTAATTCCTTCATTGTTTTCTATGAATGGGTTACCATCTTTTTCGTGTGCATCAGTTTTTGAAAGTAGTTTATATTCAAATCTCTCGAGGGCATGGACCTACTGTGAACACACATCAATTTTTCAGTATTCTTGGGGTCTGTGATTTTAACATCATAAACGTAGGATGAGCTATCAGGTTCGGCTGAAATTTTACTTTTGATAACCTGCTTTTTTGATACAGCTTTGATGTACTTGTTTCATTTTCCCTACTTGTGCTTGAATTCGTAAGTATAATTCTTAATTCGTTATTGAATTAAGTACTGCACATGATTCTTTTCCCTCAAGAAAATATTGCTTCCCGCAATCATTGACTGTTTTGGAAAAATAGGCTATTCGCATATCTATTTCTTTATGCTCTCGATAGAGGTATAATATCTCAAACAAACCAATAGTTCTAAAAATTTGGGTATTGTGCAGCCATTTTTAAGCTACGGGAAATTTTCTTTCCTAAGTCTTTCTAACAGTCGACCAGCTTTGAAGTCATGTTACTTATGGGTTTCAGAGTTGACTACTATATCAACTAGGTAGACGAAAAGTTTAAGTCCTAGTATCCCTTTCAGAAAGGTATTCATGAGGCACTGAAAAGTCACTGGCGAGTTTTTTATTCCCATGGACATGAATAGATAAACTTCAAGGAATCTGCACTATCATCAGAGATGGTTACCATCAATCAGTGTAGATATCATTCCACCAAGCTTGAAAATAGAAATCAACGCCATCGAAAAATCCAACTCTTCAAAAAACAGAAAATACTTGACGTCTTTTTTTAGAAAAGAAGGAAAATAAATTGTAATCAATTCTAAAATTAATTTTTTTTCTGAAAATGATCATCTCCATCGCTCCATTGGAAATAGAACCACGTTTACTATTTTCTGTTATTTGAAGACTTAACTTTATTGATAGTGTTCATGCTATTTTCACGGTTGGTGAAATGATATATGCACTGATTTATGGTAACCATCTCTGATGATAATACAGATTCCTTTACATTTACTTGTTTCATAAACGTAACACCTGGCTTCTTTCGATCTCTCTAATAGCTAAACGGCAAAGCACCAGACATACAATTGGAAGTTCTGTAGTTCGGTTTCCATTGGAGCGATGGAGATGATCTTTTTTCAGAAAAAAATGTGATGAATAAGTAATAAAAATACACAAGCGATGTTTAAAAAGATCTCTTGGCCCTCTCGTTGGAGTGTGTTTTAATTTGGTGACTTTCTTATATTTTCTTTTACCTAAAGCGTCGAGTTTTTTTTGGACAATGAATATGGGTGAGTTATGAGTAAGTGGTAACTTGAAATCTCCAATGATTCCTCTGTTATTCTGGTTCTTTATTTACGCGTCCAGCTAACCAACTGCTTCCTGAGGGCAACAATATGGCTTTTTAGCGATAACCTTGTCATCAGCTGTAATGATTCTATGTTAAATCTGATTCGGGCAGCTCAATTTCTCGTTTCTCAGATGAAATACTTCCAGAGATTCTATGTCTCAGTTAATTAATACATGCTGTTATTGTATGGTCAGCAAGGGTCCAAAGTACCCTGGGCCGGTTTCACGCTTATATATTCTTATTATGCTGAATTCTAATTCAACATAAGAAATTGATTGGATCATGAAGAAGAGACCATAATGTATATCTAGACAAATTTTTAGGACGAAATTTTTATAGTTGGACCCCAGGTCGGAGGGAAACTGAGAGTAACCTGTTCCATAGGAAGCAAAATTATCAACCTCTGCTGCCCAATTTGTGTAACAAAGTCTTTATATACGAGTAGAATAGTAGCGAACCGAAATTGATTAGTTTTCTACATTGTCAGACATAATATTGTATCTCGCGCATATCCCTCCTCACAAATCGAAGATATGCAAATTCGTGAAGGATTTAATTTTCACGAAAAGAGGAAAGTGCAAATTGTGTCAAAATCAGCTTAAATTTTATATGATTTTGACAGTTTGCAGATTATGTTGTGATTTTCCTCCCGATCTCCCGATATTTTCTCAACAAAATCTTTATGTTCCACAGACTTGCAGGGTTTACTGATACTGTATGAATAATTTTAAATTTAATTTCAGGTCTCGGTCGCTGTGATGAGCCAAAAGTGGTCGCTTAAGATTGCCAAAAATATATAAATTTTGACTATTTCAAAGTTCATTGGCTGATTCTTTAATTAAGAGCATTGAAAATGACAACGTGGATTTATATTTTTGGAATGTAATATGAATCTTTGAACTCTGTTATTTATAATAGTTAAAACTTCTAAATTTTGCAGTTTATCTGCATTTCATTAAAACTTGTTTAATTGGAAAGTGTAATGTAGCGTAATTTCAAACTTTTTATTTTTCGGCTAAGCCCATTACTCTGATATTGTACATAATAATTTCCGTCTTTATAAAAATGTATTCAGTTTAATTTTTCCACATTTTCCTCTCTGAATATATAATATGATTTCGTTATGAGAAACTTCTAAAAAGAGATGTAATTAGTGTCTCTAAATGTGTATTCAGCAAAAAATGTATTAAATGTATTTTTAAATAATTTTTTTAATACATTTTGGTACATATATGATATTATCCTATTCTGGATTTAATTAAACAGAAAATAATTAATAGAGTTTCTCTCTGTTGATAGCATTAATAAAATTTAACTCGACTTTATTTGCTTTTGCAACATGTTACTTTTGGGATATACAATTTATTTTAGTATTTGAAATGGATATGAATATAAAATATAATAGCCTAAAGTTTTACCAGTAAACGTTTTACACGAATCACAATTTATTTTTCTTAATTCTTTTAGAAATTAGAATTTTGGCAATTGCCACACCTGACCTGCCTGTCTCTGCCCGTCTGATCTTTACGTTGTAATTCAGTGGTGTAATGGCAACGGGTTAACGTGATCTTCAATTTTTAATTCTTTGAATTATAATTCGAACAGTTCTTCTCCTGGAAATTCACAAACAAGGAACAAGCAGGGTTGCCATATCAATGGTTACTAGTTGACTATAGTTTTCATTTGTATTTTCAAAATTCTTAGAAAAAGTTTAATGTCAGATTTAAGTTCTTATTTTGCAATCATTCCATCAGTCAAAAAAGGGATATTTTTCCCAAGTACTCTAGCTTGATGTAAACCATAATTGATATCAAAAATATGGAGTTGGTTGTTATTTTTGTATTAATCACTCCTTAAGCAGCTTTACCTTCAATTTAAGGCGAGTCTGTTAGAGTTAATTATTCTGATTACGCAGTTTGATTTATGATTTGAAGTCACAGTTTCGAATAATGTAACGGTTTGATGTTCTATAACTTAATAGCACAATCAGCTCTGAGAACATTCGCAACCGAGGGATCAACCACTGTTTTAATCTGGTGCACTTTACGATGTAATCCTATGTAATCTTATGTAATCCCTGTCATTTTGTGTCAACTCGTGCAATCTCTGGTAATCTTATGTAATGCCTGGTAATCTTGTGTAATTCCTGGTACTCTTGTGTAATCCCTGATAATCTTGTGTAATTCCTGGTAATCTTGTGTAATCCTTAGTAATCTTGTGTAATCCTTAGTAATCTTGTGTAATCCTGTGTGTTCTTTTGAAATCCTAATGTATAATCTCTGTAATATTGTGTAATCTTATGTAATCTATGGTAATACCACGTAATCAGTTGTAATCCCATGTAATCTCATGTAATACCGCGTAATCATGTGTAATTCCATGTAATCATTGTATTTCGTGTACTCTTGTGTAATCCCATGTAATATAATGTAATTCCATATAACTTTGCGTAATCTCTTGTCATCTATTGGTATAATAATAGATATAATTTTTTCAATTGCTTAAATGATGGGTGGTCCCCACTATACCAAATATGGCACATAAGGTTACCGAATTTTTTTTAGAAATAAATTTTCAAATTTCAATTTAAAAGCTCTAATAAAATTTAAAGAGCATTAGTGCATCCTAAAGAAGGTTTTCCAGAAAGAAATTGATTTAAAAAGTGTTTTTATTTAGTTTAAAAAATTGAAAAACTATATTTTCCAGAAATGCAATTTTTAGAAAGAACTTTGATGTACATTAAAACTCGTACCTCAAAATTATTATAGTTTATTGGTAAAAAATATATAATTATCTTTATCTTATGAGACTTTCAGCTACAAATTATTTGTCACAGTGCGATACCGTCACAGTAAATCTTGATTTTCTCGGAACAAAATCAGTTTCTTAATATAATATTTTTGAGGCTTATTCTACATTCTCATATCTCGGAAGTAAGTTTTTATATTTGTAAAAAATCAAAAGTTCGATTTTTTCTCGCTGCCCAAACCAGGTTTTGAAAACCCAAAAAATTAAACCTCCAAATTCTCGGTTTATTTATTCAGAATTGGTAAATATTTTTACATCAAACCTTGTTGATTAATATTTAGCAACTCAATATCTTGGAAGCAAGTTGTTATATTTTGTTTAACTTAAAATTCCAGGTTTTATCGAAATCCGAAGCCTAGCTTGTTCAAATTTTAGACCAATGTCACTTATATTTCATATTGTCAAGTTCCACATTTGTTTCCTTGAAACTAAATAACTTATGATAATCAAATTTTTTGGCATCAATTGAGCAACAATTCGGCTTAGAAGTGGACTTTTGTTTTATAATTAAATAGTGATTTAGATTTTACAGAATGTTTTTTCGCTGCTCTAAAAAAATCAAATATTTTTTGTAATCGAGTTCTGTAATGCCACCCTTTAAATACCTTTTAAACACGAAATTAAGTATTGAAACCGATCGAAAACTATATCTGTACGTTTGAACTAAAGGCATCCTGTTTGCCAAATAAAACGAGTTATATCTGCAGTTCGGATAAGTCACCTGTCACGCTACTAACTTTTTGAATTAATAAAATAAGAAAACCGATCTGCAATTATTATATACTTGAAATGAATATTAATTATAATTTGTCATAAGGACAACCGCAGGATTTCGCCGGGAGCGGGTGCTAATCTGAAAAATTGCACCCGCTCCCAGCGAAATCGCGGTAAAATTTCAGCCACAACTACGTCTCACGACCGTGAGATAGGTGGTTACAGTCTATAACGGAATCAATACGACGATCCAGCAAAAGCCTCGTGCACCCTAAGAATACGGAGCAACCGAAGGACTACCGCCTTCTGCAGTTTTTCCGCAAGTGTTTTAGCATATTGTTGACACGCAGGGATGCTTTTTGGGCCATTAGTGAGTGAAAGCTTGGCACCTCCAAGAGCGCCGATAATAAGGACGATTATTTTAATAGAATATTCCGGGTACAACCGTTGCAACTCCCTTATAAGGTCTCGATACCTCTCTTTCTTTTCATTCTCCTTGGCTATGATGTTTTTGTCAGCTGGTGCCGAAAATTCGATAACGAACATGGTTCGCTTCTCGAAGTCAAGAAGAAACATGTCAGGCCTCGAGTGAGCAACAGAAACAACTGTCGAGAATATAAGGTTCCAGTATATGCGGCACTTCCTCTATGAGCATTTTTAGGAGCGATATTAAGGTTAATGCCGTAAGAGTGACAGAGATGATAATAAAGCACTCTTAGCGCCGCATTGTGCCTTTGAATGTAGGTCATTCCCGCGTGAGTTGGACAACTAGATAGTATGTGAGCTAAATGCTCGGGGTGTGCGTGGCACACCCTATAGCTATCATCCGGGCTTTCAGGAGTGAGTGATTGAGATAGATAAGTTTTGATGCATTTTGCTCACCCCTAATATTGAAGTTAAGTCCGAGTGTTTCAGCAGCCTCCTCCGCTGCTTTGTACAGAAACGCTCCTTTGTCTACTTCTTCGTGATTCCTAGCCATTTTAAGAAGAGGGTCTCTTCCATTTGCCTATCTATGTGCTGTACTCAGAATAATCCTGTTGTGAAGACATTCAAGACTCAATATTCCGCGGCCACCTTGACGGCGTGAGATGTACAGTCGCGGAACGGAAGACTTAGGATGCATACTTTTGTTCATGTGCATAACCTTTCTCGTCCCGATATCAAGGGATCTAAGCTCGTTCTTCGTCCATGGAACTACTCCAAATGAATAGAGTACTACCGGGACGGCAAGCATGTTCGTTGCAGATACTTTGTTCCTCGCCGACAGTTCGGAAGACCAAATCTGCCGGATAAGACGTTTGTATCTGCTTCGGAGAGTATCCTTTATGGATGTCACATCCTGAATGCGGCTCTGTGGTACGCCCAGGTATGTATAAGTCTCTCCAGCGTAAAGGTGTCGTATAGCGTTTCTATCAACGAACTCAAGATCTTGAGGGATACCATTAAGTTTTCCTCGCTTCAAATAAACCTTAGCGCATTTGTCTCACCCAAATTTCATTATAATTTCCTTAGTATATCGTTCGACAATCCCTAGAGCTAGATATAGTTGCTCCTTGTTTTTAGCATAGATCTTAAGATAGTCCATGTGAAATACATGAGTGACCTTGTACTTTTGATCTGCAGGTTCTCCGCAAAAGTACCCTTCGGAATGGCGAAGTGCTAGAGATAGTGGCAATAATGTAAGGCAAAAGAGGAGTGGGCTCATGGTGTAGCCCTGAAAGACACATCTCTGAAAGGTGACCTTGTTAGTTGTCACACAATTTTTTACAGATGAGATAGCAAATCTGGTTTTCCAAAGCAGCATCAATCTCTCTATGCACCTAACTATTTGCGGATGAACATTTAAGATTTCCAAAAGACAGATGATAAGTTTATGGGAAGTCGAATCGAAAGCTTTCCGATAATCAATCCAGGCCATCGATAGATCACGCTGGTAGGACGCTGCATCTTTGTAGACACATCTATCGATCAACAGGTTCTCCCGACATCCAGCTACGCCTTTCCTTGAGCCTCGTTGTTCATACATTTCTTGCCACACAGGTTCAATAGCCCGAACAATCCTATCATTTAGGATAGCTGTGAATATCTTATACAGTGTGTTCAGACAATTGATTGGCTTGTAATTCTTCGGGTCAGCGAAGTTGCCTATTTTCGGCAAGAGTATTGTGCGCCCTTTCACCAACCATTCCGGAATCATCTCTTCCGCCTTTAAAGATGAGGTGAAAATACGGGCCAAATGCTGATGGACCTCAGCTCTAGAGTGGTCGGCATTGTTGGTGACCCATTGTCGGGAGCCCTGCGCGTTCTATTGTTTTGAACCGCTCTTACTACAACTATGTTTGTTGTTGTCATTGTTGCTCCCACGCGAAGCTAGGGAAAGGGGTTCGTACATCCTTGTAGAGCCCCGCATGCAAGGATAAGGTGGCGTACTCTGAAAGGTCGCCAAGTATTCCAGAGTCACCGCTCTGGACACCTCACCCAGGTGCCATTCGGCTTTTGACACGGTTTTCACACCTCCGCTTGGGCGTTCATTTCTTCGGGATCGCCCCTGGAAAATTGTCCGCGACTGCCTATTTATTTTTGTAACCATATTCAGCAGAAACCGTTGGTACAGGGACCCTCTATCCGCAACCCGAGGACGCGTTCGGTGGCTTTG
>NC_046661.1:103698630-103751072 GCF_010883055.1 Belonocnema kinseyi | reverse complement strand
GCTATCCTAAATGATAGGATTGTTCGGGCAATTGAACCAGTGTGGCAAGAAATGTATGAACAACGAGGCTCAAAGAAAGGCGTAGCCGGATGTCGGGAGAACTTGCTCATTGATAGATGTGTCTGCAAAGATGCAGCATTCAACCAGCGTGACATATTGATGGCCTGGATTGATTATCGGAAAGCTTTCGATTCTACATCCCATAGACTTATCATCTGTCTTTTGGAAATCTTAAAGGTTCATCCGCAAATAGTTGGGTGCATAGAGAGATTGATGCCGCTTTGGAAAACTAGATTTACTATCTCATCTGGCAAAAATCGTGTAACAACTAACAAGGTCACGTTTCAGAAAGGTGTCTTTCAGGGTGACACTATGAGGCCACTCCTCTTTTGCCTTACATTATTGCAACTATCTCTAGCACTTCGCCATTCCGAACGGTACTTTTGCGGAGAACCTGCAGATCAAAAGTACAAGGTCACTCATGTATTTCACATGGACTATCTTAAGATCTATGCTAAAAACAAAGAGCAACTATATCTAGCTCTAGGGATTGTCGAACGATATACTAAGGAAATTATAATGGAATTTGGGTTAGACAAATGCGCTAAGGTTTATTTGAAGCGAGGAAAACTTAATGGTATCCCTCAAGATCTTGAGTTCGTTGATAGAAGCGCTATACGGTACCTTTACGCTGGAGAGACTTATACATACCTGGGCGTACCACAGAGCCGCATTCAGGATGTGACATCCATAAAGGATACTCTCCGAAGCAGATACAAACGTCTTATCCGGCAGATTTGGTCTCCGAACTGTCGGCGAGGAACAAAGTATCTGCAACGAACATGCTTGCCGTCCCGGTAGTACTCTATTCATTTGGAGTAGTTCCATGGACGAAGAACGAGCTTAGATCCCTTGATATCGGGACGAGAAAGGTTATGCACATGAACAAAAGCATGCATCCTAAGTCTTCCGTTCCGCGACTGTACATCTCACGCCGTCAAGGAGGTCGCGGAATATTGAGTCTTGAATGTCTTTACACCCCGAGCATTTAGCTCACATACTATCTAGTTGTCCAACTCACGCGGGAGCGACCTACATTCAAAGGCACAATGCGGCGCTAAGAGTGCTTTATTATCATCTCTGTCACTCTTACGGCATTAACCTTAATATCGCTCCTAAAAATGCTCCTAGGGGAAGTGCCGCATATACTGGAACCTTATATTCTCGACAATTGTTTCTGTTGCTCACTCGAGGCCTGACATGGTTCTTCTTGACTTCGAGAAGCGAACCATGTTCGTTATCGAATTTTCGGCACCAGCTGACAAAAACATCATAGCCAAGGAGAATGAAAAGAAAGAGAGGTATCGAGACCTTATAAGGGTGTTGCAACGATTGTACCCGGAATATTCTATTAAAATAATCGTCCTTATTATCGGCGCTCTTGGAGGTGCCAAGCTTTCACTTGCTAATAGCCTAAAAAGCATCCCTGCGTGTGAACAATATGCTAGAACACTTGCGGGAAAAATGCAGAAGGCGGTTGTCCTTGGGTCACTCCGTGTTCTTAGGGTGCAGGAGGCTTTTGCTGGATCGTCGTATTGATTCCTTTACAGACTGTTACCACCTATCTCACGGTTGTGAGACGTGGTTATGGCTGAAATTTTACCGCGATTTCGCTGGAAGCGGCTGCAATTATTCAGACTAGCACCCGCTCCCGGCGAAATCCTGCGGTTGTCCTTATGACAAATTTTTAATTATATATATATATGAATAATCTTTCAAGTTGCAGCCTATTCGTGAAGAATTCTTTTCAAATTCATTTATTGTCTAATGTGACCAATACATGAATATAGTACGTAATAAAATTGAATACATATTAAATGACAACAATCTTGTTATGCATGTTAATGCGATGCTAATTGAATTAGTTTTCAATTTAGTTTTAAAATCGAAGAAGTCTCGAAACCAATTTTTCGCCCAAAAAAATTAATCTTTTGTATTATTATATTATTACTTTATACATTAATATTTATTAACTTGTTTAAGTACACAATTATTTGCTATTACGCAATCACTACACTATTTATAATCGCACGCTACGAAAATTTCTTTTTGGCGCGGGTTCGAACCCCATATGTTTCGTATTCCTATAAAAAATGTTGCTAAGCTTATAATAATATATGTTCTAAGATTTTAGATATATTACAAATTATTATTGAATATTTTATGTGATTAAACAAGATTTAAACTTAATTCAAAAACATTTCAAGATATTTTTAAAGATTTTAGAGATGATTTTTTTTTAGAGATTTAAAATCTTAAAACTCATATAAATTCTACTGAAATATTTTACTAATTCTTCAAAACTACGTAAAATCTCTGAGCAATGATTTTATTTCTTGTCAATATAAAAAAAGTCTGAGCGGTTAGAATTGAACGCGCCTTCCTTAGAATGCCGCCTATAAAACAATAAAGTACTTTCATAAATACCTGAAGGACTTAAAATTTAATACTCTTACTTGTTTATTTACTTGACACTTGGGTTTCATTTTTATAAAACAATTCAGTGAAAAAAATTTTTTGATAATAAATTTAATTTTTAATGAGAATGTGAAAATATTAATTTCATAGTATCTTACCAGTGAACACAAAATTTGGCGACGTCTTTACGACATCTTTACGACATCTTTACGACGACTTTACGACATCCTATGTCCATGTCGTTAAGGTCTCTTTACGATATCGTAAATAAGTCGTATGATCTGACAATGTCCTTACGATGTTGCAAAGACACCGAAACGACATGCACATAGGATGTCGTAAACTTGTCGTAAAGATGTCTTAATGATGTCGTAAAAACGTCGCCAAATTTTGTGCCCACTGGGTTGCCACTTTTTTATTTTTTATCTGTTTGAAATAATACTCTACTTCTGAAAAGATTTTTGCTCTCAATTCTTTTAATATTATATGATATTTAAATCGCTTGATCGTAACGTATTAAAAACCAATTCTTTGAGCGCAGCTTAGGTATTTCAAATAAATAATACGAATCCTCATATAGAATTTTAAAAGATTGAAATAGGAATACTTTGATAATTCTGTTACAAAGTTCCATCTCAATAATTTTGGAATAATTGATTAAATACGCAAAGAAATTGACATTAATTTTCTCATCATTCGTTTGTCATGAAAATTTACTTAGAAAAGGGTTCGCCGAGAGTTCGTGACTTATACATTTGAGTTTCTTTATGAATTACTTCGAGCGGTCGTAAAATGTTCAATATGGAAATACTTTCGAAGCTTATTAGAGATTCTTTAAGAATACTTGTACGAACTCAAAATTAGTTAAAAATGGATAAATATAATTCTTTTTATATTAATTATCTATAATTTACGAATTCAATTACGTAATTCATATTGTACTCTGACTTCAGAACTAATTGATGGTTATTTCTGAATAGGCTTGTCGTCTGAGTATGTAATTTTATGTTATCCCGTGTAATATTGTGTGATATTGCGCAATCCTATGAAATCTCTTGTAATCTTATGTATTCCTGTAATCTTGTAATCTAGTGTACACGAAAAATCAAAGTGGTTAACCACTCGTATCTAACCTTTCACAGATGGGTTTTAAAATTCTTTCTAGTATTAATTTCAATAAGAATAAATTTTAATGTTGTTTCATAAGTGATCAATATGGTCCAAAAATGGTAACAATTTGCTTGGTTTAAATTTTCAGTTTTATCATTCTATTGGTTTAAGCATCCATTGCCTGCAGCATGGTCACCCAGTGGGCACAAAGTTTGGCGACGTGTTTACCACATCGTTACGACATGTTTACGATAACTTTACGATATTCTATGCCCATGTCGTTAAGGTGTCTTTACGATATCGTAAATAAGTCGCATGATCTGACGATGTCTTTGCGACATCGTAAAGACAGCGAAACGACATGGACATAGGATGTCGTAAAGTTGTCGTAAAGATGTCGTAACGATATCGTAAAGACATCGCCAAATTTTGTGCCCACTAAGTGCAGCTTAGTAAATCCACATTTAGAAAATTTGTATAAGTTCAGAATGCCTCTCGAAAAACGTAATAATGGTTAGAGTTCTTGTCTTATCAGCATAATCAGTTAATCAGCTCTAAGAATGAAATCATATCATAGAAGGGAATGTCAGTCTTTAGTTATTTTTAAGAAATTTTCTTTTGTTCATCAGCTGGAATGAATTAAATTAAAACAGCCCATACATTTTTATAGTTAGAGAGAGATATAGATTTCACCATGTATTTATTGTAAATAACAATGAACTTTTCGAAATTCACTGCAAAAGTATTTAACAAGGTTCCTTATAATCCTTCGTTATCAATATTAAAAACATTTATTATTTCTTTTAATTCTGTACACTCCTAGGAATTCACGTTAAATTATTTGCATTTATCGATTTACTCGGGATTCACCTTCAATTTTTCGAAATTTCCTTTAATCTTTTATATCTGCCTTAAATTTGTTAAAATTTTTTATAATTCACCTAGAATTATTTATTATTTACAAAAAATACTTTAGAATTTACCACAAATTCATCGGAATTCTCTGGATCTGAAGTCCCTTGAATATTGTTCAATTTATCTTGGGCACTTTAGCAAGGTTTCACAGAAAATATTTGCGTTATGTTTACCAAATTTTAATGAACCCAGGCGCGGCCTTTATATTTTTAATTTTTCACATGAAATTTATTTTCAGATGTTTTTATTTTCTTGATATTGTATATAGCACAAGAATTTTTATTCAAACAATTTCTTCGTCTACCTAAGATTATGTATTATGAATTTCAACCACAATTATCAAGGAAACGAACTTCTAGAGCGAAAAAACATGTTCTTCTGTGGACATTTTATCTTAAAAAATTCTAAATTCAAATCAGTGATCACAATTAAAAATAGTGATTATCAAATAAAGAAATATGATCTTTTTTATTTCTTTTTTATTATATTGTTATTATTTAATTCTTTGCACTTTCAGGTTAAACAAATATAGTTAAAATATATTTTGTAGTTAATAAACATATTTTCATTAAACTGATTACACGAAATATCAATTCTTTTAATAAATTAAAGTTCTCTCTTTTAATGAACTTCTTTATTGTTTAACTCCCTTAAAGTTTTTTGAACTTACCTCTTATTATTCAAAATTCTGTCGAATTCACGAGAAATTCTATAAACTGAAACATTGATTCTTTGAAATTCATACCTAAATTTGAGAAATTCACCTTCAATTCTTTAGATTTCTTTTGTATTTACGAGAAATTCTAAAGGAAGGCACTGTAAATTCTAGGAATTTGTCCAGAAAATGGTAGGAATCACCTTTCTGTGAAGTTTACAATTAACTCTTCGGAATTTACCTCAAATTATTTAAATTTATTCATTTATTTGAAATTATTTAGAATTCACTGAAAATTCTATAGAATTTGTCATGAATTCTTCAAAATTATTTAGAAATTTATTAAAGGCTAGTTCCCCGTGGATTTTTTTAAATTCACAATGAACGTCATAGAATTCAACATAAATCCAATAAAATTATTTAAAATTCATCATAAATTCTTGATCATCCTTTTGCATAATCCCAAAATATTTAGAAATTCTTTAAATTTATTAAAATGAACCTTCATTTTTTTTAATTCACCATGCTTTTTTTGAAATTCACAACAAACACTTTTTAAAATTTTTTTTTCATTCCATCTTCAATAACACTCACAATTATAATAATTCGTGTATTTCTTTAGAATTCACCTTTAATGTTTTTAAATTCCCTTGAATTTATTTTAATTTATTTTAAATTCTTTGAATTTCTTTACGAATTTGCTAGCAATTTCTCGAAATTCTTGGAATTAACATATAAATCTTAGGAAGTCATCTTAAAATTATTTGGAATAAACGAATAAAACTTTAGATTTCATCATAAATTTTTGTCATTCTTTGGAATTAATGTCAAAATATTCAGAATTTCTTTGAATTCGTCAGAATTCACCTTAAATTATTTAGATTCACCATGATATTTCTGCAATTCAAGATGAACTCTATGGAATACCATAGAAAAATCATTAAAATTCTACAAGAATTTAAAGAAATTCTTTTAAATTTATCATAAATTCTTTGTCATTCTTTGGAATTAATTTCAAAATATTTATATTCCATTTTCATTCTAAAATTCCTCAGTGTGCACTTTAAAGTATTTAACTTCATTGAATTATTTGGAATTCACCTTTAATTTTTTGGTTATTTTCTTGAAATTTAAAAAAAATTACTAGAAATTTAACAAAGTTCACTATGAATTCTCAGGAATTCCCTATTAAACGTTAGAAATTCATTCTAAATTCTTTGATATTCATTATAATTCACAATTAACTTTTCGAAATTTACGAGAAATTTATTAAAATTCTTTGGAATTGATTCCAATATAATGATATTTCCCTTTAATTGTTGACAGCCCAATGGAAATTCTTTAGAATTCTTAGAAATCACAAATAAAACCTTAGAAGTAAAAATGAATTCTTTGGAATGCAAAAGGAACTTGTCGAATTCACCACAAATTTATTTCATTTCTTTTGAATTCTTCGAAAACTATCGCAAAGTATTTATAACACCTTTCAATGCTCTAAAGTTTTTGGTATTCAATTTATATTACTTTAATTTATTGATTATTTTGGAAATCACAATTAATAATGATAAATTTGTTAAAGAAGTAAATAATTTCTAACTAAAGCGTGTAAAGGTCTTTCAATTATTAAAAAAGTAATTATTAATAATTACTATTAATTTATGGATCTTAAAATAAATAATTGGAATCCTGTATATTATTTGAATTCTCTTGAAACATGTAAATCTTCTATTCGCCATAAACTTAAAAAAAACTGGTTTGGAATAAATCAAAAAAGCATTTTATGAGCATTTGAAAATCTTTCAAAGTTAATAAAAAGTAATTACAAAAAAAATATTTAAATTTTTCATACAAATCGTAAGAAATGTTGGTTATTTTCTTGACAGCTTTTAAAATTGCCAAAAACTTTGAAATTTTGTTTCGAAATCTTAAAATGAATCTTTGCATAAATATCATATTAGGTTTTTCCAGGAATCTCAAGGTTTTTATTTATTGTCTTGAAACGTTTCAAAAACCTTCAGAAGCTTCAAAATTTTATTTCAAACCCTTCTGTTTATTCTCTCGAAACCTTTCAAAATCCTCAGATTACTTCTAAATTTGTTATTCGAAATCTTAAAAACTCTAGATTTTCCTGTACATGTTAAAAAATCTTTCCAGGTTTAAAATTATTTTTGGCTCTTTCAGAAAACTTTTAAATATTTTTTTAAACTGGCTGGAAATTATTCTATATTTTTTTCAATTCTGCAAAATTAAAAAAATAGTCTCTGGTTTGTTAATTCAGAAAAAATCTTTAAAAATTTGTCATACAGTCTTGCAGACACTTTTTCACCAATTTATGAAATCAGTTTAAATGATTTAAAAAACATTAAATTAATTTTTCATAAAAACATTACAAATTTTCCTGAAAATCTTAAGACATTTTTTTTATTCTCCTTAAAACATCAAAATGCTTAAAAGACTTCTAAATTCTTTGTTTAAAATTGGTTGAAATTTGAAGTATTCTCTTAAAATCCTTTTTAAAAAAATATATAAAAATCCCTTCAAAATTTGTTTTGAATTTTTGTAAATCGTTTTAAGTTTTAAATTATTATATATTCAAATATATTTGAAACTAATAAATACCTTATATTCTTAAATGTTGTATTCTTAGAAATTAAAAAAATTTTGCTTTAAAAACTTCTACATTATTTTTCGAAATTTTACAAAATCATTTGGAACGTTTTCAAACCTTTCTCAATTTTCTCTTCAAAGTAGTTTTTTAAATGAAAAATCTTTTTGAATTTCCCTAGGAATCTTAAGAGCATTTTTTATGGTCTTGAAATCTTTCAAACATCCTTTAAAAAAACTTTTCTTTTATATTTATAAATACCAGCATTCTCGTTATATTTAGAACATGTTTAAAGATAAATATCCTAATATAATATTTTATCGACCTAGTCTGTAGCTAGAGGATTTTTGTTCACATAATATTTGCTTCGCTTGCTAGAGGTGATGTTATTATTCATTTGATCCATAATTATCGGGGGAACGAACTTCCAGACGACTAGCGTTTCCATGAATGAGTAAAACTGGTGTGTTATTAGGCTTGATGTATAAGGTATATCTCATGGGTTTTTATTGATTAGTGTCATTTGGTTTCTCGCCTCGAACGAAGAAACATTTTCTGCTGTAGGCAGTTTCTCTGACAGAAGGACAATTAATCTTTATAATTGCCTTCAAGATTTATTAAGTGAACTTGAATTCTTCGGAATTATTTAGAATTGACTAGAAATTCATTGGGGTTTTCCATGAATTATGTGGAAAATAAAATAATATATTTTTTTAAATTACAAAATAAAATTCTAGACCTAAACATAAATTTTACGGAACTCACATTGAACTCTTCGGAATTCATTACAAATCCATTAGAACTCTTTAAGAAATCTTTGAAAACCACCATAATTTTTTTGGCATTTTTCAGAACAACCCAGTGGCCACAACATTTGGCGACGTCTTTACGACATTTTTACGACATCCTCACGACAACTTTACGGCATCTTATGTCCATGTCGTTACGCTGTCTTTGCAATATCGTAAAGACATTGTCAGATCATACGACGTTTTACGATATCGTAAAGACACTTTAACGACATGGACATAGATTGTCGTAAAGTTGTCGTAAAGATATCCTAACGTTGTCGTAAAGACATCGGCAAATTGTGTGCCCCTTAATCTATTTGAATTCATTTAGTTAATTTACAATTAAACCTTAGAAATTAAATTTAAATTCTTTGAAATTGGCTTGAATTCAAAATTAAATTTTCAAAATTTACCACAAATTTATTTAAATTCTTTGGAATTCTTCGCAATTAATCATAAAGTATTAATAATTCTTTATAATTGTTAAAAATCCTGGGAATTCACTTAAAATGGTTTGAATTCATTGATTTATTTGGAATTCATCTTCAATTTTCTTAATTCTTCGAACTTATTTTGATTCATCTTGAAGTTTTTGAAATTCGCTACCAATTCTATACGACTGACCATTAGTTCTTGGAATTCACCAGTAAATTTTTTTAACGTACAGATACCATTTCAGAAATTACTACTAATTATTTGGAATTCACAAACAACTCTTCAAAATTCACCATAAATTCTGAAAAAATTCTTCGAATCATCATAATTTTGTACAATTCTTCGAAAATAATCTTAAAAGATTTATAATTCCTTTTTAATCTTTGAAGTACTGAAAAAATCATGGTAAATTCATTTGATTAAATTGATCTCTTTAAACTTACTTACTTTTTATTTCCTTATCTTAAAATTTATAAAATTTTCCTTAAAATATTTGGAATTCATTGGAATTCATTATGAACTATTTGGTTTTCACTAAGAACACTTTAGAATTCACAATTTAATCTTCCGATTTTACCTTGAATTCTTTAGGATTTACTTTAAATTCTTTGGAATTCTTTGGAATTCATCGAAATTCACTACAAATGCATTACCAATTTTTAAGTATTTTATGGAATTCTTTGAAAGTTACGATAAATTCTTTGGTATTTTATAAAATTATTCTCAAAATATTTGTAGTTCCTTTTAAAATTCTTCAAAGCTTTCAATTCTTCGGAGTTTTTATTTTAAATTTACTATAATATGCAATGGAATCCACCAAGAATTCTTTAGAAGTAAAAATAAACTTTTCAGAATTCACCAAAAATATATTAAAATTCTTCGAAAATTATCTTAAAATATTTATTATACTTTTCAATTATTTCAAGTTCTCGTTTATTTTAAATTATTTTAATTCATTGATTCATTTTGAATTTAACTTCAATTTTTGTTAATTCTTTCAATTTATTTTAAATTTCTTTATATATATTATAATTTAACTCGAATTCTTTGGATTTCATTAGAAATTCTATGTGACTTATCATGACTTCTTGGAATATGAAATTAAATATTTTAAAAGCACAGACATACCACTTTATAATTCACAATTAATTCTTTAGAATTTACAATTAACTGTTTTGAATGCACCTGAAATTCATTGGAATTCTTTGTAATTCATCATAAATTCTTTAGGATTATTCGGAAATAATCACAACTGATTTACTATTTCTTTCAAATCTTTAAATTCGTTAAAAATTAATCTACATTATTTTAATTTATTGATTTTATTATATTATTAGTTTCCAAAATTGTAAAATTTTTTGTAATTTTAATTTCTTTATTTTTTTATCAGTACATGATTATTTAACTAATCGTAACTTCAGTTTGAATAAATTCAGTTAAAATACTTTTTATTTGATCAATACAAATCTTCACAGTGAACAGATTATGCAAAATTTTGATTCCTTTATTAATTGCAATTTTTAGCTTCTTATTAACATCATTATTGTACTTTTTTCCTATTATCAATTACGTTCAATAATCTTTACTAATTAATTTTCATTAACACTGTGACGAAGGAGAATGCCTTCTGGATGCACTACAAAATTATTAATTTCTTTTATTTAACAAATAATTATTTTAGGCTTCGATTTATTCTTATGATTTTTAATGTGAACAAGGTTTAAATTGAAATTGAAAATTTTAAAACTTTTTAGAAGTACAATTATTTAAAGATTTTTAGCTGAATACCAGTATTTTAATTTTGTAATATTTTTAACATAGGATTTATTATAAAAGAAAATCCACAATATTTCAAATACAAATTCAAATTTTTTACATTTATTTATTTGTTTAAAAAAAACACTTTTCTACCATAAAAAATGAGTTTTTATCCAAATACTTGCATTTTCTACCGAAAAAGATGAATACTGAAAGTACAGTAATTGATATTTCAACAACAAAAGATAAATTTTTATTTAGAAAAAAAGATGAAATGAACTTTAAAACCTTCATAAAAAAAATCAAGAAAATAATTACACTTTTCAGGAATTCTATACTCTAAATTAATTATTGGACGTTAAATAGGATTTAAAATTTTATTTTAATCTAACTTAATTTTCTTAAATTTAAATGCTATTATTATTTTAGTTATATACAAAAAATGAGAAATAAGATTCGTTCTGTAGATTAAGAACTGTAAAAGGAAGAAATTAGGTAGAAAATTAAAACCCTTATTATTTAGGAAAATAAAAGCTAATAAAAAAATTACGACACGCTTAAATTATTGCCACTCTTCTTGAGCTCTAGACATTCCCTTTCTTCTTTTTAGGCAAGCTTCCGGTGACCCTGCTCTCTGTAAAAGCCATACTTGATATTTGATGGCTTTTTGCTTTCATTTCACTTTCACCCTTCGAAACTATGTATCTAATATATTTTTAATTTAGTTTAAAATATGAACTTTAAATTTACATATTTAATTCAGCCCCTTTTCTCAAATATAAATATAGGGGTAAAAATTAGCATGGTCCAAAATAATTTCTCTCGTCTCAAGAAAATTTGCTCAAATAAAGGTATTTTCTCAGGTCAAACAAACATTGGTTCGTCCGTATTTGTAATGATATTTTCTTTATTTAATATTAATTCCTTTTTCTTGTACATATTCAATATATAAATTTAGAGGTCAATTAAGAGAAAGATTGTTTGTCCAAAATTTTAATATTGTTCAATTATTATTATTATAGAAAATTCTGCATGGAAGTGTTTTTTTATGAAAGTAATTTATACTTCAGGCGTATTTAACATTATCAAAAATTTTATATAAAAATATAGAGTTTTTAGCTTGTGCGAAACGTTACTTTAAAAATTGTGCATTAGATTTAGTTTTTGAATAATATTAGCTATTGGCAGAAATTTATCCGGACAGTCACAAATGCCGAAATATCATTTCAAAGCTGCAAAAAATTCAAAGAAATTACAAAAATTTTAAAAATTGAACTTAAATAAACTTTATATATGTAAATCGCTTCCAGCTTAAATATCCGACAAACAGATTTTCCTCATCTTTCTCATTATTTTAACACTGATTAAAAAAAAAGAATGTAACATAGAGAGTTTGAGTTTTTTATCTGAATTCTACATGCCAAGAGCTTCAATTTTCGCCATTCCTGAAGAAAATCTAAATTAAAACATTTTCCTAATTTCCTTTAAAAATCAAATTTTTCTCATTTTGCTCTTGTTAGTTTGACACAACAAACAAAATTTTTTTAAAAATCAGTTCTCTATGATGATGTGGCTCGCATCAGTGCCACGTCGGGTCGGGTTAGGTTAGACAAGATTATGTCAAGTTTTTTATTATCGTCGTGATATTGTTTTTCTTTCATCGAACTTAAAATGCCAAAAGCAAATAGTAGATTGAAAGTTCGTAATTATAGAATTGTTGGTGAGATTTCTTATATCCACAATAAAGACAAAGGTAAGCTTTCATTCGCTAGAATCAACATCACAATTCATTTTTAGCTTTTGAAGATTTCCAGAAATGTATTCGAGAAAGCGTCGTCATTTTGAGCGCATTTACTATTCATGCGAATAAAAAAAGTTTTTCAAGCTTTTTAGAATTTTCTATTTCGTTGCTGATATTGTGAAAATAGAGATTACCTTATACAAAATGTAATAATTTCCAGATTATTAACATTATAGATTAAAAGCTTTTTATATTTTCTCGAACATAACCTTACTTTTTATATCTTACTCCATGTGCCCATGTGCATTAATCAAACAAAAATCATTGCAAATAAATATTAAGAAGATTCAAAAATATTTATAATTAGAATTCATTTGTGATTGTGTGTGTAACAGCTCTAAATTTGAACATTGTTAGTTAAAGTATAATAGTTTTCTTCATAATGCAAACTCTAATCGATAAATTCAAGCAATACAAACAGATAATGCAATGTAGAATGTTGCAAATGAGATATAATGTAGTATATAGAAAAATTATAGTGTTGTAAAATGCAAAGTTGAAAAAATATTAATATGAAAACTTTTGAAATTTTACTAATTATAGAAGTAAAAAATTATAGGGGCCATGTCTGGGCCAGATCGAGTCCCCATTTTGGATGCCCAGATCTGGGACCTGTCGGGTAGGGCGTTTCATTTACGGTCTGGCACTAGACGGATTACTCTATCAGGCCCAAATTTTTCCCGATCGGGGCCCGACCGGCGCTACACTAAAATTTCTGCATGGGTAATTGTGATTTTTTCAATTATATAATTCCTATAGAATCCGCAATTCGAAAATCTTTCAGGTTATGCGTACATTTCAATTAAAAGAATCTTAAAACTCAGTATTAAAGACTTAAAAAATGAAAAATTAGAAGCGTTCACCATCGATTATTTTTGATAAAAAACACAGAACGACTGAAAAATCCCGAGAAATAAAATTCCCGACACTGCAAAATTCACGAATAATAAATTTTTCGAATTATAAAATTCCCAAATAATAAAATTCACGAATAATAAAATTCTCGAATTATAAAATTCACGAATTGAAAGTTTCCCGAGTAATTAAATTCACGACAGTTTATAATATTACCGAATTAGAAAATTTCCGAATAATAAAATTCACGGCAGTTAATATTACCGAATTGGAAAATTCTCGAATGATAAAATTCCCGAATGTAAACAATTACGATTTTTTATAAATATGTTTTATTGATTAAAAATACAATAATAATTTTTTTATTGTTACGAATATCTAAAATTTCGAAAACTATTGTTTCAATTTAAAAAAACAATAATTTTGAATACAACATTTCTGGATATATATATATATATATATATATATATATATATACACATTTTTTGTTGTTTGAAAAACGAAAAAATGTATAATGAAAATACAGGGCGATTTTTTTAGGTTCGAGGGGCAAGTTTGGTAAAATTTAGAAAGTATCAAAAAAATCTAATTTTCCAATTCAAAAAATAAGAATTTAGCTCGCATGATAAAAAATATAATTTTAAATTTTAAAAATAGCTTTTAGCTATTTTGAGTTACTGAATCTATTCATAAAAAGTACAAAGAAAGAATATTATTAGGTTCAGATAAAATTTAGGCAGATTTTTTTTGGCGCAAAGGGCATGTTTTCTGAAATTTGAATAGTGAATAAAATACAATAAGCTTTTTTTACAGGGCCTTTGCTTACAATAAAATAAAAATAAAAAACATAAACAAATAAATAAAATTGCATTACCAACGTTTTGGTACTCGTACAGTACTCTTATCAAGGCAAGAAAAATTTAAGTGGTAGAAATTGACAGCACCCACGAACACTGATACCTGAGAATCGAATGAGGTTCAGCAGGCCAATCTTTTGTGAATACAATATAAATATCTGTCACAATCACATCAAAAATAGAGAAAATAAAAGAAAAACAGAATTCATGAAACAGCCACGTTAAATGTAATTAATCATATTAGCATAACTTTTGTTCAGCCGATCCAAATTGGTTTTGAAATTAATAGATAACTTTTTTTGTTTTTAATATAAAGCATTTCGATGAATTCCCTTTTTCTCTCATTACTTTCACTATGCAAAATTTGAACATTATCCCAGTCAAACTAATGGTCAAAATCAACAAATTTGGCAAGAACACTCTTATAACAGCGTCTTAAACGAACATCACTTTTGTGCTTCTCTATCCTAGTATTCAGAAGTCTGCCAGTCTGTCCAACGTAATTCATCTTACAGATCCTGCAAGTGATCTTATAGACCAGCGATTCCCAAACTTTTTATGCACTTTCTGGGGAGCGGCAGGGGCCCCACCCTCAAATTTTTTCACAATACTGGAACCCAAGTGAGACACTGGACCAGCGATTCCCAAACTAGTGCCGACGGTCGGCGGCCCGACCGCGGTTGGGGGAAGCCACCCCGGGCTGGGCAGCCCCCTAGGGGGGAAGCCAGCCAGGGCCCAGCTCCTCGGCAGCCCCCCCGCTATGAGAACCCTTTCATTGTCATGCGATTTAAGGCCTGTTCAACAACTAACATCCTAAAGCCGTGGCCCAATTCAATTCTAATTATCTGAATCATTTGCCTGATGTAATTTTAAGAAAATGAAAAAAAAGTTGATGAAAATCGGTCAACATTTCGAGTAATTAAGCACATCTTTAAGTGATGCAAAATTACCAGAACTTTCAACTGGCATTGAAGATATTAACCGATTTTCATCAACATTTTAACACATATTAATTTTTCTCAACCGGCTCTAATTCTCTCGCGTGAAGCATGAAACCTCCCGCATGACCGACAGTCAAGTATCCCCCTTGGGTTCTAGTAGAGGAAAAAAAATGGTAGGGTGGCGGCCCTGCCCCTCTCTGAAAACTACAAAAAAAGTTTGGGAATCGCTGCACTGGACGCTAGTCGTTCGTGCTCGGTTGCTTGCTTCGCTGACCTTTTCGTTGTGAGAGAATTAGAGCCGGTTGAGAAAAATGAAAAGTTGGTTAAATATTAATCAATAGAATTTTAATAAGTTCCGTTAGATTTGTTAGATTATCAAATAAACGTTAAAAAAAGGTAGAAGAAAATCGGATAATAACTTCAAGAGTTATCGCACTTTTGTTGCATTCACAAGATTTGTAAATATTTCATTTATTAGTTCGGATATTAACCGATTTTCAAAAAAAAAATTTTCATTTTCTTTAAATTATATCACCACATTCATTTAGCCAATTAAAATTTAATTGAGCTAAGTCTTTATAATTTCAGTTATTGCAAGTTCATAACAATGAAAGGTTCATTCGTGGTAGGTACACGAAAGTCGAGGAAAGTAACCTTCTGCTCGCAGCGGGGAGCCTGCCTCGGAGCCTGCCTAGCTGCTCTGCCGGGGTGGCATCCCTCTGCCGGCGGCAGCCTCATCGGCCGGCGACACTAGTTTAGGAATCGCTGTTATAGACAACACCGCCCTTTTCAAAATTATCTAAAGGATCTTTGCAAAAATTTATCACCGAATCCATTTTAAATGGAATGCGGAAAATAGTATGAATTTTTAATTTTTGTAACATAAGTTCAATAGTTTTAGAAATTTGACCAAAAAATGGAAGAAGAAAAGTATTAAACGAACTATATTCCTTTAACTCTTTCTGATTATCTACAAGCAAATTAATAATCTCTTTGTTTTTGATTTGTTTAAATCTAATTGCAATATGTTTCTCAATTAACTTTTTTGCATAATGATTCAGAAAAAGGATATTCTTAACAATATTTAAATTTCTTATGTGAAATGAATGATGGGACAAACCCAGAGCTCTGTCGACTAAGTTTTTAATTATTGCAATTTTGTTTTGAAAGGGATGAGCAGAAAGGAAATTTAAAATTCTACCTTAATATGTACTTTTTCTGTACCAATTGTTAATAATATTACGATCCCAACCCTTAATTACTTCTATGTCCAAAAAAAATGATTTTATAATCTTGTTCTATTTCATGAGTAAATTCAAGTTTTGGATGAAAACTGTTAAAAGTATCAATGACGATCTGTAACTTTTCTACAGGAACACATAATAATGTATCCTCGACAAACCGAAAATAAAAAGGAAAAACAAAATCTAATTTCCCAAAAACAAAAACCTCCAAATCTTCCATCATTAGTTCTGCCAAAGTCGCAGAAATGACTGAAGCTATAGGAGTACCAGACTTCTGTCTATAGAAAGATTCATTAAATTTCAAATGAGTTGACTCCATAATAAAAACTATCCCTTCAATAAAATCTTCTTGACATAATCGAGTACGGGTTTTTATATTAGCCCATCTATTTAAAATGGCCTTTTTAACTAATTCAAGGGGTATACTCGGAAACATTGCAATAACATCCAAAGAAATCATTACATGGTCATCCGGAACCTTTTTTTGAAAAATACTTTTTTAAATTCCCAGCTATTTTTGACATTATATTTAGAAGTTGTGATAGAGTCCTTGAGAATCAAATTAAAATTTTGTTCTAAAAATTTGATGGGAGTATTAACAGTTGAAATAACTATTCTTAAGGGATAGCCATCTTTGTGAATCTTTCTCAAAACGTAACTGCCTTTCCATTTTTCTTTCCTCTTTTTTATTTTTGTCCGAAAATTGTATTTGTTTTTTTTTCAAATTACAATGGGATTTTTGGTTTTTGTTTATTCGTTGTGGTCCAAATTTGGTCGTCGGATTCTTGTTTTATTTAACAGGATTTTGCATTATAAATAACAAGCAGAGAGGCTTGAATTGAAATAAGAATTCGATCATAAATAACAAGCTATTTTTCATGTAATTGTGACAGATATTTATATTGTATTTACAAAAGATTGGCCTATTGACCCTCATTCGATTCTCAGGTATCAAAGAGAGAGCACGTGTTCGTGGGTGCTGTAAATTTCTACCACTTAAATTTTTCTTGCCTTGATAAGGGTACTGTACGAGTACCGAAACGTTGGTAATCACATTTTATTTATTTATTTATGTTTTTTATTTTTATTTTATTGTAATTTGATGATAATAAAAATAAAAAAAGACGAAAGAAAGAAAAAGAGAAGGAAGGGGATGTGGTTGGCTGCCTTCTCATTTTTCTTTCCTTTTTTTAATTTTTGTCCGAAAATTTTATGTTTTTTGTTTTTTTTAAGATTAAAATAGGATTGTTGGTTTTTATTTATTCGTTGTGGTCCAAATTTGGTCGTTGGATTCTTGTTTTATTTAACATGATTTTGCATCAATTTGATTATTGGACGTTAAATGGGATTTTTAATTTGGATTTTGGTCTAATTTAAATTTCTTAAATTTTGTTATTTATGATCGTATTTTTATTTCAATTTCGGAAAGGACATTTTAAAGCATTCAAAGCATTTGAACGAGCTATCTGGACCATTATGTATTTCTACCTGAGTGTCTGCGGAGAATTTCTCCGAGCTTCTCAGAGCCTTGAGAATCTTTAGCATATACTCTGAGATTTCTATCGGTAGGGTTAGTATATTTTTAATTACAAGTTAATGTTTAAGCTATTATTTGTTATTAATATAAACATTAATACTAACTCATATTTCTATGAAGCATGGAATTTGTTATTAAAGCTGGTGTAAAATGCGATATCAACTTTTTGAGATTTTGACGTTAGGAATTAATTTTAGAATATAAGAGCGAACTGCTGGTCGGAGAATTAGATAATTTTGGCCATTTTAATGTAAATCATCCGTAAAAATACAAAAATGTATCAAATATTATTTTTTGCTATGAAAAGTTACAAAAATGTACTACAAAAACTTTATGAAAGTTAAGCTTTTACTCATTTTTCTTAATACAGAAAAAAATACTCCGTGTTCGAAATACATTAAAAATGAGTGAAATTTTTCGTACAAATTTCACAAAAATTTCATTCAAATTTATAATATTTTTGGTGAATATACAGAAACTATTTTAATCGGCATTAAAATAAAAAATAGCTTTTTATGTTTTCATCCTACGCCTTTTTGACAAATTTTTTAATTGCGAGCATTTCGCTCTCAGGGTGACCAGACGTCCTCCTTTGGAACGACATGTCCGTCTTTTTTTATGTTTGTCCTTCTGTCCTTCTTTTTTGTCTGATGTCCTTCTTTTTCAAGATATTCGCGATATTTGCATTTTTTATTGCGCGGACCTAAATTTTCTTCACAACTTCTACCAGCGAAGCCTTAGCTCGAGAGGAATAAAATTCGTCGCTTGACCTATGACAAATTTACTTAGATTAACCTCATTGTTCACTACGTTTGTGTTCGCGCAGCACTTCTCTCTAGGAATTGTGCTTGTTGAAACTGCGATGGGAGTCCTAGACCGTGTCGAAAGCTGAAAAACGAATAGACCTCTTTTTTTAACGTTCGTCGAAGGAAAAAGAAGTCCGTTAGATTTTCGACTGCGAAACGGCCCGGAGTCCTACTACTGATCGTATAAAGAGCCATAACCTGCTATATATTCGGTTTGTGTTTCCCGTTCCCGTTATTTACTTTACTATTCCAATGACTGCAAAGGGAAAAGTGTTCCTATGTCTCTGTCACTGTATAAATCTAACGTAAGTACCATTGCAAGGTTATGTTGAATTAAATTTTTTAAGTTTTATCTTGAGTTTCTTAGTCTCGTAAATAATAATCTGTCGCTCTGAGTTTCATTTTCTATATTTATTATTCACAGGTTATAATCACAGGATAATCACTTTTAATTTTCAAATAACGCGCCAAATTGGGCTAGGAGAGGAAAAGAATTAATGGTGGGAGGTGGTAAGGAGTGGGGTGTCCTGCTTTTCCTACCCAGTCATCTGGTCACCCTGTTCGCTCTTAAATTGCAAAATGTAATATTAACCTCAAAATCTTAATAAGTTGCTACCGCATTTTTTACCAGCAATCAAATTTTATAACAAATTCCATGCATCACAGGAATAATAAAGGTTAATGTTTATATTAAATGCAAATAATAACTCAAACATTAACTTATAACTAAAAATAAACTAATGTTACACTAACATTACTCAATATCAGAAAAGTACTATTAAACTCCTTGCACTTCACCTTCACCACAAAACAGCTGTATAAAATATATAGGCTTCCAATGTTTTATGTGCTTTTAAACAATATATGGTTTAAGAAATGTGGGATTGAATGAATTATGTTCAGGTTCATGGATGTGTCGGGTCTTCATATCTGCCGACAATTTTGCCAATTACTCAATCTTTATTTTTTAAAAACAAAATTTTGAAAACCTCCATCAACAGATACATACTATAGGGATGTAAGGGCACTTTCATTATCACCTAATGGTTGGCGAGAAATTAATTTTTAACCAACTAAAAAGAAACTTACAACAAGATAGTTGAATTCTCAATCAAAAAGATGAATTTTCAACGGAGAAGTTTTATATTTCTAACAAAAAACACAAATTTTCAAAGAAATAATTCCATTTTTAACTAAAAAAGATCAAGTTTTAATAAAAAATATGAAATTTTAAACAAAAATAGAATAATTCAGTTTTTAGTATATAAAAGTTAATATTAAATAAAAAAAATTTCTACAGGTTATTAAAAATTTTAACCAAAACAGGCGAATTTGACACCAAATAGTAAAAGTTTTAACAAAAAAGATGAATTTTCAATCACAAAGAATAATTTTCTATTTAAAAAAATCTTTTTTAACAAATAATAGAATTTTCAATCCAAGTAAAATATTATAAAAAGTATTTAAAATAAGATAGAATTCACTTAAGATTAGGCAGGTTCTACACATTATATAGCAGAATCTTTGAGCGGTAACATTTTTTTATAGTAAATTATGCAAGACGTTTGTTCTGATATAAGACAAAAAAATAAATTTGGACATCTATGTTAAGAATAATAAAAAACAAATTAATTTTTCACCCATAAAATAATTTTTAACAAAAAAGATGAAGTTTCAATAAGAATATTAAATTTTAAACAAAAATAGAATAATTTAGTTTTTAGTTTATAAAAGTTAATATTCAATCGAAAAAATGAAATTTTCTGCAGGTTATTTAAAATTTTAATTAAAACAGATGAACTTGACACCATATAGTAAAAGTTTTAACAAAAAAGATGAATTTTGAATCACAACGATTAATTTTTATTATACAAAATTTTTTTAAACAAATAATAGAATTATCAACTAAATTAGTTTTCAATTCAAGAACAATATTACAAAGAGAATTTAAAATAAAATAGAATTTACTTATAATCAGGCAGATTCTACACATTATTTAGCAGAATCTCTTAGCGATTAAAATTCTTTTATAGTAAATTATGCAAGACGTTTTTTTCCGATCTGAGACAAAAAAATCGAATTTGGGCATCTGTGTTAAGAATAATAAAAAACAGATTAATTTTTCACCCATAAAATCATTTTTAACTAAAGAGATGAAGTTTAAAAAAAAATATCAAATTTTAAACAAAAATAGAATAATTCTGTTTTTAGCTTAAAAGTTACATTCGATCAAAAAAATAGAATTCTTTACAGATTATTTCAAATTTTAATTAAAACAGAGGAACTTGACACCAAGTAGTAAAAGTTTTAACAAAAAAAGATGAATTTTCAATCACAAAGATTAATTTTCTATTTAAATAGTTTTCTAAAACAAATAATAGAAATTTCAAGTTAATTGATATTCATTGCAAGAACAATATTATAAAAAGTACTTAAAATAAAATATAATTCACTTAAGATCAGGCAGGTTCTACATATTATTTAGCAGAATATATCAGCAATTAAAATTGTTTTATAGTTAATTATGCAAGACATTTTTTTCCGATCTAAGACAAAAAAATCGAATTTGGACATCAATGCTAAGAATAATAAAAAACAGATTAATTTTTCACCCATAACATTAATACTCTACAAAAAAATCTGCCCGCATGGCGGTCACATTCTCGTCGCGCGCTACGCGCGCGGCTCGCTTCGCTCGCAAGTTTGAGCGCCTAAGGCGCGCGACGGTTGAATGTTGCGCTTCGCGCTCGAACATAATTACACCTCGCGCTCGGATATTTATTCTTTGCATTTGGAATGCTTGAAAAAAACTTTATCAAAAAGATCTCTTTTAGATGGCAGTATTTATATGCGTCTTTATATTCTGAATTCTCTACTTAATTAAGTATAGTCAAAGATTAAGTTTCTCGAAGCTCTGTAGGCTTTGAGGTACACATTCTCATCGTGAAACTCGCGCTGCGCGCTCGATTTCCGACAGACATTTGTAAACAGGTTTTGTTGGGTTTTTTTCTTGTAACTTTTGTCGTTTTTTCACACATTTTTTTTATTTTATTTTTTTCAACGTTATTTTTCACGAATAAAACAAAAAGTTGGCGTCCTATCAAGAGGTGATTCTTATCGAAACTGTAGATCTTTTTTGGAATAACCATTTTTGTTAATTCATATTTTTTCGTATCCTACATAGTTTGTCCACAAAATGGAATTTTTTATTTTCCATTATTTTTTGTGCAATCAAAATTAGAATTTTCGATTTTTGAAGAAAATAAAAAAATTTGTTATGATAATCTTTTAGAGCTTTCGCAAATAAATGTTTTTCTTTTTTTTTGACTTTTTTTCATATCGTGCGTTTTTCGGCTTCAAATTTTGATTTTCGGTTGATTAAAAAAAAATTGAAAACGCTATAACTCTGAGAATTTTCTTTTTATCGAAAAAAGTCATAAGGATAAATTGTTTGTTCTTTTTGATACTATAAATGTCCGTACATAGAATTTTCAAATTCAGAAAAAAGTGGTCTCAAAAATTTTCAAAATGCGCTCACTTTTTTAATTTTCATCAAAAATGGCTGATTCACGAACTCGTCCTTTCTTTTCGGGCCTAAAAAAAGTGTGCCAAAGATGAATTTGATTCGTTTATTTTTTCGAGAGTTATCGTGTTTACGGACGGACGGAGAGATAGACAGGCAGACGCCATCGTCAAAACCTGATTTTCGGATTCAGGGGGTCTCGAAACGTGGAGATCCGTTGCAAAAGTTTGATGTCAAATTTCCGACAATTCTAATACTTTCTCAATCATAAATGATGAGAATGTAAAAATGACGATGTTCGAAAACAATAATTGATTTTTCAACACAAAAATATCAATTCTCTTCCAAAAATGATGTAATCCAATTTTATTTTACATTAATTAATTTTTGACTAACTATGAAGGTATTTTCAAAAAAATAACAATTGAACCCTCAATGAAGAAGATGAATTTTCAACCGCGAAGATTAATTTCCCTGTTTAAAAAGATAGTTTAAAAAAAATTATATTTTTAACAAAAAAAAGATAAATTTTTGTTTATATATCAATTTTCTATAAAAAAATGGCATAATCGACTTTTCTCTTGAATAAATGAATTTTTCACCAAAAAACGAATTTTTCATATAATAATAGAATCCTCGAAACAAAGATGAAATTTCAATTAAAAAGTTTATTTTTCTACCAAAAATAACGAATTTTCAACAAAATTCGGAATTTCTAATTACTGCATCAAAACAGATAAATTTATTTTCAGATTACACTTTAATTCAAAAAATTACTTTTTCACCAAAAATGTCATAGTTTAATGTTCTGTCAAAAAAATTAATTTCCACAAAAAAAAGTGTTATAAAAATTATTTCAAAGGAGTTCGAATCCATTTACTATTAGGCAGATTCTGCAATTCAAGTCGTTAAATCGATCAGGAAGGGAATTATGTTGATTTTAGATTAAAATTTAAGAGAACTATTTTTTCTTCATAAAAAAATTCTATGTTCAAAAGATTAATTTTTAGCCGATAAGATTAATGTTTTACAAAAAAGACGAATTTTGAACCAATTACTTGATTTTTAAACTATAAGGGAACAGTTTTCTAAAATTTTTTGTTAAAAATGTTCAACAATTTAGTTAATTTTTTTTCTGTCTTGAATAAAATTGTTTCTGGGTTAAAAACTCATCTCTTTGGGTAGGAACTGGATTTTCTTACTGAACATGCACACAGTGAAAATGGATCCCATTAAGTTGAAAATTCAACTGCTTTTTAAAACTAGCCTTTTTGGGTGGAAAACTCAACAATTTTGCAGATATTTTTCTTTTTTCATTGTTTGTTCTAGAGCTTTGCGCTCGATAATATATACATATATAGATCTGCAACTGCAATTTGGTAGTTGTGAATTATCTTTTGTTAAAGCTCTTTTGACTACTTGGTTAAATGTTAAACTAAATTAGCAAAAATGGATCTTTTTTGGGTTGAAGATTCATCATTTTAGTTGAAAATTTAATTCTTTTGTTGAAAATTCTTTCTTTCTTTGGTTGAAAATTAATCTTTTTTGTTGAACATTTCTCTAATTGTTTTAAGGTTAAAAGACCTTTTACAAATTAATTTTTTTGGTTGAAGATTTATTATTTTAGTTAAAAATTTACCTCTGGTTAAAATTGTAAAAATTGTCTTCAATTGCATTTTTTGATTCAATTCAGCTGTTGTTGTTTTAAAATAATCATATTTTTTCGTTTTTTGTTGAAAATTTATCTACTTATTTAAAAGTTTAACTATTTTGTTAAAATGTTATGTTTTTGGATAATAAAGTAACTATTTTTTAGCAAATTCGTTAATTTTTTTAAACTGAAAATTAAACTTTTTCATTTTCAGTGTAAACGGTTTTGTTAAAAATTTAGCTTTTTAATGACAGATTCGAATTTACAACCGAATAGTTTAACTTTTAACCAAATAGTTAAATTTTCAACATACAAATATTAATTTTGAACTGAATGGCCATATTTTCAAACAAAAAAGATTAATCTTTAGCCAAAAAGAGTTGCATTAAAAAAAAAGAATTCCCAATGAAAACGTAGTGGTGGATATCTTAAAACAAAAAAAAGATTTTCAACAAAATATTTAAATTTTTAACACTAGTTGAATTTTCGAACCAGTATGTAAATTTTTAACAAAATAGTTGACTTTTTAACCTGCAAATATGGATTTTCGATAGAAAATGTAATATTTGATATTTCAACGAATGCAGATGCTGCCAAGAGATGCATTTTAAAAATAAGGAAACGAATTTTCAATCATAAAGAGTAATTTCCTATAAGAGATTCGAATTTAAACCAAAAGTAGCAAAGTTACTTTTTCACACAGACAATTAATTCAATTCCGAAAAAAAATAATTAAAAAAAAAAGTAAATTTTTTAACCAAAGAGATGAATTTTTAACTAAAATTATGAATGTTTCAACTAGAAAGACAAATTTTAAACAAATAAAGAATTTCCAGTTAGGAAATAAAAAAATTTGTCCCACTTCTTAAACTTTTAAGTCAAAAGACTATTTTTCTGTAAAACAGTTATATAAAACCTTGACCCTCCATCTACCACCATCAACCAAATTTTTTAGAACACCTTTACCCCACATGATAATTTTTCAAATAGTTATTTGTTAAAAGTGTTATTTTAAAACAATATTTCATTAATTTCAATGTAATTTGAAATATAATAATAATTATTTTAATTTTAAACAGAATATTTATGTTTTTCATAAACTTTAATGTGATAATTCCAGGGGAAAGTGGGGGGCTTAACTAAGCCCGATATTTGACAACTGGCAGAAATTTGCGTTCAATAATGTCATTTTTTTCCAACTTTTTAAGGATTTATCTACTCTTGTAATCAAAATTCGTACAGTAATCATATCTTGCGTTATTCCTTACAAAGTAGTGTAACGATTTCGTATAAATCGGAATAATGAAACAGTTATTACTAAAAATTTTATGACATTGAACGTATGGACTAATATTGGGGAGACTTAACCAAGATTTTCAGGGAAGAGTTTACCAAGAGGCAACAAGCTTATTACATGTGTTTTTCAACCTATAAGGTCATTGATTATTATAATGTGCGTTCAAAAATTTTGCTAAATTGATTGATAAAAATTGTGATGTAAAAATGCAAAGTTCATGATTTAAAGAATATGATTATCATCAATGTGAGCTACAAAATCTTAATAAATGCTATTCATCAATATTAGGTGTAAATTAGTTTTTAATAAAAAAAGCTCATTTGGAATAAAATAGTTCAATTTCATTTTCTACCTAAAAATAAAAAATTTGTTGAAATCCTATTATAGAAGATTAATCACAGTTTCATATACAGAACTCATCCCTTGGTGTCTTGTATTATTTTATACTAATATTTTGTAACATTCATTAAATATGTAGAACGTAGGAAAGGTAGGTTTTTCATTTATTCTTTCTCATAAAAAGATAAAGAGGCGCACGCCTTGGCGAGCGCAAGGCTGCTAGTATGCTTTAATATATGCATTTTCAATGAACTAAACACCGAAAAATTTCCCTACATGAATGTATGGTACTGTTCTTATCTAATGTGGTTAATATGAGAAAGACAGGATGATACATTTTTATATGAAAATCTTTAACCAGACTTGAAAATTGAGCCGTTGGTGTTATTCTCATTTATTGTAGTTGGTTTTAGAAAATCATGAACACTTGATATAAAAGCCTTCAAACGCGTCGTCTGTTATTTTTCTTTATTTTTTTTTTATTTTGACGTTCTCATACTGTCGGATCAGTCCTGTTCACAAGAAATACATAAAACATCAAAGTTTTTAAATTATTGAACTAATAAATATAATTGAAATATAATAGCAACTGACGGCTGGGTAGGAAGAGTTCGGAATTTAGGGCAGCAAAGCAGCCACCAGGAACAATCGCGAGAATGGTGCTGTAGTACCAAGCACGAACATTTTTTGAACAAACTTTTTCATTGAAAATTAATCTTTTTAGTTAAAAAATAAAATTTCTTGTTGAATAAGCAAAAATAATTTTTTCAAATAAAATTCATCATTTGGCTTGAAGAATTTACTGCTTTCTTGAACATTCCTCTTTTCGAGGGGACATTCGTGATTTTGGGTTAAAAACTGGCCTGGAATTAAAAAATTAATCTTTTCAGCATAAGAATTCAACTATTCGGTGAAAAGTTCAACTATTTGTCAAGAATTTGTCTCTAACGTTCGAAAGTTCACCTATTTAATTTAAAATGCAACTGGTTGGTTGATAATTAATTTTGCTGTTCTTAAAAATATGAATGTCGTGTTAAAAAGCAACGGGTTTTAAATAAAGTTATATTTTTTATTTGAAAATTTGACCGTTCCGTTAGAAATTATGCAATTTCAAAATTTAAATACATGGTGGATAATAATTCAACTATTTTATGGAAAATTCATTCGCTTTGCTTGAAAATTAAATTATTCCATTGAAAATGCACCTGCTTGTTTCATAATTAATTTCGTGGTTGCCGAAAATTTAACTGTTTGGTAAAAATGTAACTGTTTGTTTGATAATTAATTTCGTGGTTGCTGAAAATTTAACTATTTGGTGAAAATGTAACTGCTCATTTGATAATTAACTCCCTGGTTTCTGAAAATTTAACTTTTGGTTGAAAATGCCACCGTTTTTATTTTCTTTTATTTTTTAAATACAAATTCGAACGTTCTATCAGACACTAAGCTTTGCAGGTTGAAAATTTAAATAGAAAGTAGATGAAAAAATGCGGTCACGGAAATGCCTGGCGATCTTCTGCGAGGAGCGAAAGCAGATGTCACATAAAGCAACTGCAGGGTTGAGTACGTTAGTCATTTATTATCATAAAAAACATTAAGTGAAATTAGTAACAAGTAGATTTAAGAAATTCGGTCGTGGAAATGTCTGACGATCTTCTGCGAGGAGCGTGAGCAGTTTTTGCAAAAAGCACTCGCAGGATTGAGTTCGTTAGTCATTTGATATCATAAGTAATATTTATTGCAAATGATTAGAAAGTAGATTAAAAAAATGAGCTCGTGGAAATGTCTGGTGATCTTCTGCGACGAGCGACAGTATTTGTTGCAAAAAGCCCTCGCAGGATTGAGTACATCAGTCATTTTATATCATAAGTAACATTTAGTGGAAATGAGTAGAGAGTAGATTAAAAAAATGCGGTCGTGGAAATGTCTGGCGATTCTCCCTGAGAAGCGAAAGTACATGTTCCAAAAAGCACTCGCAGGATTGACTACGTCAGTCATTTTATATCATAAGTAACATTTAGTGAAAATAAGTAGAAAGCAGATTCAAAAAATTCGTTTGTGGATATGTCTGGTTATCTTCTGCGAGGAGCGAGAGCAGTTGTTGCAAAAAGCACTCGCAGGATTGAGTACGTCAGTCCTTTTATATTATAAGTGACATTTAGTGAAAATGAGTAGAAACTAGATAAAAAAATGGGGCTGCGGAAATGTCTGGCGATTTTCTGCGAGGAGCGAGAGCAGTTGTTGTAAAAAGCACTCGCAGGATTGAGGACGATATCATGAGTAACATTTAGTGAAAATGAGTAGAAAGTATAATAAAAAAATGCGTTGTGGAAATGCCTGGCGATCTTTCGCGAGGAGCGAGAGCCGTTCTTGCAAAAAGCTCTCGCAGAATTGAGTACGCCTGTTGCGTCGCAAGAAAGTTTAGAATTTAAGTTTTCATGCTCGTTTCAAACGATGAAGTGTAGCTCTGTCTGCCGGAAGGTAGAGGAGCAAAGAAGGGGGCGAAGAGTGGGAGCAAGCATGCGCAGGTGTTGGGGACCGACATTGGCGCCGCACCAAATCGTCGTTTTCAGTCTTTTCAGTACTCGTTGAGTAGTCGTCCGGAATACTGCTATTCGTTCGTGCAGTATTTCAGTCATATCGAAATCAAACAATCGATCCGCGTGGAGCTTCACCGCCATTTATTGCCTACTCGGCATGACTAGAGTACACTCCACTGATTCCTGTGAAAGAAATCAGGATGCAATCACCATCGCGATCTAATTAAATCAAAATACTCGAACTTAACCGCGTGACCGTGCGACGCTATGCGCTGGTTCGCCGTGACCATCGCCAATCGCAATCATTAACTATCAATTCCTCATTGTACTTCTGTGTATTTCACTTTAATAAATCAGGGGTTTTTATGCTAGCATGGCTTTTTCCCTTACATGCGGCTACGGAAATGTCTGGCGATCTTCTGCGAGGAGCGAGAGTAGTTGTTGAAAAAAGCACTCAAAGGATTGAGTACGTCCATCATTTTATATCATGAGTAACATTTACTGAAAATGAGTAGAAAGTATATTTAAAAAATGCGGTCGTGGAAATGTCTGGCGATCTTCTGCGAGAAACGAGAGCAGTTGTTCCATGAAGCACCCGCAGGATTGAGTACGTCAGTCATTTTATATCATAAGTAATATTTTGTCAAATGAGTAGAAAGTAGATTTAAAAAATGCGGTCGTGGAAATGTCTGGCGATCTCCTGCGAGGAGCGAGAGCAGTTGTTGCAAAAAGCACACGCAGCATTGAGTACGTTAGTCATTTTATATCAGAAATTATAGTTAGTGAAATGAGTAGAAAGTAGATTTAAGAAATGCGGTCGTCGAAATGTCTGGCGATCTTCTGCGATTAGCGTAAGCAGTTCTTAAAAAAAGCACTTGCAGGATAGAGTACGTCAGACATTCTTTATCATGAGTAATATTTAATAAAAATGACTAGAAAGTAGATAAAAAATATGCGTTCGCGGAAATGTCTGATGATCTTCTGCGGAAAGAGAGACATGTTATTTTAAAAAGCATTTACAGGTTAGTCGAAAGTGCGTAAAGACTTTCCCAAGATATCATACTGATCAAATTTTGAAAGAAATCCAAAGGACGCTTACGTATGAAATAAAAATTTATATTTCTATCTTTCTCTCACTAACCGTTTCAAGGAGAAAACCAAACATTCTTACATGAAATGTTTTCGCCTAACTTCACAATACAGCACTCGACACTCTACATAATTGTTTGTATCGATTCAGTAAACCAGCTTCTAAGGAATGAACTAAAAATTTATTTTTGGAGTGAAAATTGAATTTTTCATCGTCTAAATTTTATAAAACGTGCCGCTCGTGTGAAATAACCTTCTGCTCTATTTTCTTGAAAACTAATATTATTTTTTGTTTATATTTTTGCTTTTGTTTCAGGAACTCAGTACCGAAAGGTTTATTTCTCATGAAAAAAGGCGTATTGTATTTTCACCACTATCTATTAGTTTATCAACTGTAAATATGATTTAATTATTGATTGTTTGAATTGAATTGTAATTTAATATTTGAAAAGTATATGATAATTGATTGCACAAGAGGATTCGGAATCAGTTCAAAATTTCAGAATGTTCAGATTTTATCGTTAAAAATTAAACTGTTTTAATTCAAAGTATTTGTAGTTAAACAAATGTAAGCGCTTTATTAGAAATTTATAATCTATTTTTAATTTTAATATGACTTCAAAATGATATATTTATAATTAAATGCTTTTATTATATTTTAAATATAATTTTACTCTAAATTATTCCATTTTTATACCATGCAATTTGGAAGTTTTCAATTAAGAAAAAGAACAGTTACCTGATATTTAGAAATATCTGACTATTGATTTAAAATCAGTAATTATAAATTAAATATTCAAAACTAAAAAAAACACCAAACTTTGAACGTTACCGTTTTGATTGTTCTTTTTAACGAAATTTAATTAATAAGTCAAATCGTTGAGTTACGGTGCATAAATGACGATATTGAACACCTACTATTCTTAGAAAAAATTTGAGTAAGTTGAAGAGATATTTAGAAGGTTTGAAATGGTTTCAAATAATTTAAACGAAGTGTCTACGTGTACCGACAAAATCTGATTATTCGTACCAAAATTTCGGTGCAAATAGAATTTTGACAGATTTCAGAGGAACAAAAAGACATTTGTTAGGAAAATTGAAATATATTTTTTACTTTATTAAACCATTTTTAAGAATATATTTAAAAAGATGATTAATGATTTACAAAATTTTCAAAAATTAATGTGGAAGTTTTGAAGAAAATTTCTTTAATTTAGCAGAATAAAAAAAGAATGTAAGAAAGCATGTAGTTGTTTTAAGATTTTAAAACAAAATTTCAAAGCATTATAAATATTTTTAAACTATTTAAAATGAAAATAACTTAACTGTTAACTTGAATAGGGAATTTTAATTTTTCACAAATTTATAGTTGGAACTGGAATTTATCTAGAATAATAATAATTCTGACTTGGAAGCGGGAATTTTTGAATTTAACAAAATTCCGAGCTGGAACTGAAAATTTTCGAAAATAAACAAAATTTTGAATTGGAACAGGAGATTTTTCTTGGAACAGGGAATTAAAATTCTTTTTTAATTTCGAGCTGGAACGTTCAGTTTTTTTAAAGAATGAATTATAATTATTTAATTAGTATTAGTTAATTAGTTTATTAATTAAATAATTAGTTTTTAATATAGTTTAATTAGTATTAAAATTCTGGATTTGAACAGGGACCTTTTTAAAAAGTACTAAAATTTCGAATTTAAACTGAGAAGCTTTCAATTTTGAATCAATTCTCAGCTGGAATTAGAATTTAAAATTACCTAAAATGGCATAATTCAACAAAAAATGTAATTCATTGATTGATTCTTCTATTAAGACCATTGAAAATGGTAACGTGGATTTATATTTTTGGAACTGAATCTGAATCTTTGAACTGTACAATTTACAAAAGTTTGAAATTTTTAATTTGGCAGTTTAACTAAATTTAATTAAAAATGGTTCATTTAAAAAGTGTTAGTGGCTTCCATTTTATGAGTGAAGATTATTGAGGATTGGAACACAAAATTATTAAATAAAACAACCTTTTCACTTTGAGTGTTTTCATTTGCAGTTCAGTTCGATTTTTTAAATATCATTGACCGTGAAAAATGTTTGGGAACTAAATGAAGAGAATTTTACAGTTAATATGATCCATATAGAAAATTTGAAGAATATATCAAATATCTGTTCTATTTGAGAAAAATATATTTAAAAAAAAGAAGAGATTGTTTGCAAAATAATTCTCTCTATTGTCTCTTTATTTTTTGTTCATAAATAAAAGCCCAAAGCAAACCTAAAAGTTGCAGAAAAAGCCGCCAATTTTTAGCAGTTATATAAGAGAAGATAGTTATAAATAATAATCCATTTTTTAACTAATTATTTATGATAACTTAAATTATTTATTACCTCACTAAGTAAAAACTTGACAAAAGTGGAAAATTTCTGAAAACCCCCGTAACTTTCTAACATCACTGTGGGAGAAGATACTTTCAAACAATAATAATTTGTTTAAATAATTATGTTCGTTGAATTTGAATGATTTTTATCTGTCTTTAAGCGAAGAGTGAACAAAAAGTTAAATATTTCGGAAAAAGCGCAATTTCTAGCATTATTCGAAGATAATATTATTTAAAATAATAAAAAATTGCTTAAATAATTACGCTTGTTAATTTTGAATAATTGCCAATCATATTCATTAAGCTTAATTATTTATTTCACTCAAGATAATATCATTAGCAATAATAATAAATTGTTTAAAAAATCATCTTCGTTATCGTAAATTAATTATTAACTTACTCTTAGTGAAAGGTTGACAACAATTGGAAATTTTGTTAGAAAAACATAAAATATCTAGCATTAATATAGGAGAAGGTAGGTATAAACAAAAATAATTTATTACAAATTTTTTTGTTTAATAAACTTGTCCAGTTATTGACTCACACCATGTTAAAAGTGAACGAAAACTGGAAAATTTTAGAAAAAACTGCAACTTGTAAACAGAATTCTAAGATAATATTATTAAAAATAATAATCAGTTATTTAAACAATCATGTTTGTTAACCTTAATCAATAATTATCACTCTAGGTTAAAAGTTAACAAAAAGCTGAAAATTTCAGGAAAAACCGCAACTACATAGCATTATTATAGGAAAAGCTAGTCTTAAACAATATTAATTTGTTCATACAATAATTTTTCCTAAATCTTATCAATTTTTTCTGGCTCTATGTTAAAATATAACAAATAGTAAAAAGATTGAGAAAAAAACCGCAACTTTCAACAAGGTAGTTTTAAACAATAATTTGTTTAAAAAATAATGTTTCTTAAATTTCATTAATTTTTATCAGGGCGGAAGTGAAAAGTAAAAAAAGATGAATTTTCGAGAAAAACCGTAACTTTGTAGCATTTTTGAAAGAGAATATTCTTAATAATAATAAACAATTGTTTAAACAATCATGTTTCTTAACTTGAAATAATTACTGCCTCATTCTAAGTTAAAATTTGACAAAAAGTGAACGATTTTAGAAAGAACTAGCATTAACATAGAAGGAAATAGTTATCAAATATAATAAATTGTTTAAACAATTATATTTGTAAAATTTAACTACTAATTAACTCCTTTTATGCGAAACGCGGAAAAGAAGTTGCATATTTTAGAATAAATCGCGACTTTTTAACTTTATTCTTAGATAAAATTTCTAAAAATAGTAATAAATTGTTTAAAAAGTTTATGTAAACTTCTAGTTATTCGTAAACAATTTTTACTGAAAAACTGCAAAAAAATTATATTTAGCGTCAAAAACTCACAAAACACAATTTTTCACTCATGGGTTTTTTTGGGACCCTATAAAACAGACTATTTGGGTGGATATTTGAAAAATATCTATTTATTTGTACTCTTTAGCTAATTTTGAAGAGAAATTTAGAGTTTCAATTCGATTCACCTAATATTGATATGAATGAAAATTCGAAAAAAAAATTTTTAATGCATTTTTGGACTACCGTAGTATTTAGATAGGAATAAAAATAGGATGTGACCCTTAAATACATGCACATAGATGACTAAAATCTACCATTAAAGAACCTAATTGTGAAAGGGGAACCTCTTGCACTCGGTCTATGCGATCTATGAATATCCAGGCAAAAAAAGAAAAGTACACCCAAATGGGGTCTCGGAGACCCCAATTCCTAAAAGATCTCAGCTGTTCTTAGGGTGGGGTAAAGTCGGCAAAAGCCGGTCTCGGACTGGACTTTCTTACCGCTCGTTATTTTCATCTCAGCAGTATAACACGTGCACCCATCCAGTGCACCCGTGACTTTCACTTCATTTTTAAACAAATAATATATCTAAATAAAAAAATAACAATTTCAATATTGTCTTTTTGCATATTCGACCGCGAGCTTATCTTTTACTAAACACATCGAGTACAGTGATTTAATTCCTTAAATAACATTGATATAATATCGTGAAGTTTTTATAAAGAAAATAAAAATTTTAAATTTCGCGCGCAAAGTGTCTTGCGAATATTTGCGCGCGAAGTTTGAAATTTGCTCTACGGTTAATTTCGCATCAGCTTAGAAAATAATATGTATAAATTGTTGTAGTATTATTTTATAATATTTTCAGCATTGAATATAATAAATTAAGTTATAGTTATACATAATAATATTTTAATTGTAGTATATTTTTATAAAAATTTCAAAAGTTATTTTTAAATTTGATTTTTAGTGACAGTTTCGAGAGATATGGCGCCAAAGACTTTTCAGTCTCTTTTCTATATCCATGCAGAATGTGCTTTGAATCGTTCTAAAAATACGAGTACAACCGGCGAGTGTGACTGTAATATGAGATTTAAATAGAACTAAAATCGCGGACATTAATAAGCCTTCAAGCGAAAAGCAAAAGAGAACATTAAAACAAAAATTTTCAGAGTTAAATTCCATTTTTAGTATTTGAATTAAACAATAATTAAGTACTTACAGATTTAATTCTTCGTCCGCAATTGTAGGCACTCTGTGTTTCACTAGTATATACTTAAAATTGATAACAATTAATGTGAAAGACTGTACAATAATCTTACATCAGAGCACATTAATCAAATAATTTTCTATTTATTTTTAATTAATTGTTTATATTTCATTTAAAATACATGTAGCCGTGGAAAATATAATTACAATTTTTAAATAAAATGATAATTAAAATCATAAAGTGATAATAGTTAATTAGTGATTGGGTGGAAAACTGCATCATTGGAATTGAAATAGTGTCAATGATTATGGTTCTTGTCATGCAGAGAATGAAGATATGGCCAACATAAAAGTTGCTGTGAGAGTGAGGCCGATCTCAGAACGGTAATTTTGGTTAATAATCCTTTAACAATATACACAATTTTTAAACAAATCTTTTCTTAAATTAACTTAATAGTTTCAATAATATTACCGCTACAAGTTTTTTTTTACATTCTGAGTAAATTTCAGATTCCTCAAGCTGTTTTTAAGGCAAAAAATGATTGTTATTTTTGGAATAAATACAGATTGTTTAACAAATTTCAATGGTGATAAAAATTTCAAAAATGCTAAAAAACGAGAAGATTTTTAATAACGTTGGGTTACCGTTACCAAACGTTTGGTTGCTGTATATTCTAAAATCTATATAGGGCACTACAGTAGAGCGAAATAAAAACAAAACAAGGTTCAAAATCAATTTTAGAACGAAACTCTTGACAAACTTGAGATTATTTTTACAACAAAAATATGCGTCAAATTTTAACGAGATCTAAAGATTCAAGTTTTTATTTCTTTTTTTGCTTGTTTGAAAATATCAAAGAAGGGTTGATTCTCGAAAATTGAAAGTGATTCAGATTTATATAAAAAAATCTTTCTTTTAAAAAGATTAAAAAATTATTTAAAATTTGAAGACATCAAGGCATTTTAAACAAAATATAGATTTAAAAAAATTTTTAAATACAATTTTCAATTGTTTCTTAGGATTCCATGACAAATTTAAATTAATTTTTTATTTTGGTAAATTAATTTTTGGAAAACACTTTAAAAAATAAATTTTTAGAGAATATTCAAAAAGATTTTAAAACATTATAAAATATTTCAAAGTTTTCAAAAAATATGTTATTTTTAAACTTAAAATTAATACAGAAAATTTAAAGAAAATTGAAGATTTTTGAAGATTTAGAACAAAGAGCTTAGGGGCTTTACAAAAATTTTGAAAGGTTTAAAAAAAATACGAACATTTTCCGAGGATTTCCGGAAAAATCTTTAATATTTAATCTATAAAGTATTTTTAATTTCTATACAAGCTTTAACAAGTGCTAAAAATCTGTAACATACTTATTTCTGATCACATTTGGAATTTTTTAGAGTAATTTTGATCTTTTATTAAAATTGTTTTTTTCATTTAAATTATAATTTACCTAAAATTATTTTTTTCTAGACTAAAAAAATCATTTTTACTTCAATATTCAACAATTTCGTTCTGACGACATTTTTCACCGGCAATCGGTTTTTGTAAACAGAAAACAACAATAACAGTTTTTATAGCGTTGTGTTAATGTTTTTCGTCTAAAATTTATATTGCTAATTAAAAAATCATTTTATTTCAATAAATAGTTACAATATTTGAATTATTTTTTTGGTTTGTTGGAGTTTTTTCCACCGGAAAGAAATTGTTTTAAAGTAAAAATAGTGGATATTAGGCATTCATAATTTTTTAATAATTTTTAGTTGCTTTAGAGTTTTAGACGAAAAATTGTTATTTAAAAATAAAATTATTTATAGCTCGAACAATATTTTGAATTTTTTAACAGTTTAAGGTTACATTCACGTTTTTCATAGGAAATCGGTTATTATTAATATTTTTTAAAAATTAGATTTAAAACAAGATTCATAATTTCTCAACAAATTTTAGATTAATTAATGTACACTGGAAATTTGTATTTTTACTAAAAATACATTAGATTTAAAGCAAGATAAGACATTTTTGTACAACATATGTTCATGTAAACGTTTTTCCCCTGAAATCGGTTATTTTCAACAAAAATAATTTAATTTGAATCAAGATTTATAATTCGGAAAAATTTAAGTCATGTTATTTTAGCGTTTTTCGTTGTGAATTAGCATTTCTGATTTTAAAAATCTAAAAAGAAATTAATACTTTTACTTTCTGTCTCTTCAAATACGCATGAGGTATCGTTTACACGACTTTTCAGTGATAATATCGTTATAAATAAACACTTATATCTTGTAACGCTTTATTTTTGCAAAACTTTCAAAAGTTATTGTGAATTTCAATAACAAACAGCATTTTTTTAAATATCGAACATGTCTCAAAAATCTTGTATATCTTGGAAAGATCTTTATTATTTTTGTATATTTTTCAGTAAGTAAAAAATACTGTTTCAAAAAATACAGTATTTCAAAAAAACAAAAATTTTTTTTTGGAATTTTTGGAACCTGGTCTGAAAAGTTTTCTAATGCAAAAAGGAATTCAGACACCTAAAATTTATATTCTTATACGACACAATATGGCCAGTTACCAAAAGTCTGTTAAGATTTTAATATCTTTAGTTTTTATAGGACAAAATATAATTAGTATGAACCTCGAAAAACTAAAATAAATTTAAAAATATTAATGAACAAATATCAATGCGTAGCCAAAAATATTCAGAAAATATCATTGACTGTGGAATTGAAACAAGTTTAAAGGAAAGATTAATTTCATTTAGATTAAAAACGCCTAAAATATGCATTGGTTCATATGATTTATATATAAAATAAACAAATACTAATGGATGGTAATTTTTTTTCGAAAAACGTCATTGGTTATATAGTTACAACAAGACTAGAAGAAAAAAACGAGTTCTTTTTGGCCATAAATGCCTGCGATGTAATTTGTTTATTTAATTTGTTTCTAGAATTAATTAACAACATTCAATCTTAAATTGTAATGACCACGTATCATCTGTACCATGAAAGCAAAGAATGCAAGAAAAGAAATATACTTTGAAGACAAATAACCCCTAATGTCGATTATTTGTTAATACAATTTGTTTATCATAATTAACTTCACAAGCTAAATTTTTTTTCTTATACCACTGGGCATTGAATCCAAGTGAGGGGAAGGATTAGAAACAATTTTCTAGGAGATAAAAAATAAAATTTAAAAAGTCGACACTTTTTTCGCTGTTTGTGTAAACATAAAAATTAAATAAACAAAACAATTAAAAATATATTTCCACCATTTCTTGAAACATTTAACGGCCCTGAATTATTCATAAAAATTTTTAATCTGTTCATAATTGTGTTCTGAATGTCATTTTTAACCTCTTATTTTTATTCACACGAAGCACAACATTATGTTAAAAAGTTGAAATAATAAATAAGAACCACTAAGAAAGGTGGACCTGTTCCTAAAATTTAGTAATGACGAAAAAAGCCAAAAAAAATTGTTCACAAAAAAAGCTTTTATCATAATTATTAAAATTTAGGACTAGACTGACCAGTCTTAGTGCTTCTCATTTATTATCCAAAATTTTCAACTCGATGTGGCTCTTCGTGTAAAAATAAATTAGGATATAAAAACAGTGTCAGTAAGGTAGGAAATTTGGTTACGTAACCCACTCATCACATGACCTTAAAGTTAGTGAAAACTCCTGAAGTCAGTGAATTTGCTGAAATATTTTTAAATCTCCAGCAGTCACTGAAGTCCTTTGAAATATTTTGAGTCACTTGAAATCACTTGAATTCCTTTAAAATCTCATCTGAATTCATTCGAATTCACATGAAGTCATATGAATTCAAGGAAGTCATTTGGAGTGACTTAAAGTTGCTGGAATTCCCTTGAAAACGTCTGAAGTCAGTAAAGCTGACATATATCGAAGCTGATCATAATTTAAATTATTTTAAACAAAAATCTCTTTTTAGTATAGACACGAACCCAACGGATTGTAAATGTCGGTGAATGTCGTCAACAGAAATCTGTAATTACATTTTTCTTACTAAACAACTTAGTAGGCTTATACTGATTTTTATTTGTGTTCAGAAAGCTTAACACTGGGCTGTTGTTTTTTTAATTAATTGAAAATATGTATTTTATACACATGGAAAATATCAGCACCATCGGTTTACTATTGGTACACTCACGGTGTCGGTATGCTCCTTCCCAGGAGCATAAAATACATCCTATTTTCAATTAATTAAAAAAACAACAGCAAGACTATTTTTCGAGAAACCCTCTGTGAGGGATTGTTCTTATAGTCCTTTAGATTATGTTGTTGAAATATGAACACTTCTTAATTGGAGGAGAAAAGTTGTAATTTGCAATACATGTACTAAAAATCAAGGCCTAGGAAGCGCCTTAAGCTTTTTCGGGATATTAATAGCACCTCCCTTGGCTATGAAGAGAATAAGTGATCCTTTTGACCGGCTGGTGTGCTTGGCGACAAAGAGAGCACGATGAAGGAGTCAACGCGACTCTGTGATGACACACGACTCGACGGTTTAACGACTCCAACCAGAATAGAGAAAGCAAATGGCCATCCGTTTTAGAATAACAACTCGTTGGGCCATTTTGGTTCATCGCTCAGAGCTCAAATAATCGCGTGAGCGCGATTCAGGATTCTTACGTCTATGGAGAATGACCTTCCATTCATTCATTCAACTGAAAATTGTCTTGCTTGCCTTCATTAACTTCTTTTTAATTTACCCGTTTCGTTCCTTTTTTTTCTTTCATTTAATTACCTTCCAGTTTCACTCTTTCCTTATTTGATTCCTTTTTTCTCTTATTTGAACCGTTTCTCCTTGTTTTCAATACTTTCTTCCTTTCCTCAGTCACTTCTTTCCTTTTCCTTTATTTTTCTTTCATTTAATTCTTTATCTTCTTTTTTTTCTCTCTCTTGTATTAACTTCCTTTCTCTTTCCTTTTTATCATTTTTCTTTATTTTCTTCCGCTTAGACCTTTCTTCTTCGTTTATTTATTTAGTAATTTGCCGTCTTCTTGCATTTTTTTCTTTCAGTTAGTTCCTCCTCTTTACTTTCTTTATCCTCTCCAACTTTCGAATTGCCGTTTATCCTCCTTTTCACTATTTTTTTACTTTCCTTAGTCACTTTTTTCTTTTGCCTTTAGTTTTCGTTCATTTGGTTAGCTCTTTCTCGCATTCTACATTTTTTTCTCTTTCATTAACTTCCTCCTTCCTTCCTTTTTATCATATTTCTTTTTTATTTTCTTCCTCTTATTCCTTTACTCATCGTATATTTATTTAGTTTCTTGTCTTCTTCATCATTTTCTCCTTTGTTGATTTTTTCTTCTTTCAACTTTTTCAACTTTTCTGTACGAAACTACAGTTTTGTTTTTTCTTTTTTCTTTAATTATCCTCATTCGCCCTGTTTCAAAGTTATTTTATTCCTATTTCCTCTTATGTCATACGCTTCTCCTTCCTCTCCCTACCTTCTTTTTTCGTCTCTTATTTACTCTGATTTATCCTCTACAACTTTTCTCCACGAAACTACCGTTTCGTTCATTCCTTCTTTATTTCTTTCCTTTTTCCTTTCCTTTGTCACTTTTGTCCTTTCTTTTTCTTTTATTTATTTAGTTATTCATCTTCTCTTTTCTTTCTTTCAGTGACTTCTTTTTCTTTCCTCTTCTTCCTTTATTCTCTCCTATGCTTTTCTAGAATATGCCGTTTCGTTCATTCTTTCTTTTCAATTATCTTTCTTCTCCCTATTTCAATATTATTTGATTCCTTTTTTCTCTCATTTCAAATCTTTCTCCATGCTTTTCCTTACTTCTTCCTTTCCTTGAACAGTTTTTGCTAAACCTTTATTCTTTGTTTATTTATTTAGTATTTTATTCTCTTTTCAAGTGACTTATTCCTCTTTCATTTTTTCAATTGTTTATCCTCTCTAGTATTTCTCTATAAAACTACACTTTTGTTCCTTCTTCCTTTCTTTTTCAATTATCCTTCATCTGCATGTTTTAAACTTATTTGATTCCTTTTTTCAATTGTTTCGTAGATGCTTATTCTGCCTTTCCCTACTTTCTTCGTTTTCTTAGCCTCTTTTATCATGTGCCTTTATTCTTCATTTATTTGTTCAGTTTTTTATCACCTTCCTCCTTTTGCTCTCTTTTAGCAGCTTCTTTCTTTTTATAAATTTTGCATCCTTTCGAGTTTTTTCTCTTCGAAACTACAATTTCGCCCTTCTTTCTTTTTTTAGTTATCCTAGTTGTCCGCGTTTCAACTTTATTTGAGTCCTTTTTTTTTTTGTTTTTTTCATATTTTTCTTCTTCCTGTCCCTGGTGTCTTATAATTCATAGGCTTAATTGTATTTTACGAGAGTTAATCCGGGTATCATTGAATTTTTAAAATAAGAAAGGTACATTTTCAACAAAAACTGGAGTAGTTAAAATTTTAAATAATATATAATAATCCTAAATTATAAAAAAACGAGTTTTCTACCAAATTACCTGATTTTGTTTACTAAATTATTATTTTAATAAATTATTTAATATAAAATTGGGATAAAAAAAGGTAATTTTATACCAAGAAAAGATGAATTTCCAACAAAATACCAGAACTTTCAACCGAGAAGTTGAATTTTGAAGGCAGCAGTTCGACTTTGAAACCTGGTTGTTGATTTTTCAACGAAAAAACGAAAAATTCTACCAAGAAAATTGAATTTTTAACCAAATTAAAGAATTCTCAACCAAAAAGTTGAATTAAAAAAAAATTATATCATAACATTATTGTATTAAAAAAAAATTATATTTAATGTAATTCAAGAATTCTGGGCCAAAAAGTTGAATTTTCAAATAAAAAAAAGTTATTAACAAAAAGATTAATTTACTATAAAACAAGGAATTTTTAATGAAATTAAAAAATTCTTAACCTAAAAGTGGAATTTTTAATTTAAAACGATGAACTTTGAAACAAAAATCTGCCAGCTTCGCGGGCACATTCTCATCGCACGTTTCGCGCGCGGCTCGCTTCGCTCGCAAGTTTGAGCGCGCCTAGGGCGCGCGACGGTTGAATCTCGCGTTTCGCGCTTGATAATAGGTTAGCTCGCGCTTCGCGCTCGGATATTTATTATTTGCATTTGGAATGCTTGAAAAAAACTTTATCAAAAAGATCTCTTTTAGATGGTAGTATTTATATGCGTCTTTATATTCTGAATTGTTTACTTGATTAAGTATAGTCAAAGATTAAGTTTCTCGAACCTCTGTAGGCTTTGAGGTACACATTCTCATCGTGACACTCGCGCTGCGCGCACGATTTCCGACAGACATTTGTAAGCAGGTTTTGTTGGAGTTTTTTCTCGTAACTTTCGCCGTTTTTCCACACATTTTTTTATTTCACTTTTTTCAACGTTATTTTTCATGAATAAAACAAAAAGTACGCGTCCTATCAAGAAGTAATTCTTAACGAAATTGTAGATCTTTTTTGGGATAACCATTTTTGTTAATTCATCTTTTTTTTTATCCTACATAGTTTGTCCATAAAATGGATTTTTTTATTTTCCATTATTTTTTGTGCAATCAAAATTTGAATTTTCGATTTTTGAAGAAAATCCAAAAATTGGTTATGATAATCTTGTAGGGATTTCAAAAAGAAATGCTTTTCTTCTTCTGACTTTTTTTCATATCGTGCGTTTTTCGGCTTCAAATTTTGATTTTCGGTTGATTAAAAAAATTTTGAAAACGCTATAATTCTAAGAATTTTCTTTTTATCGAAAAAAGTCATGAGGATAAATTGTTTATTTTTTTCAATACTATAAATATCCGTACATAGAATTTTGAAATTCAGAAAAAAGTGGTCTCAAACATTTTCAAAATGCACTTACTTTTTGAATTTTTATCAAAAATGGCTGGTTCACGAACTCGTCCTTTATTTTCGGACCTAAAAAATGTGTGCCAAAGATGAATTTGATTGGTTGATTTTTTCGAGTTATCGTGTTTACGGACGGACGGACAGACAGATAGACGCCATCGTGAAAACCTGATTTTCGGATTCAGGGGGTCTCGAAACGTGAAAATCCGTTGAAAAAGTTTGATGTTAAATTTCCGACAATTCTAATTCTTTCTCAATCATAAATGCTGAGAATGTAAAAATCTGGCCGCCTGGCGGGTACATGCTCATCGCGCGCGGCGCGCGCGGCTTACAAGTTTTAGCGCGCTTAGGGCGCTCGCTTGTTGAATCTCGCGCTCGGATAATTATTCTTTGCATTGGGAATGCTTGAATAAAACTTTATCAAAAAGATATCTTTTAGATGTCAATAATCATATGCGTCTTCATATTCTGAATTGTTTACTTGATTAAGTTTAGTCAAAGATTAAGTTTCTCAAAGCTCTGTAGGCCTTGAGTTACACATTCTCATCCTGACGCTCGCCCCGCAAGCTTGATTTTCGATAGACATTTGTAAACAGGTTTTGATGAATCGTTTTTTTGGTAACTTTCTTCGTTTTTTCACAAATTCTTTATTTTCTTTTTTTACTTTCAATGTTATTTTTCACGACTAAATCAAAAAGTACACGTTCTTTAACGAAGTGATTCATACCGAATTTGTAGATCTTTTTTGACATGACAATTTTTGTTATTTCACCTTTTTTGCTTATTCTACATAGTTTCACCACAAAATGGAATTTTTTATTTTGTATTATTTTTTTGTGCTATCAAAATGTGAATTTCCGATTTTCCAAGATAATCCGAAAATTTGTTATGACAGTCTTGCAGGGATTTTAAAAAGCAATGCTTTTCTTCTATTGACTTTTTTTATATCGTGCGTTGTTTGGCTTACAATTTTGAATTTCGGTTAATTAAAAAAATTTTGAAAATTCTAGAGCTCTGAGAATTTTCTGTTTTTAAAAAAAGTCATTAGAATAAATTGTTTGTCCATTTTTATAGTATGAATATCCGCGCATAGCATTTTCAAATTCAGAAAAGAAAGGTCTCAAAAATGTCAGAAATGCGCTCACTTTTGGAATTTTAATCAAAATTGGCTGGTTAACGAACTCGTCCTTTCTTATAGGACCTAAAACAAGTGTGCCAAACATGGATTTGATCCGCTCCTTTTTTTGAGAGTTATCGTGTTTACGGACGGACAGACAGACAGACATACGCCATCGTAAAAACCTGATTTTCGGATTCCGGGGATCTCAAAACGTGGAGATCCGTTGAAAAACGGTGGTGTCAAATTTCGAACAATTTTAATACTTTCTCAATCATAAATGATGAGAATGTAAAAAGATTAATTTACTAAAAAAAATTTCAATAAAATTAAAGAATTCTTATCCAAAAATTTGAATTTTTAAATCAAAAGACGAATTTTTAAACAAATAGGTAAATTTATTACCAAAAATATCATTTTAAATTCATTTAGAGAATTCTAAACCAACATTTTGAAATTTAAACAAAAAGATTAATTTTCTACCGAAAAAAAGAAATTTTAACGAAATTCAAAAACTCTCAAATAAGAAGTTAAATTTTTAATTAAAAAAGGTTAATTTTTAAACAAAAAGATTAATTTACTACAAAAAAAAGAGAAAAGAATTTTTTATGAAAATCAAGAATTCTTAACCAAACAGTGAAATTGTCAATTAAAGAAGATTAATTTTTAAACAAAAGGATTAATTTACTAAAAAAAAAAGAAAAGAATTTTTAATGAAAATCAAGAATTCTTAACCAAAAAGTGGAATTTTGTACTAAAAACATGAATTTTTAAACAAAAAGTTTAATTTACAACCCAGAAATATAATTTTGAATGAATTTGAAGAATTCTGAACCAACAAGTTGTATTTTCAACTAAAAAATAGGAAGTTTTAAGTAAAAAGATTAATTTACTCCCAAAAAGACGAATTTTAAATCAAATTCAATTGTTCTAAACCAAAAACTTAAAGTTTTAATTAAAAAGAAGATTTTTTCAACAAAAAGATTAATTTCTACCAAAAAGACGAATTTTTAGTAAGAAAAAAGAGTTTTTAATAAAATTAAAAAATTCGCAACCAAAATGATCAATTTTCTACTGAAAACATAAATTTCTTAACATAAAGATTAATTTAATAAAGAATAAAATGATTTTTCAACGGAATTGAAGAATACTTAACTGGAAACTTGAATTTTTAACCAAAAATATGTTTCAAACAAAAAGAATCATTTAAAAACAAACAAAAATTTTCAATGAAATTGAAGAATTCTAAACCATAATGTTGAATTTTCAACTAAAAAGATGAATTTAATACAACAACAAAAATGCAATGAAATGAAAGAATTCTAGAATAAAATATTCGAGTAAAAAATTAATTTTTAAACAAAAAGATTAATTCAATACAAGAAAATTCAATAAAATTCAAGAATTCTTAACCGAAAATTTATTTTTTTAAATAAAAAAGACGAGTTTTTAAACAACAAGACGAATATTTTAACAAAAAAATTAATTTACTGAAAAAAAGAAACGAATTTTCAATAAAATTCCAGAATTCTCAACCAAAAAGTTGAATTTTCAATTCAAAAGCATGAATTTGCAAACAAAAAGTTTAATTTAGGACCCAGAAATATAATTTTAAATGAATTTGAAGAATTCTGAACCAACAAGTTGAATTTTCAACTAAAAAATAGGAAATTTTAAATAAAAAGATTAATTTACTCCCAAAAAGACAAATTTTTAATCAAATTCAATTGCTCTAAACAAACATTAAAGTTTTAATTAAAAGGAAGATTTTTTTAACAAAAAGATTAATTTCTACCTAAAAGACGAATTTTTAGTAATAAAAAAAAGAGTTTTTAATAAAATTAAAAAATTCGCAACCAAAATGATCAATATTCTACTGAAAACATAAATTTCTTAACATGAAGATTAATTTAATAAAGAATAAAATGATTTTTCAACTGAATTGAAGAATACTTAACTGGATACTTAAATTTTTAACCAAAAATATGTTTCAAACAAAAAAAAATTTAAAACAAACAAAAATTTTCAATGAAATTGAAGAATTCTAAACCATAAAGTTGAATTTTCAACTAAAAAAGATGAATTTTCAAACAAAAAGATGAATTTAATACAACAACAAAAATGCAATGAAATGAAAGAATTCTAGAATAAAATATTCAAGTAAAAGATTAATTTTTAAACAAAAAGATTAATTCAATACAAGAAAATTCAATAAAATTTAAGAATTCTTAACCGAAAATTTAATTTTTTTAAATAAAAAAGACGAGTTTTTAAACAAAAAGATGAATATTTGAACAAAAAAATTTATTTACTGGAAAACATACGAATTTTCAATAAAATTCCAGAATTCTCAAACAAAAAGTTAAATTTTCAACTAAAAAGCATGAATTTTTAAACAAAAAGTTTAATTTAGGACTCAGAAATATGATTTTAAATGAATTAAAAAAATTTTGAGTGAACAAGTAGAATTCTCACCGAAAAAAGAGGAATTTTTAAACAAAAAGATTAATTTACTACCAAAAAGACGAATTTTTAATAAAATTAGTGTTCGGAGCCAAAAAGTTTAAGTTTGAATTAAAAAAACATTAATTGTGAAACAAAAAGACTAATTTACTACAAAAATACGAACTTTTAATAAAATTCAAAGCTCTTAACCAAAAAGTTGAAGTCTCAATTGAAAAATATGAATTAAAAAAAGATTAACTTACTACAAAAAAAAAAGAGTTTTTAATAAAATTCCAGAATTCGCAACTAAAATGATCAATTTTGTACCGAAAACATAAATTTTTTAACATAAAGATTAATTTAACAAAGATAAAAAGATTTTGCGACGAAATTCAAGAATTCTCAACCAGAAACTTAAATTTTGAAATCAAAAATAGGTTTTGAACAAAAAGATTAATTTAAAAACCAAAATTTGTAATGAAATTGAAGAATTCTAAACCATAAACTTGAATGTTCCACTAAGAAGGATGAATTTTCAAAAAAAAGACGAATTTACTACAACAACAAAAATGGAATGAAATGAAATTTTCAATGTAAAAGATTAATTTTTAAATAAAAAGATTGATTTACTACCAAAAAGAATGATTTTCTCAGCAAATATTTTTTGATAAAATTCAACAGTTCTAAACCAAAAATTTGAAGTTTTAATTGAGAAAGATACATTTTTAAACGAAAAGATTAATTTACTACCAAAAAAAGTCGAATTTTTAATCAAATTTAAGAATTCATAGTCAGAATGCTAAATTTTCAACGAAAAAAGATAAATTTGCAAAAGAAAAGATTAATTCACAACCAAAAATGACGAATTTTCAATAAAATTAAAGAGTTCTAAAACAAAAATTTGAAGATTTATTAAAAAATATGAATTTTTATATGCATATAAAGATTAAATTACTAACAAAAAAGTTGAATTTTCATAAAATTAAAGAATTCGCAACCAAAATGTTGAATTTTCAAGTAAAAACATAAAATTTTAAACAAAAAGATTAATTTTCTACCAAAAACGCTCATCATCTTGAAAGGTACTAAAAGCGTTACCAAATGCACTTTTAGAAAATACTTCTCTAAATTCTGAAAGTAACGTTACTTTTACTGAACCCCCTTCCCCTTCCCTTTACCTAGCTCAGGTTTTATGAGCCCCCCCCCCCCACGATAAAGTGGTATCGTAGTCTATGGCTGATACCTTTCTCTGTCGCAGTGAATCTTTATTAGTTTTTCAACACCTCAGATTTTTCTCAACAAAACTGCCAATTCAATCTTTTTGAAATGATTCTGATACTTCCTGTTTCACTCCTGCGCCTTATTATGTTCCTTTTTACGTTTATTCCATCTTTTGCTCCTTCCTTTCCCTAGTTTCTTCCTTTTATTAGTCACTTTTTTTGCCTTTATTCCTTTTTCATATATTTAGTTCTTTATCTTCTTCTTCCTTTTTTCTCTCATACTTTGACTTATTCCTCTTTCCTTTCATTAATTTCGTATCTCCTACAACTTTTCTGACACGAAACTACAGCTTTCTTTCTTTCTTTTTAAATTATCCTGTTCCTGTCTGTTCCAATAGCATTTGATTACTTGTTTCCCTTTTTCAATATTTCGCACCTTCCTTTTAATACTTTCTTTTTTCATTTAGATATTTTTTCCTTTACTTTAATCTTTCGCTTATTTATGAACTTCTTTATCATTTTCTTTCTTCTATTTCTTTCATTAAACTCTTTTTGTTATCTTTTCTTTCAATTATTTATCCTCTCCAAATTTTCAATACTTCCCTTTCGTTCTTTCTTTTTTTTTTAATTATCTTCATTCTCCTTATTTCAACTTTATTTTCTTTTTTCTTTTATTTCTTTTATTTCTAGTTCTTTATCGTCTTTTTCCTTCTTCTATTTTTCCGCAACTTCTACATGTTTCTTTTCCATAAATTTTGTATCTTCTTCAATTTTCCTTTAGAACAAATTAAAGAATTAAAAACTGTTTAATTCTCTGTTTCAGGGAGTTGAATTTCACTGGGTCAAAGTTAGTCGTCAAGGCACAGTCCAACGAAATAGCATTGACGAATTTGAAAGTCTCATCTTGGAAAACCGGTGACAGCCGGGAACGAACGAAAACATATGGCTTCGATTATTGTTTTGATTCATCCAATCCGGATTCAGAAAATTATGCAACGCAGGCCAAAATCTATGAAACTCTCGGAGAATCAGTCCTCAATTCATTGTTTTCTGGATACAATGCTTGTCTGGTGGCTTATGGCCAAAGCGCATCGGGAAAAACGTATACAATGATGGGGACAAAGGTAAACAAATAAAAAATGAATTAATAAATATCAGCCTCTCTTGTTCATCTCCATCTTAATCTTTATACCTACTTTTAATTGTTACTTCCTGAAATTTGTCCGTTTTTCTTCATTATAAGGGATCGTCCATAAACTGCGTCAGCACCCTAAAGAGAAGGGGGGGGGGGGTCTCACAAAATCGACAGGAAATGGGAGGAAGTGGGGTTCCAGTAAAAGTAACGTTACTTTTAGAATTTAGAGAAATTTTTATTTAAAAACTTATGTTTTTAGTTGAAAATTCAACATTCTTATTGCGTATCCTCAAAGTTTATTGAAAAATCTTTTTTTTTTGTAAATTAATCTTTTTGTTTAAAAATCAATCTTTTTCACTTGAAAAGTCAACTTTTTGGTCGAAAATTCTTGATTTTTATTGAAATTTTGTTGTTGTTGTAGTAAATTGATCATTTTTCTTAAAAATTCATGTTTTTAGATGAAAATTCAACACTTTGGCTGCGAATTTTATAAAAAAAGTCGACTTTGCTGGTAGCAAATTAACCTTTTCGTTTAAAAGTTCATCTTTTTTAATTTAAACTTCAACTTTTTGGTTGAGAATTCTTGAATTATATTAAAATTCCTCTTTTTTCGTAGTAAATTAATCTTTTTGCTTAAAAATTGAACTTCTTGGTTCAGAATTATTTAAATTCATCAAAAGTTACATTTTTGGGTGGTAAATTAACCTTTTTGTTTAAAAATTTATCTTTTCAATTAAAAATTCAACTTTTGTTTTAGAATTCTCGAATTTCATTGAGAAGTTTGTTTAAAAATTAATTTTTTTTTGGTAGAAAATTAATCTTTCGGTTTAAAAATTTATATTCTTAGATGAAAGTTCAACATTTTGGATGAGAATTCTTGAATTTTCTTAAAATTTTGTTTGTTTGTAATAAATTAATCTTTTTGTTTAAAATTGGTGTTTTTAGTTGAAAATTCAATAGTCCGGTTGATAATTTTTTAATTTCAATGAAAATAATTTTTTTTTGTATAAATTAATCTTTTTGTTTAAAAATATAAATGTTTGGTTCAGAATTCTTTAAATTCATTGAACATTCTATTTTTTGTTAGTAAACTAACCTTCTTGTTAAAAATTCTTCTTTTTTAGTAAAAATTAAACTTTTTTGTTAAGAATTCTCGAATTTAATTGAAAATTTTTTTGTAGTAAATTAATCTTTTTGTTTAGAAATTAATCTTTTTTCACAAAAAAATCAACTTTTTGGTTCACAATTCTTAAATTTGATTGAATTAAAAATATAACAGTTTGGTTGCGAAATCTTGAATTTTATTAAAAATTCTTTTTTTGGGGGGGGGGTATATTAATTTGGTTTAATTCTTCTTTTTTATTTTAAATTATACTCTTTAGTTCAGAATTCTCTAATTTTGTAAAAATCTTTTTGTTTAAAAATATAACTGTTTGGTTCAGAATTCTTTAAATTCATTGAACATTCTATTTTCTGTTAGTAAACTAACCTTCTTGTTAAAAATTCTTCTTTTTTAGTTAAAAATTAAACTTTTTTGTTAAGAATTCTCGAATTTAATTGAAAAATTTTTTGTAGTAAATTTATCTTTTTGTTTAGAAATTAATCTTTTTTCACAAAAAAATCAACTTTTTGGTTGACAATTCTTAAATTTAATTGAATTAAAAATATAACAGTTTGGTTGCGAAATCTTGAATTTTATTAAAAATTCTTTTTTTTTGGGGGGGGGGGGTATATTAATTTGGTTTAATTCTTCTTTTTTATTTTAAATTATACTTCTTAGTTCAGAATTCTCTAATTTTGTAAAAATTAGTCTTTTTTGTTAGCAAATTATTATTTTTGTTTAAAAATGTATTAACTAGGTTTCAAATTTGAAATAATTAAACATTTTCTTATTCCATTTTTGGTGTAAAATTGCTGCATAATCCTATTAAATAAAACAACAATCCAATGACCAAATTTGGACCACAATGAATGAACAAAAAACAAAAATACTATTCTAATCTGAAAAAACAAAAAACAAATAAAATTTTCCGACAAAAATAAAAAAAGAAGAAAGAAAAATGAGAAGGCAGCCAACCACATCCCCTTTCTTCCCTTTTTCCTACTTTCTTTGATTATTGGACGTTAAAATGGGATTTTTAATTTGGATTTTGGTTTAATTTAAATTTCTTAAATTTTGGAAATGGTTGTTTAAGAAATATCAACTTTTTGTTAAAATAGAACTATTTTGTTAAAATTTAGTTTTTGTATTGAAAATTATTTGAGAGTTCTTGTATTTTGTTGGAAATTCGTCTTGAAAGTTAAATAAACTTTAGAAAAAAGATCTATTTGGTAGAAATTTTGTAAAATTATTATTTTTCATTTAAAAGTTTAACTATTCCATTTTTGGTTAAAAATGTACCTTTCTTAGTTTAAAAATTCAATAATACCTTAGGCACATTTCATCACTTACGCTAAAAATCAATTTATTTAACTTAATTGTAGATTTACTACCAAAGTTTATAATTCACCACATGGCAACGTAGATAATTTAGGCATATTAGCAACTTGATTCGATATAAACACACACAAAAATCAATAAAAATGGGTTTTACCTAAAGGCTACATTACCTTCAGGGGGGGGGGGGGGGGGGGGGGGGTCGTAACTAAATCAACTTTTGTCACCGAGGGGGGAGAGTTGTCAAAAATTACCCAAAATTGGTAACGCAATGCATGGGTGATCCCTAATAACAACATAATAATATGTTATTTCTTTAGGATGATCCAGGATTGACTCCACGACTCTGTGAAGGACTTTTCACTCGAATCGCCCAAGAGAAAAATAATGGCAAGCCTTATCAAGCTTCTGTCAGGTAAAGTTCTGGGTAAATTATTTAAACATAGTTTAAAAACAATACAACATAAATTACTTTGAATATATATGTCCATTGCCAATTTCAAGCGTCCCTAAAAAATGTAACTACATGGGAACCTGGATTTAGGAACTTTGATCATAAATCTAGGGAATCTAAACGTAGAAATTCAGGACCGTGAGTAAACGCAAGATTCTTAAATTCAGGTTTCAGCGTATCTGAGAAGCCAGGATCGTCAAAGTTGGTATCCGTATAACTTTTAAATTCCTAGACATTAAAACAAGATTCCAACGACCAAATTTGCACAGGTAGGAACAGTAACGAAACAAGGCACCCTTCAAAAGGAAAGAGAAATTTGAGCGGGTAGAAACAGCAACGAAACTCAGTTTCGTTCCTGTTCTCACCTGATACTTCTCACAACACTCGTGGTAAAGGCAAACTTTCAGCTTGTTTCATAAAACTTTCGTAATCAAGAACATAAAGTTGAATTAATGGTTGTCTTAACTATTAAATTAACTGAATAAATTAAAACATAAGAAATTTAAATTATATTAACAATCAAATTTAATATCTTATTCAATATCCAATAATTAAGTTAATGTATAGAATTCCTGAAAATATTAACAAAATTCCAATAATCATATTTGGACAACCAACATAAAATGTTCCTATTGCAATTTGGAAAAAGATCTTTTTAAAAAAATTGCAACAACAAAAATTTGTAAATAATATCCACCAACGTTTCGGTGGCCATAAAGCACCCTTATCATGGCAAGAAAATATTGAGCAGGTAGGAATAGCAACGAAACCCAGTTTCGTTGCTGTTCCTACCTGCTTAAAATTTTCTTGCTTTTACAAGGAGGCGTTGTTTCATTGCTGTCCCTACCTGTCCAAATTTGGGCATTTAAATCTTAGTTTTAATTTCAAGAAATCTATACATTGAATTTATTATTAGACGCTTTAAATAAGATTTGAAATTTAATTCTAATTTAATTTAAATTTTTTAAGTTCATCAATATAACACAATTAAAAATTATTTTGAAAAAGATCAATACAGTTTTATTTTTAATTAAAAAATATCCTATTTAAACTGTAATCTTAAAAGCTTCTTATTCTTAGAAACATATTTGATCTGCGGAAACTTTCGTCTCACGAAATCCCATTTATTACGCACTGAAACGAAAATAATGTAGCAGATCGTTTTAAATTTCTCGAGGGGCTTAAAAATTCTTCTCATGCACATCGAATCACGCTTCGATGGGTGTTCGTGTTCAGTCTCTACGAAGTACTTTCGCCTTAAGAACTTAAGAAACACTTTAAAGTCTTCACTCGCCTATTGTCAGCCAAGATGAGCCTCGATTGCTCGTAGGAACCCAGTTCAAAAACTACCCCCCCCCCCTTATAAAATAAAAATGTTTTCTTGAATTTCATTCATAGCGCGAAATAAGGTGATTTTTCATGAAAATAGGGAAACAATTGAAGAATAAATTATTTTTGAAGTCAAAATATATTGTATTTTCAACAAAATAGTTGGCTTATCAACTGAAAAATTGGTTGAATTAAAAAAAAGAAACGTCGAATTCTTAAACAAAAATGGTTACAGTTTAACCAAAAGCAGTAGTTTTATATCCA
>NC_046661.1:103675004-103698530 GCF_010883055.1 Belonocnema kinseyi | reverse complement strand
TTTGATTTACAAAAAAAGTTCTATGGTTCAAAAAAAAATTTTGTTCAATAGAAAAAAGAGGTTGGTAATGTAGGAATTCCACTGTGTCGCATGCCCTTAACCCACATAAACTAATCTAGGACGCACAGTGCGTAAAAATCCAATAATCTTTATTACAATCAAATTTTGTATATTTAGACTAGAAGACTGAGACTTATTTTAAGGTTTTATCAATTGTTTAAACGATGATTAATTATTTGCATGTAGCGGTTTCATAAAAAGAAGTAAAAAAAACTCTAGTTTTTTGTTTAAATTTCGTTAGCTTTGTTACTTATAATTGAAAATGTACGTGATTCTGATATTGCAACCCTATTATTTAAAAACTCGTATTTTTTTATTATTTTTTTTTATTGAAAGAATTTTCTTTTGAAATAAATTTTTGAAATTTATGTGTGTCGTTAAATTCTTTTCAAAACAATTTTTTCTCATCGGCCATGAAAAATTTTTATCCCGTAAGATTCTCCTCTATAAAAATGAAGTTCAATTTTGGGGTTCTGAAATGATTTCTTTAATTTTTGTCTTAGACTCACCACTGCAGACTGGTAGAGAAACTGGACGGAGAAAAGGATCAATTTTAATCAGAATACCAGAAAAAAATTGTTTCACAAAAAATAATTATTTAAACAAATACAAATTTGCTGCACAATGGCGTAGCAATATCCAATGACTGACATATTGAATTATTAACGAGAAAGTTTACCAAATCAAAAAACTAGATTCTTCTGCCTCTCCTAAAGAAAAAATGCGAATCTCATTTTTTCTAAAACAATGATTTTCCCATGTTAAATTATTGACTGACAATTAATTTTTATTGCTTAAACATTGATAAATTGACAACCTACATTTCTCGCATTTACTTATTTCTTCATTCATTTTTTCCCTTTCTCTCATTTTTAAAAATTTCTTCTTTCCTTTCTTGATTCATTCTTATTATTAGTAATTGTTTTTTAATTATTTTTCCTCTCCTTTTAATTTTTATTTTCATCCTACCTTTTCTTTGAGCCTTCTCGTTCCTTTTCTTTCCATTCCTTATATTTTTAGGCTTTTTTCTTCAGGCTCTTTTTACATTTTTTCTCTCACCTTCAATTTCTCATATTATATTTTCTAGACCGCCCCCCCCACCCCAACTTATTATAATAATATTTCTTCTTTATCTGCAATTTCCTTTTCACTTGATTTTCTTTTAATTTATGGCAATTACGTGTTCATTATTCTTATTATTTGGTTTAATTTTTCTATTTCCTTTTATATTTTCTTGCTATCCTTAAAACTTTCTCCTGCTCCTTTATTATTTTCGTCGATTTTGTCTTTTTAATTGAAACTTTAACTTTCTGGTTTAGAACTCTGGAATTTTATTAATAACTCTTTTTTTTGTAGCAAATTAATCTTTTTGTTCAAAAATTCTTCTTTATCTGTTGAAAATTCAATGTTTTGGTTAAAAATTCTTTAATTTTAGGAAAAATTGATCTTTTTTGGTAGTAAACTAACCTTTTTGTTTAAAAGTTGAACTTGTTACTTCAGAATGCTTTAAATTCATGAAAAATTCTATTTTTAAACAGTAAATTGATCTTTTTGTTTAAAGATTCATTTTTTAATTGAAAAATCAACTTTTTGGTTGAGAATTCTTGAATTTCATTGAACATTCTTTTTTTCTTTTGAAAAATTAGAATACTTTTTTATTTGAAAATTTGCTTATACTATTTTTAACCGAAAATGCTTCCTTTTTAAACAAAGATTCAACGTTTTTTTTTAATTGAACTATTTTGTGAAAAAATCGTTTTTTTTTTAAATTAATCTAGTTTAGTTGAAAATTAATATTTTGTGTTGAGAGTTCTTGTATTTTTTTGAAAATTCGTCTTTTTTGGTATAAAATAAACTTTAATAATCATTTTGTATTGAAAATGAACTAATTTATTGAAAAAATAAACTATCTGGCAGAGATTTGGTGAAATGATTAATTTTTGAATAAAAAGTTTAACTGTAAAATTTTTGGTTAAAAATGTACCTTTCTTGGTTTAAAAAACTCATTTTATTTTTCATTTTGGTTAAGAACTCTTGAATTTGATTAAAAATTGGATCTTTTTTGATAAAAAAGTTATCTTTTTGTTTAAAAATTCCTATTTTGTAGTTGAAAATTTATCTTGTATGGATCAGAATTCTTTAAATTCATTGATTTTTTTTTTAGGAAATTAATATTTGTTTAAAAAAATACATAATTTTCAGTTGATAATTTAAAATTTTGGTTGCGAATTCTTGCATTTTATTAAAAATTCTCCTTTCTTGTTAGTTAATTATCTGTTTGTTATAAAGTTTGTTTTCCTTAATTGAAATTTTAACTTTTTGTTTTAGATCTCTTAAATTTTATTAAAAATTCTTCTTTTTCAAGAGTGAATTAATATTCTTTTTTAAAAATTCTTCTTTTTTAGCTGAAAATTGAACTATTCATATGCAGAATTCTTTAATTTTGTTAAAAATTCGTCTTTTTTGGTAGTAAATTAATCTTTCTGTTTTAAAATTCATCTTTTTGATTTAAAAAGTAACTTAGTGGTTGAAAATTCTTGAATTTCATTAAAAATTATCTTTGTTTGTATTCAATTAATCTTTTGGTTTAAAAATAATTCTTTCTTCGCAGAAAATTTAAATTTTTGGTTGAAAGTTATTGAATTTGGTTAAACCTTCATTTTTTGTGGCGAAAAATTAATCTTTTTGTTTAAAAATTCGTCTTTTTGGTTAAAAATTTAACAAATAGGTTGTTTACCTATTTAACAAATAGTTTCTTTTTTTTTAAACATTAATCTAGTTTAGTTGGAAATTCAAATTTTGGGTTGAGAGTTCTTGTATTTTGTTGGAAATTAGTCTTTTTTGGTATAAAATTAACTTTTTATTCAAATTTAATTTCTTTGATTTGATAACTTAACGTTTTTATGTAGAAAATTGGTCATTTTGTCTTAAAAGTCACATGTTTTAGTACCAAAAAAAAAATTTGGAATAAGAATTCGTTTTTTTTTCGTTGATTAACGGTCGTGAAATTCAATTAGACACATTTCACCACTTACTACGAATATTACTTTTTTACTGTAATGATTGATTCGATAGAAAGATATACAAAATTTAGTAAAAATGGTTTTTACCTGAAGGCTGTGTCAAATTGGGGGGGGGGGGGGGGGGGGGGGGGGGGGGGGGGGGTCAAATACTTTCCAAAATGGGTATAACGTAGTATAAAAGGAAATGAAGTAGGGCAAATTAGGGAAAGAAGGGGCAATGTAGGAAAGAGAATTAGGGGAAGTAGGGACAATTTTGAGAAATTAGTAGGGGAAATCCTGGAAAGGGGAAGAAATAAAATAGCATTTTTTTCCATCTAGGTTGACAACTATTCGACCACACTAGGAAGTGAGAGGTAAGGGGCCGTACTTGAATTACGTAACGCATTAAAGGCCTTCTCCAAAACACTCCCTCCCCCCTGGAACGAACCGTAACAAAATATTTGTGACCCCCACCCCCCTCAATTTTTTACTTTTCCTGACCACGGCCATTCCAAATACCAACATTTTAATCCTGTAATATTTTTAAGATCGGACATTTTATAAACGGAATCAAACAATATTTCAGATACAAAATAAAAATTTTCAAATTGAATTATTTATTTTAAACCAGAATTTACTTTTTTACCATAAAAATGACTTTTTAACCAAATATTTAAATTTGCAACAAAATAAATCAACTTTTAGCATAAAAAGATGAATTCTCAACAAAAATAATGTAATGGTTGCTATTTTAACTAAAAATATGAAATTTTTCAACGAATTTCTATATTCTTTCTATATTCTATATTATATTTCTATATTCGTTTTCAACGAATATAGATTTTTCAATCGTAAAAGAAAAAAAAAGTTTACCTAATTTGTTGATTTTTCAAGCCAAGCAAAAATTTTCTGTACGAAAATTGAATTTTCAACCAGAAAATATAAATTTTCAGAGATAAAAAAATAATTTTCAATAAAATAGTTAAATTTTCACCAAACAGATAAACCTCGCTTTAAAAAAATTTAACAGCGTAATGCATTTTTAACCCACGCAGTTCAATTTTCAATTTGAAAAGATACATCTTTAACAAAATAGTTATACTTTCTATTAAAGAGATGAATTTTCTGCTAAAAATATAAAGATTCGACAAAAAAGGATTTCTTATTGAAGTGGTTTAAACAAAATAGTTGAATCCTCAAGCAAAAAAGAATAATTTTCGACCAAATGGATGAATATTTATCCAAGAAAGATAAAATTTCTAGTAAAACAGATGAATTTTTAAATTAAAAGACAAATTTTCATTAAAAAAAGTTAAATGTTTACCTAAAAGATATTTCAGTTCACTTTTTAGCACCAAAATATGAGTCAAACAAATAAATTTTCTATGAAATAATTAAATTTTTAACAAAACATTTAATTTCTCGACTAAAAAGGACGACTTTTTAACAAAATTGTTGAATTTTCAACAAAACAGATGCATTTTATACAAGAAAGATGGAATTTCTCTAAAACAGATGAATTATTAAACCAAAAATTCAAATTTTTAACCAAAGAAGTGGAATTTTTAACTAAACAATTCAATTTTTATCTGAGAAAGATGCAGTTTTTACTAAAATAGATACATTTTTTAAATAAAAACACAAAGTTTCAAACAAATAGTGGAATTTTCATCCAAAAAGAGTTTAAATTAACTTTTAAACATGAAGGTATAAGTTTCCAAAAAACAGTTGGATTTTCTGGCAAAAAGGATAACTTTTTAACACAAGCGTTGAATTTCTATCTTAAACGTTGCATTTTTATACGAGGAAGACGAGATTTCTACAAAAATAAATGAATTTTTTAATTGAAAAGACAAATTTTCAAAAAAAAAAACATTTGAATTTTTATCCAAAAAAGATTTTAGTTCACTTATCAAACAACAAAATACGAATTTTGAAGAACAAGTTAACTTTCTACGAAATAGGTAAATTAAAACGAAACAAAAGTTTCATATCTTTCCCTGATTTTAGACTTAGAATATTTTATAAATGGAATAAAACAATTTAAAATTAAAATTTTAAAAATACAAGTTTATTCTGCTTGATACTTATTAAAAGTTTTAGAATTTCCAGGAATTTTGCAAGACTTTTTTTAAGTCCCTGCCTTTTCACTGAACAAGAAAATTACCAGAATTTTTTAAATTGTTGTTGGCTAGGTTTGTTTTTCACTCAATAGGTTTCTTTGGTGCGTAAAATTAAATTCATAATACATTTCGGCAAGTGTAAGTTATTGTTATATTTACGAATTTCCAAAAATTACATACACTAATAAAGCCCCCCCTCCACTCTTCCCTAACAAATCATAACAAAATCTCTCACCCCCCCCTTGAGCGATTACGTAATTTAAGTGCGGTCCCTAAGTTACTGCCTGATTTGCTAACTGTGGTAAAGTCAAAAGTTAACAAGAATTTCGTATGCGAGATTCTCTATAGATATACCGAGTATACCCAATCATCGAACCGCTGTATAAAAGACCAAGGTTCTAGATTTATTATTTTTGGCACTTTGAATTTTAACTTCGACACCTTCGTGCTGTCACACATTGCCAAACGAATACTCGATTTTATGACTGCCCCCCCCCCCATTCTTCGCCGACACACAGTTTGAGTGGTGTTCAGGACCGACCTCTGGAGGAAAAAGTAGTGCAACCAATGAATATCGACTTATGAATCCGTGACCTGAAAAAATTGCTTTTAAATCTGAAATTCTGATAAGGAATAGTCGTTTTAGTTGAGAAATTTTAAATCCTTTTTCGTCTCTTTTCTTGGTTTAATTTACACAACTTTTTCAGGATTGGTACCGGGCAGGGTATTCCAGATGGTTAGGGGAAATTTGAGAATAACAGGGAATACTTGTTTTGGTCAGGGATTTTCGATAAACTGAAGTTGAATTCATTTTTTATTATTTTGTTGAAAATTCGACAATTTTGATAAAAAATTCATTTAATTAATTAGTGGAAAGTCGAACTACTTGGTTAAAAATTAATTTTTTTGGTTGCCTGTACATTATTTTAGTCAAAAAACTCTCTTTTGGTTAACCTTAAACTTTTTTGTTTTTTAAACTTCAACAATTTGGTTAAAAAAAATAATTTTGTTTCGTTACAAATTTAACTTTTTCGTTTAAAATTCGTATCTTTGGATTAATAATTCTTCTATTTAATTCTATTTATGGTTTAAAATAAAAATATTTTTGATTCATATCAACTATTATATTTTCCGTTCAGAAATGCTTAAAATTCGTATCTTTGCATTGAAAATTTCTCTATTTTCTTCTGTTTTTGGTTAAAAAAAAAATATATTTTTGACTGAAATATCAACTATTGAATTTTCCGTTAAGAATTCATATTTTTTTGTTGAAAATTCAATTAATTAGTTCAAAGTGCAACTGATTGGTTAAAAATTAATTTTTTGGTCTGCCAATTCATTATTTTAGTTACAAAAAACTTTTTTTCATAATTTAATTATTTTGTGAAGGATTATTTTTTTATTAAACTTCAACAATTTTGTTTAAAAATCATTCTCCTTTGAAAATTCAACTGATTCTTTTGAAATTCGTATCTTTGGATTTAAAATTCTTCGATTTTATCCTGTTTGTGATTTAAAATAAAAATATTTTTATTGAAATATCAACTATTACATTTTTCGTTGAGAATTCATCTTTATGGTTGAATATTCAATTAATTAGCTAAAAGTGTGACTTATTGGTAATAAATTAATTTTGTTGGTTGAAAATTCATTGTTTTAGTTAGAACAGCTTTTTCTATCATCCAAATTCAACCATTTTGTTAAAAATTCTTTATTTCGGTGTGTCTTTGGTTTGAAACTAAAATCTTGTTAGATTGAAATATCAACTATTACATTTTTTGTTAAGAATTGATCTTTTTGTTTAGAAATCCAATTACTTAATTGGAAGTGAAACTGTTTTGTTAAACATTTATTTCTATTGTTGATAATTTATTCTTTTAAAGAAAAAAACCTTTTTTTCTAAATTTAATTATTTCATTGAAAATAATTCTTTTTAGTTTGTTAAAAACTCCAAAATTTTGAGAAATTGTCATTCCTTTTGGTAGTAAATGCAACTGTTTTATTGAAAATTTGTCTTTTTTTTAATAACAATTCTATATTATGGTGTTTTTTTTTGTTTGAAATTGAAATTTTTTTATTGAACTATCAAGTATTACTTGTTTTGTTGAAAATTGATCTTTTTTGGTTAGAATACAACTACTAAGCTGCAAGTGGAACTTCTTTGTTAAAAATGCATTTTTTTGTTGAATGATAATTTTTTTGGAAAACCTTTTTTTCTTTTCAGTATGTAACTAGTTTTTTTAATTGTCTTTTTATGGGAAACTAATTTTTAAACTCAAAATGCAACTATTCCATTCTTGATTGAAAATTGATCTTTTCAGTTGAAAATTGAACTATTTGGTTAAAAATTCTTTTAATTTGTTGAAAATTCGTCTTTTGTAGTAGTGAAGTAAACTTTTTGTTTGATAGTTAATCTTTTTTGTTGAAAATTAATTTATTTTTTGAAAATTTATCAAAGTTTGAAAATTGCTTTAAAATGTCTAATTTTTGTTAAAAATGAACGTATTTGACTCAAAAATGGCCTTGTTTGCTACAAAATTAATCCTCTTGTTCGGAAATTCATCTTTTTGGTTCAAATGGATTTCTTCGGTTAAAAATTAGGTTTTTCCTTTACTGAAAATTAATTTTGTTGACGGAATATTTAAATGTTCTATTTTTTCTCCATAATTTACCTTTTCAGACAGAAATTTAATCTTCTTTGTTAAAAATGTTTCTGTTTTATTTGAAAATTGAACTGTTTTGCTAAAAATTTAACAATTTTGTTAGAAATTCTCTTTCAGAAAAAAATTCATTATTTGGTTGAAAATTTGTTTTCCTATTGATACGTTAAGTATTGTTTTTTGTCAGTAGAAAATTTATTTCTTGGGTTGAAAATCAACTATTTTTTTCAAGAGTTCATGTTGCTTGTTGAAGATTTTATAATTTTAGTTGAAAATTCTGCATTTTTATTTTGAAATTGATGTATTTTCTTGTAGACCGGTTTTTTCGATTAAAATTTTCATTATTTCGGTAGAAAATTTATATTTTTCGCTAAAAAATATGAAATATTGATAAAAAAAGCTAATTTTATACCAAAAAGAAAACATAATACTGAAAATCTCTAACCAAACAGTTAAATTTTTTACTAAACTAGATTATCTTTTAAGAAAAGAAACGAATTTTGTAACAAAATAGTGCAATTTTAACAAAAAGGTGAATTTATCCTTAAAAAAAATAAAAAAAGTAAATTTTCTTTTACGAAAGTAATTTTCCAGCGGAAAACAGGAATTGACAATGAAATAGTTAAATTTCCAATCAAAGAGATGAATTTTTAACTAAAATTTTGAATCGTCAACCAAAAAATGCATTTTTAAGAACATACCTCAACTTTAAAACCTAGCTGTTAGATTTTTAACCAAAAAGATAAATTTTTAAATAAAAAGATTGATTTTCTACCAAAAAAAAACTAATTTTCACAAAATTCAAGAATTCTTAATCAGAAAGTTGTGTTTTTAAACAAAAAACTTTAATTTATTACAAAAAAGATGATTTTGTAATCAAATTCAAGGATTTTTAAACACAAATTTGAAGTCTTAATTAAAAGAGATGAATCTTTAAAGAAACACATTAATTTAATACCAAAAAGATAAATTTTTAATAAAATTTAATGATTCTCAACAAAAATGTTGAATTTTCAACTAAAAAGATAAAATTTTAAACAAAATGAATAATTAATTACCAAAACATATGAATTTTTATAAAATTCAAGAATTATAAACCAAAAAGTTGAATTTTCTTATAAAAAAGATGAATTTTTAAACAAAAATATTAATTTACTGCAAAAAATTTCAATTAAATTAAAGAATTCTGGATGAAAAATGTTAAATTTTCAATTAAAAACAGGAATTTTTAAACAAAAAGATTAATTCAATAAAAAAAAGATGATTCAAACAAAATTTCAAAATTTCTAAACCAAAAAGTTAAGGTTTTAATTGAAAAAGATCAATTTTGAAACAAGAAGATAAATTTACTACCACATACACATGTTTTTAATAAAATTTAAAAATTCTCAACTAAAATATTGAATTTTCAACTAAAAACATACATTTCTAAACCAAAAGATTAATTTTCTACCAAAAAAGAACGAATTTTCACAAAATCCAAGAATTCTCAACCAAAAATTTGATTTTTCAATTAAAAAAGATGAATTTTTAAACAAAATGATTAATTCTATACAAAAAAAATTCATTGAAATTAAAGAATTCTGAACCAAAAAGTTGATTTTTTAAGAAAAATATTAATTTATTAAAAAAAGACTAAATCGTAATAAAATTTTGAAATTCGCATAAAAAAAACGAATTTTTAATAAAATTTAAAAGTTCTAAGCCAAAAGGTTAAGGTTACAAATGAAAACATAAATTTTTTAAGAAAAAGATTAATTGAAGACAAAAAAAAAACACGAAATTAAAGATTTTTAGGTCAAAAACTTAAAGCTTCAAAATAAAAAGATTAATTTACTACCAAAAAAAGACAAATTTTTAATATAATTCAAGAATTCGCAACAAAAATGTTGAATTTTCAACTAAAAACATAAATTTTTAACCAAAAAATTAACTTACTACCAAACAGATGAATTTATTATAACATTCAAGAATTCGCATAGAAAATAGTAAATTTTCAAATGAAAATATACATTTTTAAACGAAAAGATTAATTCACTACAAAAAAAATTCATCATCTGGAAACGTATTAAAAACGTTACCAAATGTATTTTTAGGAATAGTTTCACAAAATTTAAAATGTAACTTCACTTTTACTGGGACCCATTCTCCCCTTACGAACCGTAGATTTTTTGAGGAGCCCCTCCCCACTTTTAAGTGTTAACGTAGTTTATGAACGATACCTAAGAGTAGAGAAGGAAAGAAAAATGAAAAGGTGATGGTGGGAAAGGAAGAAATGTTAAATTAAAAAAAAACGCGGCGGAATCAATTGCAATAGGGTTGATCACTGGAAAGTAGGCGAGTGGCGATGGGGTGAAAACAGACACGTGAGCATAGGAAAATATTATTAAGCAAGTGCAGGTGGGGGTGAGAACGGAAGTTCGGGGGTTGCGAGTTCGTAAGCTTTGCGAAACTATGTGTTGGCCTGGATGTGTCTAAGCTTCAGTCTCTCGTGTCTCGCAATTCTACGCGGCCGCAAAAGTCAATTCTTTAGTGAAAAATTCACTTTTTTTTCATTGTATGGTGCTCAAAGTGTTTTTCAGTCCCCCTCTGCCCCCCATTTCCTACGACCCTGAAACTTGTGTTTATTTTCATGTCGTCTATTACAATTGTAAGTATCCGTAATATTTTTCTTTATTGGGTACTTTTTTCTTCCCTTATTTTTAAATTCTCCTCTTTGGTTCCCTTTCCCCTTTTCTTTCCTCCTAATTTTACACTCCTTTTCCCTTCTTCTCTCATTCTCTTCAAACGTCGTTTTAAAAATAATATCTTAATAATTAAATTAAATGATTAATTGTAAGTGAAATAGAGGTAAAACTTTGAGAAGTTGCGATTAAAGTAACTTTTCCATTTGGAAATCAAATGAAAATATTTTCTGCATGCAGAGTTTTTGAGAGTCGAAGAGCAATTATCTATCGCGTTATTTTTAGGGATGGTAAACTTTTTCACAAGCAAGTTCCGATAACGTCAAATCTATACTTCGCACTTTTTACCCAAGTCTTATCAAACTATAACAAGGCTTTTTCAAGGCTTTTCTGCCCGAAGAAATAAGCTGCTTTTAATTAAAAGTTAATTTTTAAAATAAAATCGAAAGATCAAATTAACAATTTAATTGAATTTTTTGAAGTTTATTAAATGAATATAAACAAAAATTCATTGTTTCTTATTATAATTTTTTTTCTTTTAACTTACGGTTTTAATTATTTCTCTTACTCTGCTATTCCTTGCCTTTTGATTTACTTTATCTTTCCTGGTCTCATTCAATCTTCTTTTTATTTTCACATATTATTTTCGTATGTCTTTGCCCCCCTCCCATATGTTATTACTCTCATTTTTCTTTCCTTCTTTCTACCGTTTAATGCCACTTTCCCTTTCCCTTTGTTATTACTTTCATTTTCATTTTCTTCTTTCTACCCTTTAATGCCACTTCCCTTTCCTTTTACTTTTTTCTTTCCTTTTCCCTTTCCCTTTCACTTATCGACTTATTAACATCCTTTCTATGTTGTGAAATTCCTTGAAATACCTCAAATTCCTCGAAATCTAGAAAATCGCTAAGAGTCCCTTCAAATTCCTGGGCATTCCATTTATTCTTCGAGGTGTTCTAGAAATCCCTTGAAAATCCCATGAAATGTTTGGAAATCATAAAAGTCCATTTAAAAAAGTATAAATAATTTGAAAACCTTGAATATAATTTAAATTAAACTGATTCATGGGAGTTATCAAAAAAAAATTTAAATCCCTGGATAAAAGTAGTTGAAAGTAGTTGAATTACTCAACCTAACTAAGATAATCAAGTTAATCAAGTAGTCGAATTTTAAACCCAAATAATAAGGATTTACATTGAAAAATATAATAGTTAAAATTTCGACTAATATGATCAATTTTCCACCAAAAATGGAATAGTTAAATTTTCAATGCAAAAAATTAATTTTTCTCTTCATATCTTGCGTCGTTTGGTTATAAATATTTCGAAATTTGTATCTCTTTTTAGGGTGAATAACTTTTCTCTCAATTTGTTTTCGTACGTTTCGTCGTTTTTTAACAAATTTGTCATTTTTATTTTTGAAAACATTTTTACGATTAAAACCAAAGTTACGTGTTCTATCAAAAAGTGATTTATATCAAATTTGTACCTCTTTTTCGGGTGAACATTTTTTGTTGAATCATTTTTTTTTTTTCATAACTTGTTTCGTTTTTCCACAATTTTTTAATTTTTTTCATTTTCAACGTTATTTTTCACGAATAAAACAAAAAGTATGCGTCCTATCAAGAAGTGATAATTAACGAATATGTAGATCTTTTTTGGGATCAAAATTTTTGTTAATTTATTTTTTTGTATCCTTCATAGTTTGGTCACAAAATGGAATTTTTTATTTGAAATTATTTGTTGTGCAATCAAAATTTGAATTTTCGATTTATCAAGAAAATCCAAAAATTTGTTATGATGGCACTATAGGGCTTTCAAAAACCAATGTTTTTCTGATCTTGACTTTGTTCATATCGTGCATTCTTTGGCTTAAAATTTTGATTTTGGATTGATTTTGAACATTTTAAAAATGGTATAACTCTGAGAATTTCCTTTTGATCGATAAACGCCATCCTTTTTAGTCTTTTTTAGCACTATGGATATCACTGCATAGGATTTTGAGAATAGAAAAAAAGTGGTCTCAAAAATTTTCAAAGTACGCTCACTTTTTGAATCTTTATCCAAAATGGCTGATTAAAGAACTCGTCCTTTCGTTTAGGACCTAAAAGAAGTGTGCCAAAGATCGATTTTATCCGTTCATTTTTCGAGAGATATCGTGTTTACGGACGGACAGACAGGCAGACGCCATCATAAAAACATGATTTTCGTATTCAGGGGGTCTCTAAACATGGAGATCCGTTAAAAACTATGGTATCAAATTTCGGACAATTCTAATACTTTCTCAATGAAGAATCATGAGAATGTAAAAATAAAAAATAATAATAATTGAAAGTTTAACTAAAAGTAATCAGTTTCAAATAAAAATGGATTGTCTAAATTGTCAGTTAAGAAGATTAATTTTTAGCCAATAAAAATAACCAAATTAAAAAAAAGTTAAATCTTCAACCAAATAGTAGAGTTATTAACTGGAGATGCAAAGTCTGAACCAAGAATATAATAGGACACTTTTTAAGCAGAATTCTTAAAAAAGGAGAATAGGGGAAATAGAGCTAATTCTGTATGTGGATGCTTTACTGGTAAAATAAAAGAACTTATTTTCATTTTGTTAGTAACTAAAAAAATTTTTATTTCTATTTATATTTTCCATCACATTGTTATTTATCCCCTCTACCCCTTGGTCATAATTTGTCACAAAACCTTATAATTTCAGAAGTGTGTCAATTCGGCCGCCTGTTGTTATTTTTCCCAAGAAAAGGAAGTAAGCCCAAGTGAGCGGAAATTATAAGCGGAGAAATAGCCGATGTGAGGGGAAATGATGGATGGGGAAGTAAGTGAAGTGACGGAATATGAGGGGAACCGTTGGGCAAATGTAGGAAAATAAGTAGAGTTAGAAAAAGTGAAGGTAAATAAGGAGTTAGGAAGTAGGAAATGTGAGGAGAAATGCTGAAGGGAAACGTAAATGAAATTAGGAGAAATGATGAGGATGGATTTAGGAAATGTGAGGGAAAATGTAGGAAGGGTAAGTAGGTTGAGTTAGATAAAATTATTTAGGGGAAGTAGGAGAAGTAAGTTAATGTAAATGGAGGGGAAATATGACAAGTAAGGGGTAAAGAGAATGATACTTCGGCAGACCCTAGCCCCTAAACGTATCACGTATTTTGAGAATGACCCCAAATGAGGAGAAACGAGGGAAAGGAAAGTAGTAGAGGTAGGAAAAGTAAGGGTAAATAAGGTGGGAAGTAGAAAAAGAGAGGAGAAATTATAGGAAGTGAGAAAAACGATGGGCCTGGCAGTAGGCGAAGTGTAGGGAAATGTGGGTAGGGTGAGTAGAGAGAGTGAGGGTGAATGAGAGAAGGGAAAGTAGGAGAATTTAGGTAAAATAGAGGGAGGTGAAGTAGGAGTGCTGGAGAAAGTGAAGGGGAAGTTGAAAACAAAATTCTGGTCTTCGGTCAGTGCACGTTGGAATTTGTCATGAGGGTATTGCAGAAAAATCGTTCAAACACTATAAATTTACATTTACGTGACAATTCGAGTTATTAAAAGCCCAGGTCTTTCAAGCGTGGCATTGCGGATTGAGTTGAATGGGATGGGTTAGAATGGAATAAAAAAATGGGTTTCTGTCCATCAGTGTCTGACAGCAGATAAAAAAAATTGTATTTACACGAGTCTGGACGCGTGGTAGATTTGATTCAAACGAGGGATGGGAAAATAGACAAAAATAGATTAATACTGCCACTTTTACAACGCGAAAGTTTTTTTTTTAATTTCATTTTTACTATAAATCATTTCTTGTTTCTGAAAAAATCGAATACATTTCATTTCCAAGCCTTCAAAATTAGATAATATTTATTAAACAAATTTTTTAAATTGATGAATCTTCAACAAAAAATGAATTCCTAATAAGGAAATTAATTCGCAATCAAATAAATGTATTTTCAACAAAAATGATGAACCTTCAACAACAACTGAATAATAATTTGGTATCAAGCAAAAAAAAAAACTTATCAGAATAATTTCTAACCAAATATTTTCATTTTTGATAAAAATATATCAAATTTACACCATATTTTTCAGTCAAGAGAGAAACAAATTTTTAACCGAATCGTTAAATTTTCAAGCTCAAAAGAAAAATATTTAGAAAACATTTGAATTTGCATTTAAAAAATTATTCCTTAAACAAGAAAAGATGAATTTTCAACAAAACAGTTAAATTTTCAACTGAAGAGATGGAGTTTTTACTGATAAAATAAATTTTGAAGAGAGCACCAGTAATGGCATCGTTAAACTTTTAGAGAAAAAATTAATTGTTAATACAGTACAAAGAAATTTGCAACAAAATAGTTAAATATTCAGCCAATAAAATGAATGTTTCAAAAAGAAGGTCAACTTCCAATTAAATAGTTGAATTTTCAACCAAAAAATATGAATTCTCAAATAAAAAGGTTCAATCTACAATTCGACTAACAATAATCTATTTTCATTCAGGAATAGAATACTAAAATTTTCAACTTAAGGAATTAATTTTCAACAAAAAAAAAGTTTGGCAATACAGTTAAATTTTCCACCAAATAGTACAATTTCGAAACAAAAGAGATTAATTCCAGTCCAAAATATGATAGTAGCTTATTTAATGAAAAAAAATTAATTTTCATCGAAAAAAAACGAAAGAGAAATTTTTCAAAAACAAGTGAAGAAGGGAATAGGGGGAAAAAATTAGGTCTCTATTTAGGTGCTTCATCTTTAAAACAAATTCGCTCATTTTAATTTTTTCCAGCATTAAAAAACTTGAAATTTATATTTTCCATTTCTAATGATGCGTTAACTCCTCCGTTGCAAATTAAAAAAAAAAAAACTTGTACCCCCCCCCCCCAGCAGCATGATTTAGTTTTTGAATGGCCCCAAAGACTGCCCCATAGCCTGGAATACAATTTTTTTCTTATTTTGGGGTGGGTTTTACTTCGAAGGCGACTAATTTCGAATTGGAATCATAGCAGCTTCGTTTTGTACTTCCATAGATTTTTCATATTAAATAATTCCCATTAGCGACTAGTACATTCAAGATTTACTTTTGTGTATCCGTTGCTAAACACTTTGGTGATTATAATTATATAAATTTAAAATTTAAAAAGTATCTTTGGCTCTGCTTTGAAATCGAAAATCAGCTAATACCATAGAGAATCCTTTACGGGAAGGCATAACAGTATCGACATCCAGATAGTCGTTCAAATTAAACGTGCATTTAAACGTGATAGCCTACAATTTAATGTGCGATCAGCATCAAAGGCACGCAATGCGTTATAGAAATCTGAGCCAAATTCCAACGAGAAACTAAATTCCATTCAAAAAGTCGGAAATTTTATACTTTGATAATAAAACAAATTTTTTCTATTAAAACAAATAAATTAAAAAAGCGAACTAGAAAATTTAAATAAATAAATTTAATTTGATTTAATTTAAATAATTAGTTTAAATTACTTTTTTTCTGTTAAAAACCATCCTTTAACGGATTAATGGTCCTCTATAAGAACCCTCCTCCTTTCTGTAACAAATCGTAACAAAATATTTCGACCCCCCCCCCCCTCTTACTGTAAATATTTTTAGTTTTCAGAAATTTTTTGCTAGTTATTGCTACCAGAATTAGACAGGGTGTCCGAAAACTTCATTTTCAAAACCACCTGATTTTTCCTTGATTAATTTAAAATTTGTAAATTGATTAATTTAGTTTAAACAAAAAAAGTCGTGCCAACTATAAAATATGGCTTTTTAACAAAATACTAGAATTTTTGAGAAAATAAGTACATTTTCAACATAATAATTAATTCATACGAAAAAAAAAGAATTTCAAAGCCGTAAAGACAAGTTGACAACCAATAAAGATTTTGATCTCAAGAAAGAAATAGAAGTTTATCAAAATTGTTAAACCTTTAAGCCAAAGAGGAACTTTCTATACGAAAACTGAAGCTTCAAACCAAAATTATGACTTTACAACAAAGAATTAACTTTAAATTAAATTGATGCAATTTCAACCATTTAAAGTAATATTTCAAACCAAGAAAATAATTTTTTTATCAATAAAGAAGAATTTTAACTAAAAAATATCAATATTAAAAAAAATGGAACAGTTACATTTTCAGTTAAAAAATCAATTTTAAACAAGAAAAAAAAGCTTTTCCACTAAGAGTTTCATTTTCCACCAAAGATTTAATCCTTAAATTTTTACCCAGAAAAAATTTCAGTTCTTTTTTCAACACCAAAATATGAAATTTAGAGCAAAAGTATATTTGTTATGAAAAAGTTATATTTTCAACAAAACAGCAGAATTTTCCACTCAAAAGTATGACTTTTCAACAAAATTGTTGAATTCATAACCAAAAAGTTGAATATTTATCTAAGAAAGATGTAATTCCTGCAAAAGCAGGTGAATTTTGAAATCAAAAAGACAAACTTAAAACAAAGATTTGAATTTTCAAAAAAAATTTGCATTCTTATTCAAGAAAGGTTCAATTTCTTTTAAAATAGATGAATTAAAAAAAAAACTTAGAAAAATAGTTAAATTTTCATACAAAGAAGATTTAAGTTCATTTTTCAACATCAATTTGATCTCTTTTTGTTACAAATTTTAGTATTTGCTTCACAATTTTATTGTTTTTTTTGAAATTGCAACTGTATTGTTCGAAATTTGAATTTTTTGGTTAGCAATTCATCTTCTTAATTAAAATTTGAACGAATTTGATAAAAATTCCATTTTTGGTTTTAGATTGATATTTTTTAAATTGAAAATTAATCTTTTCTGGTTGAATATTCAAGTATTTTGTGGAAAATTAATCATTTTTTATCGAAAATTAATCTTATTGGTTGAAAATCCATTCTTTTTTATTAAAAATTCAATTTTTCAGGTTTAAATTACCTGGATTGGTTAAAAAATCAACCATTTTTTTATAAAGTTAAACTATTTTTTAGAGAATTTAACTTCTTGGTTGCAGAAAATTAAATTTTTGTTAAAAATTCATACTTTGGGTTTAAAAATTCAATCTTTTTGTTGATAGTTTGTTCTTTTAGCTTTAAAATTCAACATTTTTGTGAAAAATGAATATACTTTGTTAACAAATCATATTTTTTGGTATGAAATTAATTTTTTTCTTGGGAACTTCATCTTTTTGGTTGAAAATTTAATTATTTACTTGGAAATTTATCTTTTTCAGTTGAGAATTTAACTACTCAATCGAAAGTTGAACTAGTTCGTTTAAAACTTATAATTTTTAAGATTCGTCCCCTAGTTGAAAATTTAACTATTCCATTTTTGGAAAATCAATCTTCCGGTATGAAAAATCATCGTTTGGTTTGAAATCTTTTGTTGAAATTCATTTTTTTTTAAGATATATCATTTCAGTTGAAAATCATCATCATTGTTGAAAATTTAATTTTGTTGTTAAGGATTAATTTTTTATTGAGAATTAATTTCTCTATCTAACAAAGTAACTATTCCAGTTTTTGGTGAAAATTGATATTTTTTATTTGAAATTAGGTTAACAAATATTCTTTTTTTAATTGAAAATTCAATTTCCAAATTCAAATTTGATATGCATTATTTAAAAATGTCTAGTTTTTTTAGATTCACACCTTTGGTTACAAATTTAACTTTTTTTTGTTAAAAATTCGGTTTTTATTTTGTTTAAAAATTCATTTTTACACTTGATAATTGCGCTATTCCATTTTTTGTTAGAAGTTCAACTTTTAGTTTTTAAAAATTCCTCCATTAATAAGTTAAAATAATAAAAGTTTTGGAAAAATTTGCTTATAGATTGTTTTTTAAATGCACATTGTGTTTTTCACCCTTCATCTTCAAATAAAATAAATAAATTTCTGACAATGAAATTCGTTTTTAACCAAGTAGCTGCATTTTTTATTGAAAAATATTATTTATTAAAAAAAAATGTAATAGTTGATATTTCAACCAAGAAAAGATTTTAATTTAAAATAAAAGACAGTTGAATTTAGCCAAAAAAGATAAATTCTCATCAGAAAATAAAATAAAGAATTTGATGTTAATATTTGTTGTTTAAGTGGTCTAAAGTTAGTCAGACTCATTTTTTGGCAACTTCTAAAATTAATAATCATTATTTAAAAATATATTTTTTTAATACTATACAGACAAAATATATGAGCATTAAATTATTTATTACAAATCATCTAGTCAAATTCATAACATCAAAAATATTTGAAAAAAACAGGATAGTTGATATTTCAATAAATAAATTGATGACATTTTCAATAAAATCGCTAAATTTTTAACAAAAGTATTGAATTTTTAACACAAGAGTTAAATTTTCAACTAAATTATGAATATTTAACCATAAACAAATAAATTTTTAACAAAAAAATTTACTATGAACCAATAAGTAGAATTCCACAGAATTAATAATACATACGTCTTCATAAAATTCTTCAATTTTGAAATATAGAAATATAGAAATAAAATAATACAAATTTTTTTTAACTGGTTTAAATTTCAACCAAGCAGTTGAACTTTTAATCAAGAAGATTAACTTTCTATTAAAAAGACGAATTTTACATAAAAATAAACAAATTTTTCAATCAAGTCGTTGAATATTGATCTAAAAACGATACGTGTTCAAATAAAAATAGAATATTAAAAGCCTAAGTGAAGAAAATTAATTATTAACCAAAAAACAAAGAATTTTTAACAAATTAGTGTAATCTTCAAAATCATAAACACGTGAAAATTGATTTAAAATGCGATTAGTTTTTTTTATAAAAAAAACTCCTTTAATAAAATTCCCTTAAAAAACTCCCGTCATATATATATTCAAATATCACTATTCAAAATAATAATTTAATTATTTTTAGAAATTGTTAAATAAGACATTCTGAAGTTTTATATTTAAAATTTTATTAATCATATCTTACATAAATCTACGGCTTTCAGGTTTCAATAATTTCTCAAATAAATCAAGTCAAAATAAAATAAAAGAAATGCTCTTCAAACGCAATACAATGTTTAAAAAATAATTTAAATAAATTTCAAGTTTTAGGTATATCTTTAACAAGGGACTTTAAGTTATTTGGCAAGGAAACGTTCCAAATCGCAATTACATAACGATCGATGGCTCTTACATTATTTTCAGCTTTTCAAGGTCTTACTTTAAAGTGTAAGTGCAAGTGGGACTATGGTTCAATTCTTTACTTTATCTTTTTTCCCTCCCTTTAGCTAACAAATCATGATTGGTAATGTGTTGGAATTAAAAGAAAAATATACCGGTTGTTTTAATAGAGAATCCTGTTAAAAATCGAAAAAGAGACTTCGTAAGAATGCCATCATTAAAAAAACTAATAAATCCCTTCTAAAAGAAATATAAATTTTTTTAAATACAATTAATCAGTTCAATAAAAATATCGAGTCCAGAAACAGAAAATAAGTGGTTATGGCCCTGTTTAGCCAGACAGCTTGTGTTGGATTTCGTCTCCTTATGATTCATAAGAATTCTCTTAATTAGCATAACTAAAATTATGTGTCGAATTTCCCAATTTTTTTCAAAAATTAATAGTTCTTTTATTAAATTAACAATTGCAAGATTTCAGACCTTTTTTCTAACCGAGGCATGATTTCTGCTTACATGAAGGAATTTTCAAAACTTTATTTTAATTTTAATATTCAGAGTATCCAAAAAAATCCAATATTTTCACAATTTTGCGATAATTGATGGTCAATTATGGAACTACATACTTTAGTCTCACTTTACTGGCATCTAAAATTATTGAAATCGTGCAAGGGTTATTATTATTAGTTGAAGCTTTATTTGGTTGAAAATTCTTTTTTGGTGTTTTTAAAAATCAGATTATTTTATATGAATATTATAATTTTTTATTTCTGATTGCTAATTGATTGTTTTCGTTTCAAAATTTAACTATTTGGCTTAAAAATTCAACTACTTTTTCGAAAATTTTATTATTTTCGTTAAAATTCGACTATCTGGTTAAAATTCATATTGTTGGGTTGAAAAATCAACTATTTTCTCAATAATTTGCTATTTTGGTGAAAAAATCAACAATCTGATTAATAATTTATATATTTGGTAGCAAACTCGTATTTTTCGGTAAAAAGTTAATCTTCTTGATTGCGAATTCTACTACGTGGTCTAAAATTAAAGTGATTTACCAAACATTTATTGTATTATTTGAAGGTCCACTCTTTTGGTTAAGAATATGTTCTTCCAACTTCAACTTTAAGTCTCACATTTTTGTTAGAAAATTAGTTGTTTTTAGTTTAAAATTCAACTGTTATTTTGAAAATTCTATTCTTTTTATATAAAATTAAAATAATGGTTAAAAATGAAATCTTTGTTTAAAGATACTCTTTTTGCTAAAAAATTAAGTTTTTGGTTTAAAAACAAAAATATTTTGTTTGTTTGAAATATCAACTATTACATTTTTGGTTGGAATATAAACTTATATATTAGATATTGCGAATTAATCTTTGTTAATTGAAAATTTAAATAATTAGTTAAAAGTTCGACTTCTTTGTTAAAAATCGATTTGGTTGTTAAGTTGTATTAACATATATAATAACATATTATATATGTTAGGTTGTATAAGTAACTTCAGTTGGAAATTGAACTTCTCTTTTAAATATTCTATTATTGTGTTATAAATTCAACCATTCTTTTGAAAATTTGATTACTCTGTTAAAAATTCGACTGCTTTGTTCATAAGACGTCTTTTAAGATACAAAATTCGTCCTTTTAAATTGAAAATTCAACGGTCTTCTACAAAATTCATATATTTGGTATGAAAATTTAATTATGTAGTTACAAATACAAATATTATTTTCAAGACACTTGTTTTTGAGTATAAAATTTCTTTGTTGAATATTCAACTTTTTCAAAAAATATTTGTCTTATAAGGTATGAAATTCAAGTATTTTTCTGAAAAATGGTCACTTTTGCTTAAATGTATAACTATTTGGCTGTGAATACTCTCATATGCTGAAATTTTGAAAAGTGTGTGCGAAGAATCAAAGAAAAAACTTTGACTCAGAAGGATAGGTGGTTGTTCGTATTTGTGACGACATCCTGGGAGGGGGATCAAACGTTATGTGATGATCTTCAACGGAAAAGATAGGCGGTGAAATAAGTGTTTTAAAATAGGTAGACGTAGATTTAGAATAGACCCTGATATCATTACCTTTATTTCGAAACGTGTGTGTGAAGATTCGAAATTTTTTTTTTTGACTTTGAAAGGTAGATGAGTGTTTTTATTCGTGACGTCCCTGGAAGATTCAAACTCACCGTGATAATCTGTGGCGAAGATGGGGAGGGGTTGAAAAAATTTTAAAAATAGTTTGGTATAGTTCTGAAACGGCCTCTAATGCCTTAATATTTGGGAAAGCGTGTGTGAAGGATTGAAGAAAAATTCTGACTTAGAAGGGTAGTTGAGTGTACATTAGTGACGTCATCCTGGAAGGTTCAAGTTCACTGTAATAATCTGTGACGAAGATGGGGAGGGGTTGAAAAAGTTTAAAAAATAGTTTGGTACAGTTCTGAAACGGTCTCTAATGCCTTAAAATTTCGAAAAGCGTGTGTGAAGAATGAAAGAAAATATTTTGGCTTAGAAGGGTACGTGAGTGTTTGTGTTGGTGACGTCATCCTGGAAGGTTCAAGCTTACTGTGATAATCTGTGACGAAGATGGAGGGTGGGTGCTCGTATTTGTGACAACAGTCTGGAAGGTTCAACATTGTTGTGATGATCTTTGACAAAGAAGGGGAGGGGAAGAACAGTCTTCAAACCAGCATGACTTAGTTTGGGAACGGCTTTTAACGTGCTCAAATGTTGAAAAGTGTGTAAAAAATAAAAAAAATGTAAATAAAAAATTATGACCTAGAAGGAGAGGCAGGTGCTCGTATTTGTGACGCCATCCTGGAAGGTTCAAGCTTACTGTGATGATCCGTTACGAAGAAGGGGGGGGGGGTAAAAAGTTCTCAAAAGATCGTGACGTAGTTTTGAAACCGCCCCGGCTTAATTTCCTTTTTGCTAAAAATTGAAGAGAACCACCCTATGAGCAGAATATAGTGACAGAGTGGTAATCGAAAACGTAGAGGCTCGAATTAAAGCTCGCGGCTCTATCGATCAATCAGCCATAAGTAATACGGGGCTTTTGATGGGTTACCTTCTATTGCGTCGGATGGAAAGAGCCGATCGGCATGCTATCCCCAGAATCAAGTCGTAATTACGTTAAATGTCTAATCGCTGACAGTGGATCTGTTAACATACAGTTAATCACATCTTAACATGTTTCACCTTTAGTATTTCTTAATTGTTAAAGCAATAACTCTATTTCATTCGTTTGATGTTATTTTGTTAAACAAATTAGGAATATGGAACCTCCCTAAACCTCTCTAAAATGAATAATGTAATCTACAGTGGGTAGTTATTAAACATGTTATGCATGTATTATGTCAGGGCTTTTCAGACAGAAACCCTTATAGTATCGGTCGGGTGTCCATCCGTCCGTCCGTGTACGGGGAAGTGAAGGAAAATGAGAATGGAGGAGTGAAGGGAAATTTAAAGTGTGGCAGTAGAGAAAGTTATGTTAATTGAAAGAAAATTAGGGGAGATTGCGGAACAGAAAGTTCAGAATGCGAGAGAACATTTTGGGAGAGAAATTAGAGAAAATTAAGTAAAATTAGGGGATTGAGGAGTGGGAAGAGTGATGGGCAATGGAGGACGAAAATTATAGGAAAATAAGGAGTGGTGGTAAATGCGTAAAGTGGTAATAGAGAAATTCAGGGAAAATGAGGGAAAGAAGGTGGCGGGGAAGTAAGGGGGATTGAGGGGAAGAAACAAGGGGAAGTGATGCAAAATAAGGAAAGAAAACTATGAAAAGTGAGGGGTGGGCAACTAGGGAAAGTGAGGCGAAATGGGGGAAATTATGGAAGGTGAAATTAGGAAAGAGAGGGAATATAAGAGAAGAGGAATGA